>NC_133135.1:18451185-18800560 GCF_048418815.1 Hemitrygon akajei
TTTAGGGGAAATGTCAGAGGTAGGCTTTATACACAGACAATGGTAAGTACCTGGATACACTGGCAGGGGTAGCAGTGGAGGCTGATACATAGGGATATCTAAGAGATTCTTAGACGGGCACATGGTTGAAAGAAAAAAATAGTGAGTTATGGCTTGTGTAGGAGGGAAGGATTGATGAATTAGTAGGTTAAAAGATCGGCACAACATCTTGGGCAGAAGGCATCGAATTGTGTTGTAATGTTCTATGTTCCATGTTCTACAATACCTTATTCAGAAATTTCAAAAATCATTAAGGAACTTAAACCATAAGATATAAGAGCAGAAGTAGGCCATTTGGCCCATCGAGTCTGCTCTGCCATTCAATCATGGGCTGATCCACTTCTTCCAGTCATCCCCACTCCCCTGCCTTCTCCCCATACCCTTTGATGCCCTGGCTAATCAAAAACCTATCTATCTCTGCCTTAAATACACCCAGTGACTTGGCCTCCACAGCCGCTCATGGCAACATATTACACAGATTTACCACCCTCTGACTAAAGTATTTTCTCCACATCTCTGTTCTAAAAGGACATCCTTCAACTCTGAAGTCGTGCCCTCTTGTCCTAGAATCCCCTACCATGGGAAATAACTTTGCCATATCTAATCTGTTCAGGCCTTTTAACATTCAAAATGTTTCTATGAGATCCCCCCTCACTCTCCTGAATTCCAGGGAATACAGCTCAAGAGATGCCAGACATTCCATGTACGGTAACCCTTTCAATCCTGGAATCATTCTCGTGAATGATTTTTACTTTTTGGACTATTTTTACTGTGCCCATAGTCTGTTTTTTTATCAATTATGCTATTGTTTGCACTGTTGTAACTATATGTTGTAACTATGTGCTTTTGTGCAGGTCTTGTAGCTTTAGTTTTTGGTCTTGTTTTGTCTGGTGGATGTGGAGCTCCTTTCCGGGGAACACGCTAAAACGGTAGCGCGATATTAATACGCAGCAGCCTCTCTGGACTCTGGATTGGGGATTGTCAAATGTTATGTGGACTTTCTAGTGTGGTCTGTTTTGTCATATGCTTTTGTGATATCATTCTGGAGGAACGTTGTCTCATTTTTTAACTGCATTGCATTTGTGGTTTCTAAATGACAATAAGCTGAATCTGAACCTGGATCTGAATCTGAATCTGAACCCTCTCCAAAGTCAGTATATCCTTTCTAAAACAAGGAGCCCAAAACTGCACACAATACTCCAAGTGTGGTCTCACAAGTGCCTTGTAGAGCCTCAGCATCACATCCCTGCTCTTATATTCTATACCTCTAGAAATGAATGCCAACATTGCTTTCACCTTCTTCACCACCGACTCAACCCGGAGGTGAACCTTTAGGGCATCTTGCACAAGGACTCCCAAGTCCCTTTGCATCTCTGCATTTTGAATTCTCTCCCCATCTAAATAATAGTCTGCCCGTTTATTTCTTCCACCAAAGTTCATGACCATACACTTTCCAACATTGTATTTCATTTGCCACTTCTTTGCCCATTCCCCTAAACTATCTAAGTCTCTCTGCAGGCTCTCTGTTTCCTCAACACTACCCACTCCTCCACCTATCTTTGTATCATTGGCAAATTTAGCCACAAATCCCTTAATACTGTAGTCCAAATCATTGACATACATTGTAAAAAGCAGCGATCCCAACACCAATCCCTGTGGAGCTCCACTGGTTACTGGCAGCCAGCCAGAATAGGATCCCTTTATTCCCACAGGGGATAACTTGTTCTCGCTGCAAATGGTTTGCTGTCTATCAAGTGTCAAGAATGAAAGATATTGCTAGATCCATATTGTCTGAGCAATTTATAAAGAAGTACATATGATTATCAGCAAAGGAATAGGCCATTAGGCGCAACAAGTCAAAGCTATCTTGGGCAGCACAGGAGTTGCTGGTGGAAGTGGTCGATGCAGGTTTAACTGGAACATTTAAGAGAAGCTTGGATAGGTACGTGGATGGGTGGGGTATGGAGGGCCAAGGTCCAGGTGCACATTGACGGGGCTAGGCAGAACAACAGTTCAGCATGGACCAGAGTCAATTCCTTGCAGGCATTCACAGTAGATCAATGAAAAACGACACACACCCTCTCCTGGTTGGTGTTGGATCTCCTTGTAGCTGTTAGCACTGTTCACTCATTCAGGAGAGTGGGAGGGTACGCCACCACTTTATGGACTCACTTCATCGATGGTGCAAAAGGTGTCAAGCGATACAGGTCACCTAACCTCTAACCTAACTAACCTTAATGGGGCTGACATCAACCAAAACAAAGGATAGGACACAGGCAGCATTGTGGCGCAGATGTTTCTGCGCCAGCAACCTGGGCTTATTCCCCACCGCTGTTTCTAAGGGGCTTCTATGTTCTCCCCGTGAGCACCTACTGGTGCTCTGGGTCCTCCCACATTCCAAAGACGATCAGGCTAGTAGGTTAATTGGTCACATGGGTGTAGCTGGGCTGGAAGGGCCTGTATCTCTAAATCTAAACAAATGAATAAAACCTTGAAGTCCCCTCCACTTGTGCATGACAGGCTTGGAATAAAGCGCGCTGCCTATGAAATTGATTCCGAATTTCCATTTTGAATGGGGCGGCCGGGAATAGAATCCTTCCATTCAGCCACCCCTCGCTTGGCTTTAACATGACGTGGCATCTCCTTGGCTCACTCGGTACACCTGTGTGTTAAAATAAATCCCCGCTAATCATATGCCACTTCATCGGGACTCCCTGATTTCCAGCTACTGGTTTCAACGTGAGACTACATAAAACAAGTATGCTCTTAATGGAGAAGAGCAGGTTGTATGTACATCTGTTAGTGAATACAAGGGGAAACCACCTGTCCCCCCTAGTTTCCTTCTGATGAACCAGGAACATTTGAAATTAGAGTTGTTGCTACCTTGAAATACTCACAACCACGACACTGTTCCCTTTTTAACAATGGCTCCCTTTTGGCTGTCCGATAAATGCCATCATATCATGGAGGTAAATGTATTCTTTATGCAGCTTGGCATGAGTTCACTGAAGAGAACATCATAGAAATCACACCTTATTGTGGCTGAAGTGAGGAACAGGAATTCTCTCGATCCCTGCTTTGTAAGTTACTCACCCCTGTCTAAGGGTCATAGCACATGTAGAACAGAATTCAAAATAAATGAAACTCATAAATAACCTGTGAGGATTTCTTTTCAGCGTTTGCAGTTGGTTGGATTTGTAGATAATAAAACAAAAGGTTTCTTTTCCCCCTCCTTGCTCTTGACTCTGTGAATGAGGCACACTAGGGGGCAGCATATCATTACCAGTCGGGACTCACCACAAGCAACAAATACTCCCAGAGACTGAAACCATCTGGTGTTAAATGCACCACTTGTGCTGTTTCTCTTTTCAATTACACAGGATAGAATTTACAATCTTAATTCAACCAGTAAGTTTATTGATTCTGCTCCATGTTATGCTGGAAAACGTCAAGGCTGACTTTCTGCTAACGAGGACTGGTTTTCTACTGAGACCAGGGAGGGGAGCTTTTGCTACAATGGACAGAGTGGTGGTCCAGTTCGGATTCATTTTCATCAGGACCATGTACCCATATCAAATTCTGTCACTGGGATCCTGCGAGGCTTATCAGTTTGAACCTACTATATGTCTATACTGATGACACATGGCTCTAAATAATATAGTCAGCAGAATGTAGACGTGTTTCTTGCTTCTGAGGTAAATTCAGAGGCATTTTAACTCAGTCAAATTCTTTCATATTAATTAACCAATTAATGGTGTCTGCTGAGCTGAGAAATCAGACTATTTCCTTATTAAGTCGTGCAGTATAGCAGTACAGTACATGGACTAGTAACCAAGGGCCTGAACAAGTGTCTCAGAGATATAAGTTCAAATCTCACCATGGCAACTGGGGACTTAAAACACAATAATTTAATTGAAGCTTGGGATGGTCCATTAATGTTCGCGAAGAAGGAAATCTGCTGTCCATTCAGGTCGTGTGGCTCTGGAGATTAACCGACTGTATGTTGTCTCTGAAGTGGACAACAGGCGTTTGCCTGAATGGATACAGCCACATCCCAGTGCACAATTTAAAAAGCGCTGGAGGAACGCAGCAGTCCAGATGAAGCTTGTCGACATGAAATGCTGACTGTCTGTTCCTCCCCTTAGATGCTGCCTAACCCGCTGAATTCCTTCAAGGTAGAACAGCGACACAGAACTTTTTTTTTGTGTGTTGCTCCAGATTCTGGCATCTGTGCCTCTTGTGCCTTCAAGCACGAGGAAGATCACTGCAAGCCCTCTAAACTGATGACGCTGCACAGACCAAGGCCATCAGTCAACCTAACAATTTGGAAACCCCTCCCGATTTAGAAGAGGTTTCTCTCCTGTTTTTGCGGAAACTGGATATGCTCACCAGAGAGGACGCCTCTGCTTCTCCTGACGGGTACCTTGGCAATATGATAATTCAATCACATGATGTACCTCGTTTCTCTGACATCATAAAAAAGCCTTCCTCACAGAAAGACAATGAAACAGCAAAGAAAGGTGATGGCCAAATAAATAAAGTGTTGCTGTAAGAAAACACATTGATGAAGGTAGAGTAGTCGATGTAGGGTATATGGATTTCAGGAAGGCATTTGATAAGGTTCCCCATGCAAGGCTCATTCAGTAAGTAAGTATTGAGGCATGAGGTCCAAGGACACCTTGCTTTGTGGATCCAGAACTGGCTTGCCCACAGAAGGCAAAGGGTGGTTGTAGACGGTTCATATTCTGCATGGAGGACGGTGACTAGTGAGGTTCCAGAGGGATCTGTTCTGGGATCCCTCCTCTTTGTGATTTTTATAAACGACCCGGATGAGCGAGTAGAAGGGTGGGTTAGTAAGTTTGCTGAAGACACAAAAGTTTGAGGTGTTGTGGTTAGTCTGGAGGGTTTTCAGAGGTTACAGCGGGACATTGATAGGAAGTAGAACTGGGCTGAGAAGTGGCAGATGTTCAACACGGTTAACTGTGAAGTGGTTCATTTTAGTAGGTCAAATTTGAAGACAGAATATAATATTAATGGTAAGACTCTTGGCAGTGTGGAGGATCAGTGAGATCTTGGGGTCCATGTCAATAGGACACTCAAAGCTGCTGTGCAGGTTGACAGTGTTGTTAAGAAAGCATATGGTGTGTTGGCCTTCATCAGCTGTGGAATTGAGTTCAAGAGCCATGAGGTAATGTTACAGCCATAATTAGCTAGACCTTAGTTGGACCCCACTTGGAGTACTGTGTTCCGTTTTGGTCACTTCACTACAGGAAGGATGTGGATACTACAGAGAGAATGCAGAGGAGATTTACAAGGATGTTGCTTGGACTGGAGAGTGTGCCTTATGAGAATAGGTTAAGTATAGGTTGCTTGGGGCAACGGAGGATGAGAGATGAACTGATAGAGGTGTATAAGATGATGAGAAACATTGACTGTGTGGATAGCCAGAGGCTTTCTCCCAGGGTAACAGAAGGGAGCATAGTTTTAAGGTGCTTGGAAGTGGGTACAAGGAGGATGTCAGAAGTAAGTTTTTCACACAAAGAGTGGTGGGTGCGTAGAATTCACTGCCAGTGATGGTGGTAGAGGCGGATAAAACAGGGTCTTTTAAGAGATTCTTAGGTATATGGAGATTGGAAAAATAGAGGGCTATGTGGTAGGAAAATTCGAGGCAGTTTTTAGAGTAGGTTACATGGTCAGCACAACATTGTGGGCCGAAGGGTCTGTAATGTGCTGTAGATTTCTTTGGGAACTGAAGGCCAAGCATTTTACAATGGAGAAATAGAAACCCATACACAAGGAATAGAAGCAGGTGTGGGTCATATTGCACTTGTGTCTGCTCCACCATTCAATAAGATCTCACCTCCAGGATCTGATCTTGGCTTCAGCTCCACTTTCCTGCCTGTTTCCCACTCTTGACCCTGCTCTAGTCTAACCACTCTGTCACAGCTTGAATATCCTCAAGGACTCAACTTCCACTGTTCTCTGGGAGAGGGAAGTCCAGAAATTCACCATTCTCTCATGCAACAAATTCCTCCTCATCTCCAGCACAATGTGCAGCGGTTAGTGTAACACTATTACAGTGCCAGTGACGCCGGTTCAGTTCCTGCTGCTGTCAGTAAGGAGTTTGTTTATTCTCCCCATGGCGTGTGGGTTTCCTCCGGGCGCTAAGGTTTCCTCCCACATTCCAAAGACGTAGGTTCACCATTCTCATGGGTGTAATTGGGCAGTGCGGGCTCGCTGGGCTGGAAGAGCCTGTTACCATGCCGTCTCTCTAATAAATAAATAGGCAGCCCACTCCATAGTCTGAATCTGTAGACAGAGCCAGGAAGGGGAACAACTTCGCAGCAGCTAGGCTGCCGACTCTCCTCGAGCCCTAGATGTCTGAGAAAGAAGCAGAGTGGAGCAGGATGCGAGGATTTGGATGAGCTGCAGTTCGTCTGTGGCAGATCTGTGCAGACTGGCGCCAAGTGTGCTGGAGATTCCAACGCTTGGCTCTGAGCACCTCCGTGTCACCGGAGGTGAGGCAGGAAGGAGAACCAGAGCAACAAGCCTAGCTTGAGATTTCAGTTGTGAGACTGATCGTTCTTCTCATTTGTTGAGTGGCATCAGATTAAAAAAAATGGTAAGAAAATATCTCTCATCTCTTTCATTGTTCTACCTAATCTACCAGGTCTAAGCTGGTTCACCCTGCATAGACCATAAGACCACAAAACAGGACCAGAATTAGGCTGTTTAGCCACTGAGTTTTCGCTTCCGTTTGACTGCGGCTGATTTACTTTCCTTCTCAACCCCATTCTCCTGCCTTCTCTCCATAACTTTCGATGCCCCTAAAATCAAGAACCTATCAAATTCCCATTTAAATATTCCCAATTGTTCATGCTTCAAAAGCGTTAAACTATTTTCAAAGGAAGACGCAGGGGTCCTAAATGTGAGTCTAACTTTGTGTTTACTTAAGTGAAGTGCGCACGTATCACGTGGTAGTGCGATGACGTATACAATTCACATATTTATAGATGTAACCTGCAATGCATTATTTAAATGAACAAGAACGCTTCATCAAATGATATATATGTGATAACCCAAATATTACTGAATAATTAAATACACAACGCCAATGACCTGGCCTCCTAGGCAATGTGGCAATGTATCACCCAGATTCACCATCTTCTGGCAGAAGTAATTTCCAATCCCTGTTCGAGAGAGATACCCTTGCATTCTGAGGCTGTGTCCTCTGGTTCTAGACTCTGGAACTGGAATTGGTTTATTATTGTCACATCAAGTCAAGTCAACTTTTATTGTCATTTCGACTGTAACTGCTGGTACAGTGCATAGTAAAAATGAGACAATGTTTTTCAGGACCATGGTTTACATGACACAGTACAAAAAACTAGACTGAACTATGTAATAAAAAAAAACACAGTGAAAGCTACACTAGACTACAGACCTACACAGGACTGTGTAAAGTGCACAAAAACAGTGCAGGCATTACAATAAATAATAAACAGGACAATAGGGCAAGGTGTCAGTCCAGGCTCTGGGTATTGAGGAGTCTGATAGCTTGGGGGAAGAAACTGTTACATAGTCTGGCTGTGAGAGCCCGAACGCTTCGGTGCCTTTTCCCAGACGGCAGGAGGGAGAAGAGATTGTATGAGGGGTGCATGGGGTCCTTCATAATGTTGTTTCCTTTGTGGATGCAGCGTGTAGTGTAAATGTCCGTGATGGTGGGAAGAGAGACCCCGATGATCTTCTCAGCTGACCTCACTATCTGCTGCAGGGTCTTGCGATCCGAGATGGTGCAATTTCCAAACCAGGCAGTGATGCAGCTGCTCAGGATGCTCTCAATACAACCTCTGTAGAATGTGATGAGGATGGGGGGTGGGAGATGGACTTTCCTCAGCCTTCACAGAAAGCAGAGACGCTGCTGGGCTTTCTTTGCTATGGAGCTGGTGTTGAGGGACCAGGTGAGATTCTCTGCCAGGTGAACACCAAGAAAGTTGGTGCTCTTTACGATCTCTACCGAACCATGATACAGTGCAAAGGTAATCTTGCATACTGTTCATACAGATTGGTTTATACACTGCGCTGAGGTAGAACAAGTAAGCTAATAACAATGCAGAATAAAGTTTTTACAGCTACAGAGAAATTGTGGTGCAGGTCAACGATAAACTGCAAGATCATGATGAACAGGCTATGTTCATGCCGGAACGCGTGGTGATACTTGTACATTGCCCCCAGCACTGCCCTACATTGCATTGGTAGTTAACACAAAAGCACATTTTACTGTATGTTTCAATGTATGTGTGATAAATAAATCAAAATCTGAAATCTGAGGTAGACTGTGAAGTTAAGCATCATTTAGGGGACCATTTAATAGTCCTATAACAGCAGGGTTGAAGCTGTCCTTGAGCCTGGTCCTATGTGGTTTTGGGATTTTGCATTTTCTGCTCACGGGAGAGGGTAGAAGACGGAAAGTATTGTAGTACAGAGAAAATGCAGTGCACGTAGACAAGGTCACAATGAGGTCAAGGGTTCATCTCTAGACCTCATGTAACGTAGTGGTCGGCAGAATTCTTTATTGTACCAGCGACCCGACTGTAAGGAGTTCGTACTTTCTCCCGTATCCACGTGGGTTTCCTCCAGGTACTCTCTCCTTATCGTGCTGGCCTGGTTTGCGTATCTAGGCAGCTAGGACACAAGATCCATGGTTGACCCTGACCAACAGAGGCGTCTATGTACAGTATTCAATACTTAACCTTGAGATTCATTTTCTTGCAGGCACCCACAGGAAAACAATGAAATACCATAGAACCATGAGAGTATTTCATAAAAGTATTTCCATGATAAAGTATGTTGTTACAGTTACAGATAATGCTTTTCATATTTGAAGTCACACAGACAATACAACCACTACAGTTGTACAATGAGTCGTCCTGCTTCTTTATAAGCACAAGTTCTGCCCTTTTTTGCACTGCGTTCAACGGAGGTTTAGACGGAAGCATTAGCTAGCATCCTTCCCTCATAGGCTCTTTTCACAGGTTGTATCATGGTTAAATACTCCTAGACCTTGAAGTGTGGACCTTAATGTTAATCTTAATCTCCTCTAATTGGACAATGGAGGGCTTTCTTGTTGGCCACTGTGTTTAGGAACTTAAACCCATTGATCCACTTTGTTAATCATTTAACATGAAGTCGTCTGATGCAGGTCTTCTCCAGACCATACTAAGTATTTGGGCACCAAAGATGTGGATTACTTTTGAGGTCTGTAGGAGAAATGAGATGGAAATTATGAAAAAGGAAATGAACATTAGGAAGAATTGCAATGTTCCTACTGTAGCTACGATAATGAGTATGTCTTTAAAAAACTTTGAGTCAAACTTGATTTTTGACCTCATCCTTCTTTGATATCTCCAGGTTTTAAAATGAGTTTTTTGGGTGTGTTTTGTTCTGTCTTTTGATAAAATAGAACATAGAACATAGAACATAGGATAGTACAGTACAGTACAGTACAGGCTCTTCGGCCCACAATGTTGTGTTGACCCTTAAACCCTGCCTCCCATATAACCTCCCACCTTAAATTCCCCCATATAGTTGTCTAGTAGTCTCTTAAATTTCACTAGTGTATCTGCCTCCACCACTGACTCAGGCAGTGCATTCCACACACCAACCACTCTCTGAGTAAAAAACCTTCCTCTAATATCCCCCTTGAATTTCCCACCCCTTACCTTAAAGATATATCCTCTTGTATTGAGCAGTGGTGCCCAGGGGAAGAGGCGCTGGCTATCCACTCTATCTATTCCTCTTGATATCTTGTATACCTCTATCATGTCTCCTCTCATCTTCTGTCTCTCCAAAGAGTAAAGCCCGAGCTCTCTTAATCTCTGATCATAATGTATACTCTCTAAACCAGGCAGCATCCTGGTAAATCTCCTCTGTACCCTTTCCAATGCCTCCACATCCTTCTTATAATGAGGGACCAGAACTGGACACAGTACTCCAAGTGTGGCCTAACCAGAGTTTTATAGAGCTGCATCATTACCTCGCGACTCTTAAACTCTATCCCTTGACTTATGAAAGCTAACACCCCATAAGCTTTCTTAACTACCCTATCTACCTGTGAGGCAACTTTCAGGGATCTGTGGACATGTAGCCCCAGATCCCTCTGCTCCTCCACACTACCAAGTATCCTGCCATTTACTTTGTACTCTGCCTTGGAGTTTGTCCTTCCAAAGTGTACCACCTCACACTTCTCCGGGTTGAACTCCATCTGTCTGAACTCCATCAATTCTGAATCCACCTGGCCAAACTTCCCTGGATCCCATGCCTTCTGACTTTCTGAATAAGCATATAATGTGGAACCTTATCATAAAAATGATTTTCATCACTTGTGGCAATTGGCCCTGGGGTCTAACATCATTATGGAAAGATTCCTGACCGGTTGTAGATGACATTTGTGAGTTTTGACCAAGCTTTCCTGTGCAGTCTCTTGTCACATAGGAGCCCAAGAAAACACAAGGACAAGAGGAAGCCATAAACTCCTTGGAACATGCTCTGCCTTTCAGTTAAATCATAGTACTGCACAAGTTTCTAGAGATACCTGAAGTGTAAAAGAGAAGTGAGAGTGGATATCGGACCACTGGAAAGTGATGCTGGAGAGGTAGTAATGGGGGACAATGAAATAATGAGCAAACTGAATATGTATTTTGTGTCAGTCTTCACTGTGGAAGACACTAACAGTTCCAGGTGTTGGGGGCGTGAAGCATGTGAAGTTACCATAACTGGAGAGAAGGTTCTTGGGAAACTGAAAGGTCTGACAGTAGATGAGTCGCCTGTATCAGATGGTGTATGCACCGGAGTTCTGAAAGAGGTGGCTAAAGAGGTTGTGGAGATTAATAATGATCTTTGAAGAATCACTAGATTCTGGAATGATTCCAAAAGTCTGGGAAGTTGCAAATGTCACTCCACTCTTCAAGAAGGGAAAGAAGCAGAAGAAGGAAATTATAGACCAGTGTGCCTGACCTCAGTAGTTGAGAAGATGTTAGAGTCGATTATCAATTATGAGGTTCCAGGGTACTTGGAGGCACATGATAAAATAGGCCATAGTCAGCATGGTTTCCTCAAAGATTTGGGCATGGATAAAGCAGTGGTTGATTGGCAGGAGGCAAAGAGTGAGAATAAAAGGAGCCTTTTCTGACTGGCTGCCAGTAACTAGTGGTGTTCCAGAGGTGTCTGTCTTGGGGTCAATTCTTTTTACGTTTTATGTCAGTAATTTCGATAATGGAATTGATGGCTCTGTTGCCAAGTTTGCAGACGATATGAAGATAGGCAGAGGGTCAGGTAGTTTTGAGTAGAGAGGCTACAGAAGGATTAAGACAGATTAGAAGAATGGGCAAAGAAATGGCAGATGGAATACAGTGTCGGGAAGTGTATGGTCATGCACTTTGGTAGAAGAAATGAAAGGGTTGACTATTTTCTAAATGGAGAGAAAATACAAAAAAATTAAATGCAAAGGAACTTGGGAGTACTTGTGCGGGATTCCCTAAAGGTTAATTTGCAAGTCGAGTCTTTGCTGAGGAAGGCAAATGCAATGTTAGCATTCATTTCAAGAGGTCTAGAATATAAAAGCAAGATTGTAATGTTGAAACTTTACAAAGCACTGGTGAGGTCTCACTTGGAGTATTGTGAGCAGGTTTGGGCCCCTTATCTTAGAAAGGATGTGCTGAAACTGGAGAGGGTTCAGAGGAGGTTAGTGAAAATGATTCCAGGGTTGAATGGCTTATCGTATGAAGAGTGTTTGATGGCTCTGAGCCTGTATTCACTAGAATTCAGAAGAATGAGGGGTGACCTCATTGAAACCTATCAAATGGTTAAAGGCCTCGATAGAGTGAATGTGGAGAGGATGTTCCCTATGGTGGGAAAGTCTAAGACCAGAGGTCACAGTCTCAGGATAGAGGGGCATTCTTTTAGAACGGAGATGAGGAAGAATTTCTTCAGCCAGAGAGTGGTGAATCTGTGGAATTTTTTGCCACAGGCAGCTGTGGAGATGAAGTCTTTCTGTATATTTAAGACAGAGGCTGATAGATTTTTGATTGGTCAGGGCATGAAGGGATACATAGAAAAGACAGGGAGAAGATTGGAGTTGAGAGGAAAATTGGATCAGCCATGATGAAATGGTGGAGCAGACTTGATAGACCATTTGGCTTAATTCTGCTCCCATATCTTATGGTCTTATCTGTACCCCAAATGCATTTACACACCTTTCTTCTCTGTAATCTATCAGTGCCAGTACAGAATGCTCCAGTTGTCCCGGTTCTAGAACACAGAACACGGAACAGAGAACGTAGAGCAGTACAGCACAGAGTGGGTGCTGACCTTTCAACTCAGTCCACGATCTGTTTAACCCTTCCCTTGTACACAGCCCAAAACCTCTTTTTTCATTTAATCCACGCGCCTCTCAGAGTCTTTTAAAAACCCCTAACATATCTACTTCCACCATCACCCCTCCCCCACTACCCTCTGTGCAAAAACCCCACCTCCGACATTTCTCCCAAACTTACTTGCACTCACCTTAAGAAGAAGTCCTCTGGTCTTTCCCATTGGATATCTGGTATAAATACAACAAGGTTCAACGTGGAGTCCTATAACCTTTGCATAAGTAACATAAGTGAACATTAAGTCACAATATTTTGATATTTTCTCATAATTTTCTTGGCATCATACAAGGCATGTTCTACTCTTTGTGGTCAGTTTATTAGGTAAACCTGCACATCTCCTCTGTAATGCAAATATCTAATCAGCCAATCATGTGGCAGAAACTCAATGCATAAAAGCATGCAGACGTGGTCAAGAGGTCTAATTATTGTTCAGATCAAATATCAGAATGGAAATGAAATCTGATCTAAGTGACTTTGACATTGGAATGATTATTGATGCCAGACAGGGTGGTTTGAGTATCTCAAAAACTGCTGATCTCCTAAGATTTTCACGCACAACAGTCTCTAGAGTTTACAGAGAATGGTGCAAGAAACAAAATATACCCAATGACTGGTCGTTTTGTCGGTCTTATTAATGCTTTATTAATGAGAGAGGTCAGAGGAGAATGGCCAGACTGGTTCAAGCTGATAGGAAAGTAACAGTAAATTAAATAACCACACGTTACAACAGTGATTTGCAGAAGAGTATCTCTGAACCTTGAAGTGGATGGGGTACAGCAGCAGAAGACCACAGCAAACTCTCACATACATTATGTACAGGAGGTACCTAATAAATTGGCCACTGAGTGAATACCTGCATTTTGCACAAGCAATTGATTTAAGACCTGATTATTAACAGAATGCCTGCAGACATTAATCTTCCATTGCTTGCTGTAAGATGAGGAATACAGGATTTATAAAAGCCTGGTATTCTATCTGATATTTCCTCTGCTTCAGGAAAGCTACATCGATATGCGTCCGCTTTAAAACTCATTAAGTAGACTCTTAGCCTTGCGTTTGAGGATCTTAGGGAAGAAGTATATTTGAACCTTGTACTGTTCAGTAGATATTCCTTATCATGTTTTTTTGATGTTACTGTCCTAAGCTGGAGCTCAGATTTCGTTTTAGAGCAGGGCATCACAGAGATTCAGCAGCCCACCAAATCAGCTGGCAATTAGTGTTACCAGACACGCCCAGTACATTAAAATGTTAACAATGTTAGAATCGTGTGCTTTTGAATACATAGTGAGGGCTTTATTAAAGTAACATATACTGTGAATGTCACTCGTCCTAATTGAGGACATCAGGGTAGCTGCTGGATTCCCAAGCAGTTGTTCAGATCTTCCTTTAATGTATGCACTTTCTCCCCGCTGCTCGAATTTGCTCTCATTATTAATCAGCTTTGTCGCTGATTTGCATTTTGAGTGTCAAGCCGGTGGTACATTGGCTAGCCTGCTTAGAACAGCACTTCAAGCAGGTTATGATGTGAAGCAAGTGTCTAAGAAGGACTAGGTGCTGTGTGCTTCAGGGTCTCACTGGAAGCAGCAGTGTCATTAACAAGATTAATCTCAGCCGTAATCATTTCATAATATTTTCTTTGTACTTAGTCTGAGGGAGACACAGAAGTCTCTTGACTTCTCATTAGCAGTTTGACCAACGTGGAAAACTTTGCTGCCATATTCATCAGTGGTAATTGTTGGGAAAACTTTAATCCATCGTCCCGTTGAATAGTATATTATATATTTCCGATTAAATATGGCATCGGTGTCAGCATCTTTACTTAACTTAGAAACAAACCACCACCAATATTCGCATTGCAAAGTGGACTATTTTAAGAGTCATATGCACTCAGAGGCCATGTTATTGGGTACTCCTGTACACCTGCTCCTAATGCAAGTATCTAATCAGCCAATCATGTGGCAGCAACTCAACGCATAAAAGGATGCAGACATGGACAAGATGGTTACTCATTGTTCAGGCTGAATAAATGGGGAAGAAATGTGATTTAAGTGAATTTGACTGTGGAGTAATTGTTGGTGCCAGAGAGGATGGTTGGAGTATCTCAGGAATTGCTGATCTCCTGGGATTTTCACGCACAACAGTCTCTAGAGTTTACAGATTATGGTGCGAAAAACAGAGAAAAAAAAACATCAGTGAGCAGCAGTTCTGTGGGTGAAAACACCTTGTTAACGAGAGAGGTCAGAGGAGGAAGGCCAGACTGGTTCAAACTGACGGGAAGGTGACTCATATAGCCATGCATTATAACAGTAGTAGGCAGATGAGCATCTCTGAATGTACAACGTATCGAACGTTGAAGCGAATGGGCTACAGCAGCAGAAGACCACGAACATACACTCAGTGGCCACTTTATTAGGTGCAGGAGATACTTAATAAAATTTTCCACTGAGAGGAGGCTCTTCTGTTGTCTTTGGGGTTTTCAGTTCACTGTTTGATACTGGGATCTTGATGTAGCTTGGTATTAACTCCTACATTGCTGGCTACAAGGATCCAACACTAGCAAAGGCAGCTTTGATTCTGGTTCTCTGTATAAATCAAGCAAAATTACTATTGCCAGATTAAGTCACAGGAACTGAATCAGTCCTTAGTCACCTTCATTTGCTGACGTCCTTGGGGATGTTTAAAAATTTTTATTTTTATTTTTTTGGAGATACAGTTGGAACAGCCCTTCGAGCTGCACTGCCCAGCATTCCACCAATTTAATCTTAGCCTAATCATGGGACAATTTACAATGACCAATTAATCGACTAACCGGTATGTCTTTGGTCTGTGGGATGAAACGAGAGCACCCGGAGGAAACTCCCGTGGCACAGGGAGATGGTACAAACTCCTTACAGGCATGGCAGGAATTGAGCTCTGAGCTTCAACGCCCTGAGCTGGTCTATATTCTATACATCTATAGAGAATGCCCACAAGAAAATGAATCTCAGGGTTGTATATGGTGATATATATGTACTTCGGTAAAAAATTTACTTTGAACTTTGAATAGCATCAGGCTAACCACTACACTACATGCTGATGGAGACAGACTCATACACAAACACAAGAGAGTCTGCAGGTGCTAGAAGCCCAAAGCAGCACAGGCAAAATGCTGGAGGAATTCAGAAGGTCAGGCAGCATCTATGGACAAGAATAAGCAGTCATTTTGGGCTGAGACCCTTCTTCAGGACTGAGAAGGAAGGGGGAAGATGCCTGAATTAAAAGGTGGGGGGAGGGGAAAGATGGTAGCTGGAAGGTGATAGGTGAAGCCAGATGGGTGGGAAAGGTCCAGGGCTGGAGAAGAAGGAATCAGGTAGGAGAGGAGAGTGGACCATAGGAGAAAGGGAAGGAGGAGGGGATCCAAGAGGAAGTAATAGGCAGGTGAGAAGAAGAAAAAGATCAGAGTGGGGAATAGAGGAGGGGAGGGGGTGTTGAACTTTGTTCACCAGAAGGAGAAGTCAATTTTCATGCCATCAGGTTGAAAAGTACCCAGATGGAATATAACATGTTGTTCCTCCACCCTGAGGGTGGCTTCATCTTGGCACGCGAGGAGCCATGGACCGGCACGTCCATGGGAATCAGAACAAAAATGTTTAGCCACCGAGAAGTTCTACTTGTGGCGGACGGAGCGGATTTCCCAATTTACAACGGGTCTCACCAATGTACAGGGGACCATTTTGGGAGCACAGGACACAATAGACAACCCCAGCAGATTTGCAGGTGAAGTGTTGCCTCACCTGGAAGGACTGTTTGGGGCCCTGAGTGGAGGTGAGGGAGGTGGTGAATGGGCAGGTGTGGCACTTAGGCTGCTTGCAGGGATAAGTGCTGGGAGGGAGATTAGTGGGGAGGGATGAATGACTCATGCTGCGTGGAAGCAGGCCTTTCGGCCCAACATGTCCATGCTAACCAAAGTGCCTTCCAGATATAGTCCTATCTGCCTGCAATTGGCATATGTATCCATAGAACCATAGAACCATAGAACACTACAGCACAGTACAGGCCCTTCAGCCCTCCATGTTGTGCCGACCCATATAATCCTTAAAAAAAAGTACTAAACCCACACTACCCCATAACCCTCCATTTTTCTTTCATCCATGTGCCTGTCCAAGAGGCTCTTAAATACCCCTAATGTTTTAGCCTCCACCACCATCCCTGGCAAGTCATTCCAGGCACCCACAACCCTCTGTAAAAAACTTATCCCTGATATCTCTCCTAAACTTCCCTCCCTTAATTTTGTACATTTGCCCTCTGGTGTATTATAAATGCTGTACTTGAGATGAGGTGAGAGAGGGAAATGGAAAGGGGGGGGCAATTACCAGAAGCTTGAGAAATCAATGTTCATGCCATCAGTTTGGGGGCTATCTAGATGGAATATAAAATGTTGCACCTCCAACCTGAGTGTGGCCTCATCACGACAGCAGAGGAGGTCATGCACTGACACGTCATCACAGAGTCATGTTATACAGTACGGAAAAATCCATCTGGCCCAACTTGTCAATGCGATGAAGGTGCCTTCTTCAGCTAGTCCCATCTGCCTGCATTGTAACTAGCTGCCTGTAAACCTTCCCTATCCATGAACCTGTCTAAATGTCTTAAAGGTGCCCACCGCCCTGTGACGAATACAGTCCCAACTTATCAATTTTTCTCCTCGTAACTCAGTACCTCCAGTTCCAGCAATATCATTGTGAACCTCTTCAGCACCCTCTCTTCTTCAACTCATCCTTCCCACATAGTGGCATACAACTTTCCAGAGCAACATACACAAAGTGCTGGAGGAACTCAGCAAGTCAGGCAGCGTCCGTGGAGGGGAATAAACAGTTAATCTTTTGGGCTGAGATATATTTCATCATGTCTGGAAAGGAAGGGGGCAGGAGCCAGTAGAAGAAGGTGTGGAAGGGGGAAGACTACAAACTGGCAGGTGATAGGTAGAACCATGGGACAGGAATGGTGGATGGGTGGGGGAGGGGAATGAAGTAAGAAGCTGCGAGATGATAGGTGGAAGAAGTAACGGGCTGAAGAAGAAAGAATCTAATAGGAGGGGACAGTGGACCATGAGAGAAAGGGAAGGAGAAGAGGCACTAGTGGGAGGTGATGGGCAGGTGAGGAGAAAAGAAGGGGTGAGGAGGTAACCAGAATGGGGAATAGATAAAAAAAGAGACAAGTGGAAGGGAGAGAAATTACCGGAAGTTGGAGAAATTGACTCACTTCTCCTGCGAGTTTTCCAGGGTCATCATTGAGACACGGTGTAGTTTGGGGGATTGCTTCATTGAGCACCTTTGCTCTGTCTGTCACAAAGGGCAGGATCTTCCAGTGGCTACCAATTTCAATTTCACACACAATTCCCATTCTGACATGTCTATCCATGGCCTCCTCTATTGCCACGATGAGGCCACACTCAGGTCGGAGGAGCAACACCTCATTTCTGTCTGGGTAGTATCCAACCTAGGTGGATGAATTATTGATTTCTCTAACTTCCAGTCATTATTCCCCCTCCACACTTCTCTCTTTTCTTATTGCTCATTCTAGTTAACCTTTCATCCTTTCTCTTCTCCTCACTTACCCATTGACTCTGGTTCTCCTCCTTCTTCCCTTTCCTCTATGGTCCACTCTCCATTCTTCTTCAGCCACTTACCTCTTCCACCTACCCCTCCTGGCTTCTCACCATCCCCCCCCCTCCTCCACCCACCCGCCTTCCCCTCACCTGGTCTCACCTATCACCTGCCGGCTTCTATTCCCTCCACTTCCTCATCTTATTTTGGCTTCTACCCCCTTCCATTCCAGTCCTAATGAAGGATCTTGGCTCAAAACACTTGACAATTTATTCCTCTCCATAAATGCTGCCTGACCTGCTAAGATCTCCAGCATTCTGCGTGTGTTGCTGAAGATTTCCAGCATCAGCAGAATTTATTATTTGTGTGTGTACACAATTTTCCGGGTTCAGTCTCACAACATTCCATGGAGCTGCAACATGGTATCCCAATTCTTGTACCCAATGCCCTATCTGAGGTCACTTTCAGGGTGATATCAGAATTTTCTTCCTCACAATGCTCTGTCTGAGGACATCTTCAGAGTCTTGCCTAGAGTCTTGCCTAGATTCAGCATGTCATCTAAACCTCTGTCAAATGTCTATAGATGCATGGTGGAAAGTATACTGACTGGTTACATCACAGCCTGGTCTGGAAACACCAATGCCCTTGAACGGAAAAAAAATCTCCAAAAAATTGGGGTACAGCTCAGTCCTTCACAGGAAAAGCTCTCTCCACCACTGAGCACAACTACAAGGAGCGCTGTAGCAGGACAGCAAGATCCAGCATCAAGTTCACCCACCATCCATCCTATAGATGCTGCCTGGCCTGCTGTGTTCCACCAGCATTTTATGTGTGTTACATGAATTTCCAGCATTTGCAGATTTCCCCGTGTTTGCACCCACCACCCAAATGGTTTTCTTGCTGCCATCAGGAATGAGGTACATGAGCCTTAGGTCCCACACCACCAGGTTCAGGAACAGTTATTACCCTTCAACCATCAAGCTCCTGAAACAGCATGGATAATTCCACTTACCTCAATACTGAACTGATTCCACAACCTGTGGACTCACTATCAAGAACTCCACAACTCATTCTCGATATTATGTATTTATTATAATAATTATTATTATTTTTATTATTTTGTTTTACTTTTTATATTTGCATATTTGTATTTGTTGTCTTTTGCACATTGGTTGTTTGCCCATTCAGTTTTAGTTCAAGTTTATTTTCATCTGTCTGTACATATATATGAAACCAAATGATACAACATTTCTCACAAAATGATGCACCCACAATATGTATAACACACAAAACAGTTAGTAAAATATAATTCAAAATGTGTACAGATCAGCTAAACAGTAAACTGTAAACAATTCTCTGTCATAGTGACGAGATCTTGGTAGTGGCAGGGTATTCGTTTGTCTCACAACCTGGGGGAAGAAGCTAGGGGGAAGTAGTGGCAAGTAGTGGAAGTAGTGTCTCACAACCTGGGGGAAGTAGTGGCAGGGTATTCGTTTGTCTCACAACCTGGGGGAAGAAGCCAGTCTGGCAATCCTAGTCCTGACGCTTCTTCCTCACGGTAGTGGGTCAAAAATATTGTGGGATGGGTGGTAGGGGTAAGATTTGAGCCCTTCACATACAATGTTCCGAGTAAACGTCACACATAGGGGGAAAGGAGACACTAATGACCCTCTCGTCAGCTTTCGTACCACACAATGATGCAGCCAGACAGGACACTCTTGATGGTGCTCCTGTAGAAAGTTGTTAGAATGGGGTCAGGGAGACGGGCACGCCTCAGTCTCCTCAGAAAGTTTAGATGCTGCTGTACCTTCTTGACTAATGAGGAGGTGTCGTTGGTCCAGGTTAGATCATCTGTTATGTGCACACCAAGGAACGTTTTGCTAGCAAGAGAAAATCTGCAGATGCTGGAAATCTGAGCAACACACACAAAAAGCTGGAGGAACCAAAACCCTTTGGTTTCAGCCTGAAATGTCGACTGTACTTTTTTCCATCGATGCTGCCTGGCCTGCTGAGTTCCAAGGAACTTTTTGCTCTTTACTCACTCCACTACAAAGCCATTGATTCAGGCACTGATCTGATTGCACAACCTACAGACTTGCTATCAAGAACGTTACAACTTGTTCCTGAAGTCCACAATCATCTTTTTTGTCTTGTCCATGTTGAGACTCAGGTTCAAAGTTCAAAGTTAATTTATTATCAAAGTACATACATATCACCGTATTAAACCCTGAGATTCATTTTCTTGGGGACATTCACAATAAATCCAAGAAACACGAAAGAATCAATGAAAGACTGCATCCAACAGGATGGAAAAACAATTAATGTGCTAAATACAACAAACTGTGTAAATACAAAAGAGAAAAAAATAGGCAAGAAATATCAAGAAAGGAGATGAAGAGTCCTTGAAAGTGAGTCCACAGGTTGTGGGAGCAGTTCAGTAATGGGGCGAGTGAATTTGAGTGAACTTATCCCCTTTGGTTCACGAGCCTGATGGTTGAAGGGTAATAACTGTTCCTGAACCTGTGAGATGTGAGGCTCCTGTACCTTCTTCCCAGTGGCAACGGCAAGAAGAGACCATGTCCTGGATGGTGGGGCCCCTGATGCTGGATGCTGCTTTCCGGCGATGAAGCTTTGAGTGGAAGTGGCTCAATGGAAGGATGGGTTTTACCAGTGATGGACGGGGCCGTATCCACTACTTTTTGTTGAATTTTCCATTCAAGGGCGTGGTGTTTTCATACCAGGCCATGGTACAACTAGTTAATATACTCTCCATCGCACATCTATAGAAGTTTGTCCAAGTTTTAGATGCCATGCCAAATCTTTACAAACTTCTAAGTAGAGGCACTGTTGCGTTTTCTTTGTAATTACACTTATGTGCTGGGCCCAGGACAGATCCTCTGAAATGATAACAGTAAAGAATTTAAAGTTGCTGACCCTCTCCACCTCTGATCCCTCAATGAGCACTGGCTCATGAACCTCCTGTTTCCTCCTTCTGAAGTCAATAATCAGCTCTTTGGCTTTGCTGACTGTTATGATCCCAGCCCCCTCCTTCGTGAGGATCGCAAGATCGCTATTAATTCAGGTCTTGGACCCAGGAAATGAGAGAGAATCCTCCAGGTTTTGGAATGTGTCCTGGCCCCTCAGCAAGACAAAGCAACGGATTTGGCCATTGTTTCTTGGAGACACCTTTGTGGATTGCGATCCTATACTACGTGCCAGCTCTCAGGGCAACGTGGGCTGGGCTACGGGGAGAGATTGCATCATCCCAACCTGATTGACATCTGAGACCCCGTGAGTCCAGATAAAAAGAGGGGCTGTAGAGACGGCCCCTCAGACACACCAGAAGAGACGCTAGCAATCCCGTATAGCGGGCAGCCATTTGAAGGAAGCCACGTGTGTTTGGTTCCCAGGCCTGGGAGCTGGTAGCTGATACCACAGAAACGAGTTTCTGTAACTAACAATGGGGAACCAACTCCCCCGACACATCGGATCGGCCTCATCAAAAGACCCGGGCAAGTTTCTCTTATCACAAATCTCTTTCTCTCTCCAACAAGTGAAAACCCAGCGGTCCCCAAAGGCTAAAAGCCTGCATGAACTTGAGAGACTTTTATATTTCCATCGGACAATATTTTTACCCCTAGACAAAACGATAGAGCTACTTCTTATTGATGATTATTACTATACCCGCGCTTTAGATTGAGTATTGACGACGTATATTATCTGAATGTTTGTATTAACCTTACTTTTGTGCCCCTTTATAAATAAAAACTTTTAAAAATAGTACCATTAGACTTCAACGGACCTCTCTATCTTTGCTGGTAAGTGACCCAGTTACGGGGTCCGTAACATGACATTGAGTGAGAGGTTTTTGTTGTGGCACCACTCAGCCAGATTTCCAATCTCACTCCTGTATATTGATTTGTCACCACCTTTAATTTGGCCAGCAACCGTGCAGTCATCAGCAAACTTGAATATGGCATTGTTTTGTGAAGAAAAAGCATTTCAGGATGTATATTGTACACGTTTCTCAGACATTAAAGTTGACCTTTGAACCGTGCTTAGCCTCAGTCATAAGTATAAAGTGAGTAGAGCGGTGGGTGAAGAACGCACAGCCCTGTGGTACACCTGTGCTGATGGAGATTGTGGAGGAGGACTCCAGCTATTGCTCTCGTACCATTTGATAAGCATCCCTACCTCCTCTCTGTATGCTGACTCATCGTTGTTGGCGATGAGGTCAATCACTGTTGTACCATCACTAACCTTGCTGATGTGGTCTGAGTTGGATTTGACAGTGCATGAACAGTAGCGGGCCGAGCTCACAGCCCCAGAGGGCACCAGTGCCCAGTGTAATGGAGCTTGAGGTGCCAACTCGGACTGACTGGGATCCATCAAGAGGTCCAACATCTAGTTACAGAGAGGAATATTGAATCCCAGCGAGGAAAGTTTACCAACAGCCTCTGAGGGATGATAGTGTTAAACACCGAGCTGAACAACCTGGATGGGACAGGATGGAGTGGAGGGCTGGGTCTATGGCATCATCAGTGGACCGGTTTGAGTACTCGGCGAGCGGGAAAGGGTCCAGTGTAGCAGGGAGGTGGGATGTTATATGTTTCATTGCAGCCACTCAAAGCCCTTCGTGATTGCTGAGGTCAGTGCCACTGGGCAGTAATCGTTTAAGCCAGTTGCCGTTGCTCCCTTTACATGGGTTTATAGGTCTATGATCCTTGTCACCTCCGCTGTGACCAGGCAGGGTGCCTGCTCCTCACTGTCACATCATTCAATGCGTCAGATTGAGCATAGAAGGCATTTAGCTGTCAGGAAGGGGGGCGGCGCTGTCGTTGATGTGCTGGGTGGACTTGTAGTCTGTTATGGGTTTTATACCTTGTCGTGTGCTCCCTGATGTCACAAAGGTGACTGTCAATTTTCTGACTTCCCTTGCTTCGCCTTCCTGAAGGCACGTGAGTGCGTGGCTCTTGTCTTATCCCCGGATCTGAGGGTAGCATCCTGCTCCCTAAGCAGTGCATGAACTTCTGCAGTCAGCCATCATTTCTAGTTTGCCCTGGCAGAGTAGTGTCTAATCACGGTAATGTCCTCAATGCATTTTCCTATGTAGCCAGACACCCCTCCTGTATATTCATCAATGATGACGTGATAATCGTAGGTGGCTGCTTCTCTGAATATGTTTCAGTCTGTACTTTCAAAACAGTCCTGCAGTGCTCAGGTGGCCCAGCCCTGATCGTCCTGTGAACTGCTTTGACTCAGTTAACCAGTGGTCCGTATACAGGCATTAGCAAAATGGATGCAGACACGATCAAGAGGTTCAATTGTTGCTCAGGCCAAACATCAGAATAGGATAGAAATGTGATCCAAGTGACTTTGACTGTGGAATGATTGTTGGTGCCAGACAGGGAGGTTTGAGTATCTCAGAAACTGCAGATCTCCTGGGAGTTTCACGCACAACAGTCTCTAGTGTTTACAGATAATGGTATGAAAGCCATAAAAAACCATCCATGAGTGGCAATTCTGTGGGCAACCTGTTAATGATAGAGATAAGGAGCAATTTTTTAAAACCAGAGAGTAGAGTATCTGTGGAATGCTCTGCCACAGACAGCTGTGGAGCTCAAGACCGTGGGTATAGTTAAAGCGAAAATTGATGGTTTCCTATATGCTCAGGGCATTAAAGGTTATGGTTAGAAGGCAGGTGTATTGGGTTGAGTGGGATCCGTGACCAGCCACAATGGAACGGTGGAGCAGAATCGATGAGCTGAATGGCCTAATTCTGCTCCTATGTATAACGGTTTATGTGGTCTGAGTGTCCAGGTGGGGTTGGGATGCAACCTTGTAGGCTCTATGAACATTGATCCAGACCAGGTCTAATAAATTCTCTCCTGTACTTGCGATGATGACAGGCTGGTAGAGCTCTGGCAGGACTGCTTTTAAGTTGGCATGATTGAAGTCACTAGTGGCAATAAAGAAACAACCCGAGTGAGTGGCCCGGAGGTTGAGATGGCACCGTAGAGCTCCCGCAGCGCTTCCCCAGCACTAGCACGAGGAGCGGCAGGGGGGATGTAAACATGAATTATCAAAATGGCGGTGAACTCCCTCGGTAAGTAGAAGGTCCGGCACTTCACCATTAATAACTCACTCTGTGGTGAGCAGTGGGCTGTTACTACTGAGTCGCTATTGATTTCTGTGCAGTTTTTCATTGATTCCATCAAGTTTCTTTGTACCTTCTGTGAATGCCCACAAGAAAAAGAATCTCAGGGTAGTATGTGGTGACATATACAGTATATACTTTCATAATAAATTTACTTTGTACTTTGAACCTTGATATCAGTATTTGCTTCCTCACACAACAGGCCTAACTTTAAAAGGGAAACTGGATGTGGGATCTCCAGGCTGCTGCCATACCTGGAGAGGCACTAGTGTTCTGATCTCCGCAGGTGCAGCAAACAAAATTATGGGGGGTATTGACAGGCTGAATGCAAGCTGGCTTTTTCCACTGATGGGACGTGGGACTACAACTAGAGGCCATGGTTTAAGGGCGAAAGGTGAAAAGTTTAATGGGAACATGAGGGGAAACCTCTTCTGTCAGAGGGTGGAATGAGAAGTGTTGCATGTGAGATTGATTTCAAGGTCTTCGAGAAGTTTGGATAGGTACATGAATGGTGGGGGTATGAAAGGCTATGGTCACAGTGCAGGAGGATGGCAGTAGGCAGTTTAAATGGTTTGGTACAGACTAGATGGGCTGAAGGGCCTTTTTCTAAGCTACGACCAAATGCTGGAGGAGGAGGCTAGTTTAGTTAAAATATGTGAAATAAGCGTATTGATGGAGCAGTGAGGACAACGATCATAGAATCAGTTCAGAAGAGTTGGATGCTCTATAATGACTCAATTCAGACATCTCCAGGTACACGAACTAAGTTCCTCAGCTGTACACGTGCTTTGATCACGTGAACTGAAATTTGCTGGATTGCTATGACCGTATTAGATATAAATATGTGTGTGTTAGAATAAAGCAACTTGGGGGTGAGATCTGATGTCTACTATTTATAGTGAAATTGTAAGTTTATTCCACATAAGCACCTTTGCATTTTTCATTCTAAAAATGAACAGCAGAAACAAGCTTCCCCAATTGTTAAAATCATTAACTGTGTTAAAAATACATTAAAGTAGTCTGTGTTATTAATGGCAGTGTCAGTGACTTGGGAAAAACAGAACATTTAAATTAATCACACTGCAACAGTTTGAATCAGGATCATTATTACAATAAGGTGGGCAATAAATGTGGTCTTGACAACCTTGTCAGTATCTTGAAGAACAACACAGGTACATTTGCCTACCTTCTTCCTACACTGTCACTTCAGAAGGGCTTCATTGACTGCTGAGGTCTTCTGTTGTTGCAGTCTTGCTGCTGCTATCAAGCAGGAGATACAGAAGCCTTAGGTCCCACACTACCAGGTTCGGGAACGGTTACGAACCTTCAACCATCAGGCTCCAGGACCAGCGTGAAGAACTTCACTCACCTCAACTCTGAACTGATTCCACAACCTATGGACTCTCTTTCAAAAACTCTACAACTCATGTTCTCAGTGTTATTTATTTATTTCGATTTCACACCATTTGTCTTCTTTTGCACATTGGTCTCTTTTTAAAAAATTTTTTAAATTAGTTTTTCAAAACATTTTACAAAATTAAAAACCCCAAATCCCAGTGGGGAGCATTAATACAGTGCAAGATTAAGCATACAATAACAATATGCTACAAAGGAAGAGAATTTAACAAAAAAGCACCTAAATTAAAGACAAGTGAGCTTAGTGTCCTCCCCAAGCCCCGCAACAAAAAAGAACTCCAGACCAACCACCACACAATATAGAGAGTATAAGTCCGGACAGTCAAACTCCCAGACTGTGAATACACTTAGTAACAGAGGATAATAATGCCTACTACCAGAAAAAAAAGGGAGCTGAAAGCAAGGGACTGAAAAGAAAAAAAAAACCCTAGTCAAGAGGAAGGTTATGAAAGTACTCGATAAAAGGTCCCCAGACCTTATGGAACTTTAGATCCGAATTAAGAACTGAATAATGAATTTTTTCGAGGTCCAAGCAGGCCATAATGTCGTTAAGCCATTGCACATGAGTGGGCGGGGCAACATCTCTCCATCTAAGGAGGATCAAGCGTCTCGCCAGGAGAGAGGCAAAGGATAGTATTCGGCATTTGGTCGGACCCAGACATAAATCTGTCTCGCCCCAAAAACCGAACAGAGCAATTAAGGGGTTAGGTTCTAGGTGCTGATTCAGAATACCCGATAATGTAGTGAAGACATCTTTCCAGAATTTCTCCAAGCTAGGACAGAACCAGTACATATGGATGAGAGAGGCCACGCCCCTCTTGCATTTATCACAGAGCGGACTAATGCCAGGGTAGAATCGAGATAGTTTAGATTTAGACATATGGGCTCTATGAACAATCTTAAACTGTAAGAGGCAATGGCGAGCACAAAGGGAGGTTGAGTTAACCGATTTGAGAACTAAGTCCCAGCTCTCCTCGGATAGGGAGATATTTAAATCCTGCTCCCAGGCCATTTTAATTTTGCACATTGGTCTCTTGTCAGTCTTTGTGTGTAGCTTTTTATTAACTCCGTGTATTTCTTGGTTTTCCTGTGAATGCCCACAAGAAAATGACTCTCAAGGTAGTAATGGTGACATATACATATTTTCTTTGAACTTTGGTGCCATATTTACAAAAATATTTGCATTAATATAGTGGCCTTCATAACCTCAGAGTAGCCCAAGTTCTTCATAACACTTGAAATGTAACCACTTTTGCAGATTTTTATTTATGTGTGTAATGTGGGATTAGCTGGTAAGGCCAATGTTTATTGTCCATCAGGTGGTGATGGGGAGCTGGCTTCTCACTGCAGTAGTCTTCCAACAGTGATGTTGAAACCTATATTCATCGCAGATTCTACCAATCAGCACTCGAACCAAACTGCACAACCCTAACAACTAGCACAGTACAGCATCACTATGACCACTTTGTACTAGAATGGAATTTTTGATTTGTTCTAACTGTGCTCTTTCTTGTTTAGATGTGTATAATTTATGCCAAGGTATAAAACATAGTACCAACGGTCACACACAGCACATACAGTATAAGATAGCAGTGAGCATACACTCTCACTCAGAAGTATAATACAGCCCACGCCTTTAAGTGACACGTCCAGTAGATTGAAGGAGCCTGAATGTAGCTGGCAAGAACAGGCCCTCAGCAGTCCGCAGACGAACACACCCATGTATGCATGCGTGCACGCAGTCCAGCTTGTCGCTCACCGAGCAAACACAGGAGAGCACCGCCGGTGGGAGGGGCCTGCCTCCAACCCAGCATGGACGCGGCGCCATACCACCTCTGGGATCTCTCCTCTTGGCAACTGCAACAGGTGATACTGCGGTAGATGTCACTACAACCGAGGCCTCACAGCTTCCCTGCTGCCGGACTCACCAATAAATCAGTGAACTGGAGCTGCAGTATTCCATGTCACCAATGCCCAACATATGACAAAAAAACCCAATTTTAACTTTTTGTTATTTATCACTCTACTACGATTAATCACATTAGCTACTTGTAGAGTTAATCTTTGTGCGAGTTAGTTATATTTCTTTATGAGATAATGGTATGTAACTAATTTTCACAAAGGATAATTCCAAAAATAGTTATGTGATATTGACTAGTGTTACGCCTGTGGCCCCCCTCCTTTTTGAGAATCGCAGGATCGCTATTGATTCGGGTCAGGAGACCCAGGAAATGAGAGAGAGACACGCAGATTCCTCAATGTTTGGAATGTGTCCTGGGCCTCCGAGAGACAAAGCCACGGATAACGGCCATTATCTCTTGGAGACGGAATTGTGTATTGAGAACTGTACGATTCATCGAAGCCCCCAGGCAATGAACCGAGGGGGTTGGTGGAGGGATTGCATCATTCCACCCTGATTGACATCTGGGACCCTGTGAGTAAGGATAAAAGAGGGTCTGGGGAACAACCCCTTTAGACGCACCAGAAGAAACGCTAAAAATCCTGTAACAGCGAAATAGCGAAAGCTGGTGGAAGGTCCACGTGCGTCCTTTTCCATTTGCCTCGGAATTGGTGGGCCTTGCCACGGAAGAATGGCTTTAGCTAACACAAAGGAGAAATCAGCCCCCACCGACTCTCGAAGGATTGACATCATAAAAGGAATGGGCAAGTTTAAACTCTCTCTCTTGACTCCAACCAAAGGCTGCAGCCTGCAGCTTGAATGAACTTGAGTGACTTTTAAATTTCCATCGGACAATACATTATCCCCTAGACAACGATAGAGCTATTTCTTATTGATTATTACTATACCCGCGCTTTTAGATTTAGTATTGACGACGTATATTATCTGTATGTTTGCATTGATATTATTTTTGTGTATTTCATCAATAAATACTGTTAAAAATAGTACCATCATACTTCAACGGACCTCTCTATCTTTGCTGGTAAGTGACCCAGTTACGGGGTATGTAACACTAGTCAGTGATATTGAATGCGTGGCAACTATTGGTCAGGCCATGGAAGATAAGGCAGTTCAAAGTTCAAAAAAGTTCAATGTTGCCCTATTTTAAATCAAGTTTTGGAATTTGGGTGCTACCAGGCAGGTTTCCGTATTCATCAGAAAGACAACAGAAATTTGTCTTGGGTGAACCATACCAACAGACAGCTGAAGTCTGGACTTCTGCTCCACTCCACGTTGGACGCCTCACGTCTTAATAAGCTGGTAAGGAAGGCGGGCTCTGTCGTGGGCAAAGTACTGGAGAGTTTAACATCGGTAGCTGAGCGAAGGGCGCTGAGTAGGCTACAGTCAATTATGGATAACTCTGAACATCCTCTACATAGCACCATCCAGAGACAGAGAAGCAGTTTCAGCGACAGGTTACTATCGATGCAATGCTCCTCAGACAGGATGAAGAGGTCAATACTCCCCAATGCCATTAGGCTTTACAATTCTACCGCCAGGACTTAAGAACTTTTTAAAAGCTATTATTAATGCTTTTGAGATAGTGATTTAGATGCATATCATATTTTTTTTACTGAGTTAAGTATTGTATGTAATTAGTTTTGCTACAACAAGTGTATGGGACATTGGAAAAAAGTTGGAATTTCCCCATGGGGATGAATAAAGTATCTATCTATCTATCTATCTATCTATCTATCCAGAATCTAGGCCTCTGCTCCGTGCTCGAAGGCCAGTAACGTGGATGGGTGACAAAGGACATCCGTGGACGTAAGGCTGTCCCAGTTCAGCGGTTTGGATGACCCTGCAAACAGGAGGGCCAGTGAGTTGGCAAGTTCAGGATTCAAGCCTGGGGTTCAGGGTCCTGTCATTAGCTAGTGTGGGGGTCGATACCAAAGATCAAATCCAGATGTCAAAGCCCAGTGGCTGAAGGCTGTACACTGGAGACTGGAGGCCCGAATTCTTGGTGTTGGAAAATGATCCATGTGTGTGGGTGAGTTCTTGTTTTGAATCTTATGGTGTTCTGTTTTGTTGTCATGCTCTGTGTGGGTATGCTATGTAGGCACTAGAATGTATGGTGACTCTTGTGGGCTGCTCACATCACATCCTTGGTTGTGTTGGTTGTTAACACACACGACGCATTTCACTGCATGTTAAAATGCACATCTGATAAATAAATCTGAATTGTGCTAAGCTCTACTAATTCACTGAAAGTGGTGTCACAGGTAGAAAAGGTGAGAAAGAAAGCTTTTGATCTCCATAAATCAATGTATTGAGTACAGGAGATGGGATGTTATGTTGAAGCTGTATAAGACATTGGTGAGGCCCAATTTGGAGAACTGTGTGCAGTTTTGGTCACCTCCCTAGCGGAAAGATGTAAATAAGGTTGAACGTGTACAGAGAAAATTTAGAAGGATGTTGCTGGGTCTGGAGGACCTGAGTTATAAGGAAAGGTTGAATAGGTTAGGACTTTATTCCCTGGACCATAGAAGATTGAGAGGAGATTTGATAGAGGTATACAGAATTATGAGGGGTAGAAATAGAATAAATGCAAACAGGCTTTTTCTGCTGAGATTGGGCGGGACTACAATTAGACATCATGGGTTAAGGGTGAAAGGTGAAAATTTTAAAGGGAACATGAGGGGAAACTTCACTCACTGAATATGGGAAACAAGCTGCCAATGTAAGTGGTGTATGCAATCTCAATTTCAAAGTTTAAGAGAAATTTGGATAGACACATGGATGGTAGCAGTATGGAGGGCTATGGTCCTGGTGCAGGTCAATGGAAGTAGGCAGTCTACATGGCTCAGCACTGACTAAATGGGCTGAAGGGCCTGTTTCTGTGCTGGAATTTTCTATGACTGTCTGACTCTAAGCTCATGCAATTATATAAGACCATAAGATATAGGAGCAGAATTTGGCCATTTGGCCCATTGAGTCTGCTCTGCTATTTCATCATGGCTGATCCACTTCCCTCTCAGCCCCAATCTCCCACCTTCTCCCCATAACCCTTCATGCCCTGACCAGTCAAGAATCTACCAGCTTCTGCCTTAAATACACCAAGGACATGTTCCCCAACAGCGATCTGTGGCACAAACATATTGGCACATGATCTTCGCTCATTTATTTCAATAAAAACAAGGGTCAGGAAGGAAATGAAAGCCAACAGTTGATGCTATAGCAACCAAGTGCACATCCCTTTTGCGGCACCTCGGGCAGGGTTACACAGCCTAAATACTGCATTGAAATATCAGTCAATTGTGTAACGCGGGAACTGAACCCATCGTTTCTCAGTCAGCCTTCTCACAATGTCACCACTAACCCTGCCTGCCCTATCATAATAAGAAGGGACGTAACAGAATCTTGGTCAGCTCATCTCACAGATGTCTTCCGGAATCTCAGCCTCTACTGATCAGATAATTCTTTAAAATAACTTCTTGCTTCTTGTTTGCCAGATATCATTTGAGAAAAGTATGCTGTATTGATATATAGGAATTAAATATTTTGGATATGAAAGCCTGGATTGTTTGAGACAAACTATTAATTAAATATACCATAAATGCCAGCATGATAATTGCTTTGCTTCCCGCATGTGATGATTGCTTTCATAGGCACTATATTTGAATATTAATTTTTGCATGTCTTTGTAATACCCAGAAAAAATCTCATGCAAACATATCAGGGAAGAGTAAATATTGGATCAGGGACTAAACTCATAGCTGCATCTTCCACTGTACACACAGTGCGGGATTTGAGAAAGGATTTAATTTTTTGAGGCTCCTAATTAAGTAGCGCTAATCAGGCTTTCTGATGAGGGTCACTCACTAGTAGTAATTTGAGATATTAATTGCCTGTTTTTGTTTGTTTGGATTGCTGGGCTAAAACCGATTCCCCTTTAATATTGCTGCAAATACTGTATGCAAATTGCATTTCATCATGCTTTGCAATTTAATGCACTCTAATTTTGCAAAAATGGTAAATGCTGAACCTTGTCGCATAAACTTTATCATGCTTCACCTCAATTCACGTTTTGACTTCATTTCTTGACTTTTTGTTTAAAACTGCTTTTATTAATGTTTTTGGAAGGAGCAAGACCAGATCTGGGGATGCCCTTGGGAAAAATAAAATGAAATTGCACCTTGATTGACAAAAATAAATCTTACTGTTTAATTGAAAAAAAAACTACATGGAATTTCTAGTGTGCATTGGGCTACACAATTTAATCTACACAAGTGTTGCATAAAATTGTGTGCTTAACATTTACTATTTTATTTCAAACTAATAAAGTTACAAGGTAGCAGCAAACCAGAGGATAGCAAGACAATGAAGAATTCTGTGTGAAGATGGGTGAAGTGGGGGGAGGGGTGGCAAGACTGAGCAAAGTTCCTTCATGCTGATGTTAACCATGAGAACACAAGCAGCTTGAGGGAATTCTAGCCTCCCCAGGCCAAGCTCTTTTTTTTAACGGATTTGATTTATGCAGTGCAGAACCAAGACAAGCCCTAACATTACCGCAGAGATATAAGAGAGAGAAAAAAAAATTGCTGGAAATCTGAAAGGAAATTGGAGCTCACCACCACGTTGGTGGTGGGGGGAGGGCAGATTGAAGCGAAGACGGAGAGGCAGAAGAAGAAAAGGACACGAGGAACGTGAGGGGAGATGGTGGAGGCTCACATGGAGGGTAATCATCAGTACGAAACATCAGGTCTTGGCTCGAAACGTCAACTGCTTTTTCATCTCCACTGATGCTGCCTGACCTGCTGAGTTCCTCCAGCATTTTGTGTGTGTTGCCATAAACACACGAGATTCTGCAGGTGCTGGAAATCCAGAGTAACACACGCAAAATGCTGGAGGAGCTCAGCAGGACAGGAGAGGAGTAAACAGTTGGCATTTCGGGCTGAGGCCCTTCATCAGAACCAAAGCATTTTGGCTAAAAGGCCTGCATTTCCTTATGACAGACTGAGATCTTGCAGCCCATTGAATCCACGAGGAATCTCATTATCATCTATCACTCTTCTTAGTCACATTAGCTATTTAGAGGAATTATTTTCTGCAAAAATTAGCTATAATCTGCTAGATAATGAAATGTAGCTAATTTTCATGTAGGTTGGTTCCACAAATAATTACACAATAATGGCCGTTAGTCTAAGTCAGTGATATTGAATAAGTGGCAACTATTGGCCAGGCCTATGAGGATAACTCTCAGAGGAATTTTTATTGCCCTGTTCGTTTCCCTGACTATCCACTCTCCCCACATACCCATCGTCTACCCTCTGCCCCATCACACTCAGGGCAATTTAGAGTAACCAGTTAACCCACGTCTTTGGGGTGTGAGATGAAGCAAGAGCACAGGGAGGAATTGCATAGGGTCAAACTCTACACAGCCGACACCTGCGGTCACAGGAGCAGTGAGAGAGCCACTCTGCTGGCTGTGCCACAGTATTACTTGTTTCTGTGCTGACAGAATAGCTTGTAATAATTTTGAAAGCACGTGGTGACTGAAAGGGGGTAGCTGGGTAGACTTCCCACTAAAGCATTCATCAGAATCAGAATCAGGTTTAATATCACTGGCATATGTCACAAAATTTGTTGTCTTTGCGGCAGCAGTACAAGGCAATAGATAATGATAAAGAAATAAACTGTAAATTACAGTGAGTATATATATTAAATGGTTAAATTATTTAAGTAGTGGAAAAATAGAAATAAAAAAGTTGCGGGGTAGTGTTCAATATGGAAGGCAGAGGAGAAGAAACTGTTCCTGAATTGCTGAGTGTGTGCCTTCTGGCTCCTGTGCCCCTTCACTGACAGTAGCAATGAGAAGAGGGTGTGTCCTGGTTCATGAGGGTCTTTAATAATGGTTGTGGCCATTTTGAGGCATCGCTCCTTGACGATGTCCTGGATACTACTGAGGCTAGTGCCCCGATGGAGCTGACTAAATTTACCCCTCTCTGCAGATAGCGTACCATTTTATAGCGCCAGTGACCAGGGTTCATCTCCTGCTACCGTCTGTAAAGAATTTGTGCGTTCTCCCCATGACTGCGTGCATTTCATCTGGGTGCTCCTATTTCTTTCAACATTCCAAAAAAAAAAAAGACATACGGTGAGGGTCAGGGTTAGTTCGTCGAGGGCATGCTGTGTTGGCGTTGGAAGTGTGGCAACACTTGCAGGTTGCCCCCAGCACAATCCCTGGACTGGGTTGGCTGTTGATACAAAACATTTCACTGTGTACTTCAGTGTACGATGTTCAATGTGGCATAACTGGCAGGTGTGTTTACAGACATATTTAATCCCTCCCTCTCTCAGTATAGAGTGCCCTCCTGCTTCAAAACATCCACCATTGTTCCTGTACCTAAAAAGACCAGGGTAACATGTCCGAACAACACTACACTGATTGGCCTTATCTCAAATAATAATGAGGCAGCCTACAGAGAAGAAGTCATCACCCCGACACAGTGGTGTCAAGAAAACAACCTCTTCCTCAACGTTACGAAAACATAGGAGTTGGTTGTAGACTACAGGAGGAATGGAGACAGGCGAACCCCTATAGACATCAATGGATCTGGGATTGACAAGGTGAATAGCTTTAAGCTCCTCGGCATAAACATCACTGAGGTCTCACATGGTCTGGTCATACTGGCTGTGTGGTGAAAAAGGCACAACAGCGTCTCTTTCACCTCAGATGGTTGAAGAAGTTTGCTATGGGCCCCCCAAATTCTAAGAACTTTCTACAGGGGCACGATTGAGAGCATCCTGACTGGCTGTATCACTGCCTGGTATGGGAACTGTACTTCCCTCAATCACAGGGCCCTGCAGAGAGTGGTGCGGACAGCCCAGTGCATCTGTAGTTGTGAACTTACCACTATTCAGGAAATTTACAAAGACAGGTGTGATAAAAGGGCCCGAAGAATCATTGGGGACCCAAGTCACCCCAACCACAAACTGTTCCAGCTGCTACCATCTGGGAAACGGTACCACAGCATAAAAGCCAGGACCAACAGGCTCTGGGACAGCTTCTTCCACCAGGCCGTCAGACTGATTAATTCATGCTGACACAACTGTATTTCTATGTTGTATTGACTATCCTGATGTACATAATATTTATTATAAATTACTATAATTGCGCATTTAGACAGAGACATATCGTAAAGATTTTTAAAGGATTTAAGTAATAAAGTCAATTAAATTCAATGTACACGTGAGAAATAAAGCTGTCACTGGAGTTCTGTTTCTGCGATGCTAAGTCACTACCTCAGCAAATTTTAGTAAAATAGTGAACTATCTCTTGTTCTATTCTGAGTTCCTCTGCCTTTTGTAGAGTCACAGAGTCATGCAGCAGAAAAACAGGCTCTTCAGCCCACAGTGACTGTGCTAGCCATCAAGTCCCTATCTGTCTTTGAGGTTATGGAAGCCTTAGGTTCAAAATAAATTTTATTACCAAAGTACATATACTGTATGTCACCATATCCATCCCTGAGATTAATTTTCCTGTGGGCATATCCATAGAATAGTAGCTATAATAGGATCAATGAAAGATCAACTAGAGTGCAGAAGACAACAAACTGTGCAAATGCAAATATAAATACATACCAATAACTAATGAGAACATGAGATAATGAGATAAAGAGTCTTTAAAGTGAGAGCTTTGGTGGTAGAAACATCTCAACGAATGGGCGAGTGAGTGTAGTTATCTTCTTTTGTTTAACACCCTGATGGTTGAGGGCTAGTAACTGTCCTCGAACCTGCTTCAGGAACAATTATTACTCTTCAACCATCAGGCGCTTGAACCAGCGTGGATGACTTCACTCACCTAAAATCTGTGGACTCACATTCAAGAACTTGAAAACTTATGTTTGCAGTATTATTTGTTTACTTTTTTTGTATTTGCACAGTTCATCCTCTTTTGCATATTTGCTATTGTTATGAGTGATGAACAGATCTGATGGAAAATGGAGTGCAGAGTTAACCATTCTCAACCCCCCCCTCCCCGAGAACTATGAACTATTGCTGTTGCTATGCTGCTAATGAGAGAGAGAGAGATGAAGCCCAGGCAAGAACATCTGCTACAGATAAGAGGGAGAGAGAGACTGTTGATTTATTGTATTTTGACTCTTCCTGGATTATTTACCTTTCACTACAAGGACTTCACTTTGCTCGTTAACATTCCTCAGGAGACAGCAGGAGTGGCCTGATTTGATGGACTCAGTCACTCAGAGTTGATGGATAGTTAAGACCCCGATAGTGGGGATAAAAGACGGGTCTGGGGAGACACCCTTCAGACACACCAGTGGACACTGAGTGTTGTGAACCCACAAGAAGGTGGGGGCTTCGGAGACTGAATCAGGAGATCGGTCAGTAAAGCTCACAGTGTTACAGCAGGGCCGGTGGGGACTTGTGTGTGTGTCCACTCGTGCCAGAGTGACGAGTCCACCACAGAAGAACGGCCTAGCTGAAGGGCGGAGAGGTCATAACTGAATGGCCACAACGACATGACGTGTTAAGAAAGCCACAGAAGGTTTGCCTGCTGCAGCTGCCTAATCGCTCGCCCTCTCTTTCTCCAACGATTACAACACAACAACCATAACTACCTCAGCATGTATGAACTGAACTGAACTTTATGCTTTTCTATGATAATTCATTTACTCCTAGACATTGATAGAGCTTGTTTATTATTGCTTATTATTGTTCCTACACTTTTAGGTTTATTATTGCTAACTTGTTTCATATGTATATTTGCATTTTTGATACTGTATTGTGTAGTTTACTAACAAACATCTTTAGTTTTGGTACCACCAGACTCCAACGGATACTTCTGTCTTTGCTGGTCTGTAAACCCAGTTACGGGGTACATAATAAATTGGGGGCTCGTCCGGGATTTGATTACAAAATTGGGGGGCCAGTGAATCGGGATAGAAGTCCCTTATCTGATCTGGTTGTGTGGATAACCAGACGGGAAACCAGCAGTGATAGTAATTGACAAATTTTTAAAAGACCCGACTTTGGGGGCATTAGAAGATGCCAGGAAGGCAGAATTGGTGAATGTTGCGAAATGATTAAATCTCTCGGTGGTGAAACCGATGATGAGAAAGTTGGATATACAGAGAGCAATAGCTGTGCATTATGTATCCAAGGGTGTGTTCCCATCGGATGTATTGGACCTGTTCCCTGAGAGGAAACCAGCTGAGGGTGAGGTTCAGTTACAGATAGAAAAATTAAGGTTGGCTGAGGAGAAGGAGAAAAGGGAGCATGAACTCCGGATAAGACAGCTGGAGGCAGAGAGAGAGAGAGGTGGCTGCAAGGTGGAGAGAGGAGGCTGAAAGGGAGAAGGAAGAAGCTGAAAGGCAGAGAGAAGAAGCTGATAAGCAGAGGGAGGAAAGGGAGAAAGTGAGGCAGTTTGAGCTGGAAATGGAGAAGTTAAAGGCATCGCAGGGAAGGGACCATGCAGCCGACCCAAACAAGGGTTTCAAGATTGGTCAGGAGATTAAGTTGGTACCTCCATTCGAGGAGATGGATGTCGATAAGTACTTCCTCCATTTTGAGAAAGCTGCTGTGAATCAAAACTGGCCTAAGGGGAAATGGGCAGTTCTATTACAACGCATACTTAGCGGGAAGGCTCAGCAAGCATATTCAGCATTGTCCATGGATGAGTCTAAGAATTATGATGAAGTAACAAGGGCTGTATTGAGGAGTTACGAGTTGGTGCCAGAGGCATACCAGCAGAAGTTCCAGAACTTGAGAAAGCCGTGGAACCACACGTATTTAGAGTTTGCCCGTGAGATGCAAATGTATTGTGAATGTTGGTGCACCTCAAAAGGGGTCGTTGGAGATTATGATAAACTGTTACAGTTAATACTGATGGAGCAGTTCAAAGGTTGTATCCCTGAAGGTATGAAGACGTACTTGGACGAGAAGGAGACAGAGACTCTGTCTGAGACTGCCAAGTTAGCAGACGAGTATGCCTCAACCCACAAGACAAAGTTTTCCTCAAATAAGAGCTACCAGAGAGGCAGTAGGGACGGCAGAGAAAGCCCACCAGCTAAGGCAGAGAATAAGCCGGGAACTAATGGAAAAGGCCGGGAGGAGGAAAAGCAGGCTGGCAGGAAGGTTCCCAACTTTATGTGTTATAATTGTGGGAAGGTGGGCCACATAGCATATAAGTGCTTTGCTCCGAAGAAGGAGACAGGAAAAGGGAAAACAGCAATCCGGACTGGTTGCATTGAGCCGGTCAACAGATCAATGAGGAAGGCAAAGTTAGATAGAGCCCAAGAGGGGCGTGAGAAGTTTATCTCGGAAGGGACGGTGTCTGTGAAGGAAGGAGAAACCCCAGTTCCCGTGCGGATCTGGAGAGATACTGGGGACGTGTATTCAGCAGTGAAACTAACAAGCAAGCCTGTAAGTGCTGAGGACCCGCCCATAAATTCCAAGATTTAACCCGCATGCGCAGTAACTCGCAGCATGTCTCAAAAGGTGGCTGAGACAGGAGCCAGTTTAAATGAGTCCAGTATTTATTTAGCAGAGATGTTTTTACCGACCTTGTACCAAGAGGGGTTAGAGGATGGTAAAATGGAGGATAGTGGGGTTAAGGAAAGTAAGGGAGACGAAGCAGATTTAGTGTTGTCAAGGAATGAAATTTTGAACCGCGCCCACAAGATACCCCTAGGTGGACACTTAGGAGTGAGGGAGGAGGTTATGGAGGCACAGAGTAAAGATGGGAAACAGATGGGGCAGTTAGAAGGTCCAGGGTTGGACACGGATGATCTGTCTGGTTTGACAGAGCTGTTTTCAGTTGAGGAATTTAAGTGTGTTCCTGATGATGTGAGGTCAGTCCTAGATGAAAAGGATGCTGCTACCTTGAGGGAGTCTGCTGGGTTGGCAGACAAAGTTGTTTTAACCCACAAGGTTGAGTTTACTCCAGATGGGAGTTGCCCAGAGAGTAACTGGGAGGATCAGGGGAACTTAGAATTTGAAAAGGGGACTGGTATTGAAAGCCTAGGAGAGGCAGATGTCCCGTTTGCTTGTGTTCAGGATGTGAAGGATGTGGAGTCACAGGATACTGAACCTAGTGTTGAAGCTCAGAAAAAGTCTGAGGTATATAATTTAGTTGAAAAGGAATGCAGTCCTTTTGGGTTAACTGTTTGTTAGTCTTTGCCTGTGTGTAGTTTTTCAATGATTCAATTGTATTTTCATAAGACCATAAGATATAGAAGCAGAAGTCTGTTCTGCCATTCAATCATGGGCTGATCCAATTCTTCCAGTCATCCCCACTCCCCTGCTTTCACTCTGTACCCTTTGATGCCCTGGCTGATCAAGAACCTATCTATCTCTGCCTTAAATACACCCAATGACTTGGCCTCCACAGCTGTTCATTGCAACAAATTCCACAGATTTACCACCCTCTGACTAAAGTAATTTCTCCGCATCTCAGTTCTAAAAGGACGTCCTTCAATCCTGAAGTCGTGCCCTCTTGTCCTAGAATCCCCTACCATGGGAAATAACTTTTCCATATCTAATCTGTTCAGGCCTTTTAACATTCGGAATGTTTCTATGAGATCCCCCCTCACTCTCCTGAATTCCAGGGAATACAGCCCAAGAGCTGCCAAACGTTCCTCATACGGTAACTTCTTTGTTCTACTGTGAATTTCTGCAAGAAAATGAGTTTCAGGCTTGTACATGATGACATACAGTATATGTAGTTTGATAATAAATGCACTTTGACCTTTGAACTAATCCATTTACCAGCACTTGGTCTGTAGTCTTCTATTCCTTGGCAATTCAAGTGCCTGTCTGGTTACCTACTGGAATTTTCAAATCCCCTTCTTTAACTTTATTGTTTCTGATTCTATTTTAAGATTTCTTTATCTTTTCTTCCAGCACCTAGAGTCAATTTGATACATTGTCACTTGAAAATGTCTGAGTGATTCACGGAGCTGAAGGGGAACATTGAGAGATGTTTGACATTTGAATTCCAGTGCCGTGCAATTGAAGAAAGGTATGACACATTACATCTGTCCTGCCTGCTATATTTTTCTACAGTACTCCCACTCTAAAAAAAATGGACAGCACAATACCAAGTCATGTACAAAAGGCAAATACTGTGGAAGATAGAAATCTGAAGGAGTAGAAAATGTCCAGCATGTCAGAAAAAAGAATCTGATTTACTGGGTCAGGAAGTCTATTGACCTGAAATGTTAGCTGTTCTGCCCTCCATGGACGCTGCCTGACCTTCTAAGTATATCAAGGTTTATTTTTATTTATTTAGAGATACAACAGAATACAGACCCTTCTGGCCCAATGACACTCATACTGTCCAAGTACACCCATGTGACCAATTGACTTACTAAACCGTACGTCTTTGGACTGTGGGAGGAAACCAGAATACCTGGAGGAGATCCATACAGTCACGGGAGAATGTACAAACTCCTTACAGGCAGTGTTTTTTTTAAATCCAGTGCCATCCAAAAACAAGGAGTGTAATATCTTTTTTTTAAATTTATAGCATTTCAACCCTAAACATTGACTGTTCATTTGTGTACACAGATGCTGCCTATTCTGCTAAATATTTCTATTGTTTTTATTTTTCCACTCATGAAACAAAGTGCCTGATGATTCTTGTTTATTCCTTTATTTATGGAGATACAGCATGGAATAGGCCCTTCCAGCCCTTTGAGCCATGCCACCCAGTAACCCCCGATTTAATCCTACCCCAATCATAATTCAATTTGCAATGGCTAATTAACCTACCAACCGGTACGTCTTTGGACTGTGGGAGGAAACTGGAGCACTCAGAGGAAACCTAGAGTCACAGGAAGAACATACAAACTCCTGACAGGCAGCGATGGGAATTGAACCCAGGTCACCTGTTCTTTAAAGCGTTGTGCTAACCACTACGCTACTGTGTGTATAATATCATCAAGACTAATCAGAAGAATTTCACCTCAGCATTGGGGAAGGAAATCATCATGGAAAATAATTCCCAGGTCCTAAAAATAATGCTCAAAGACTGTCTAATGATACAGAGTTTGAATCTGAAATTTCCAAATCCGTCCCAAACCATCTCCAGCCATTCACCTCAGAGAGAAAAATGTTGCATTTTGATCTTATTTTCAACTTGATCTATTGTCTTTGTTCTGGTTAGAATCAATTTCCCTTAAAAGTTACCATGGATAATAGAGCTTCATTATAATGGAGATGAATAATGTATAATTCATATTTGAATAATTACTCCAATAAAGATTGGCGTTATTTGTCACATGTATATATTGAAACATTAAGACATACGAGGGGTGAATGATAAGTTCATGGCCTAAGGTAGAAGGATTTAATTTTAGAAAACCCAGCACATTTATTTTTCAACATAGTCCCTTCCTAAATTTACAGACTTAGTCCAGCTGTCGTAGAGCATACAGATCCCTTCTTTGTAGAAGTCGGCGTCTTGGACCTCCAGAAAGTGGTCCACAGCAAGGGAAATTGATAAGTTTGTGGCCTAAAGTAGAAGGAGATGAGTTATTAACTTCAAACTTTCTGCATTTTCACTCAAAGTGTTGAACTGCGCGTGAATGTAATGAGAGCTGTATAACTCATCAATCACCCCCTGCAGTGGACCACTTTCTGGAGGTCCAAGACGCCGACTTCTACAAAGAAGGGATCCGTATGCTCCACGACCGCTGGACTAAGTGTGTAAATGTAGGAGGGGACTATGTTGAAAAATAAATGTGCTGGGTTTTCTAAAATTGACTCCTTCTACCTTAGGCCACAATCACCCCTCGTACAATGAAATACATCATTATGTGTCAATAACCAACACAGACTGATGACTGACTGGACAAGCATCGTCTCATATCCAGCGCCTGCATAATGAGCCCACATCTGACTAAGCCTAACCCTAACCATACATCATTGACATGTGTTTGGAAACTGGAACACCCAGAGGAGGCACATGCAGTTGTTATGCCCGCAGCCCCCTCCTTTGTGAGAATTGCAAGAGCACTATTGGGTTGGGTCAGGGGACCCAGGAAATGAGAGAGAGACGTGCAAAATGCCTCATTCCCCGGCGATGTAAAGTCACGGGACATATCCATTGTCTCTTGGAGACACATTTGTGGATTGCGATCCTATGCTACGTGGACGCCTTCGGGCAAAAGTGGGCTGGGTGAGAAAGGGATTGCATCACCCCAACCTGATTGACATCTACAACCCTGCAAGTCAGGATAAAAGAGGGGCTGTAGGATCAGCCCCCTCAGACGCACCAGAAGAAACGCTAGCGATCCCGTAATAGCGGGAAGCCATTCGAAGGAAGCCACGTGCGTTCAGTTCCCTTGCCTGGGAGCTGGTGGCGGGTACCACGGAAAACGACTCCGAACTAACAACGGGGAACCCACTCCCCCAACTCAACGGATTGGCCTCATAACAGACCAGGCAAGTTTTAAAACCGTTTCTCTAAAACCCAAAGAGCTACATCTTGAATGACATTGACTTTTATTTTTCCATCGGACAATACAGTATCCCCTAGACAAACGATAGAGCTATTTCTTATTGATGATTATTATTATACCCGCGCTTTTAGATTGAGTATTGACGACGTATATTATCTGAATGTTTGTATTAATCTTATTTTTGTGCCCCTTTATAAATAAAGACTTTTAAAAATAGTACCATCAGACTTCAACGGACCTCTCTATCTTTGCTGGTAAGTGACCCAGTTACGGGGTACGTAACACAGTCAAGGGGGAGAATGCAAAGACTCCTTACTGACAATGGCGGGAACTGAACAAGATCGGTGATTGCTGCCACTGTGTTAACAACTACGCTGCTGTGCTAACAGTCCTACATCACAGCAGCTCAGAAATTTTTACCCAGAATGCAATGGCTCTGACTGTCAAGTGTGGTTGTCACTTGAAACCATCAGCTTCTTGTGTACAGTAAAATCTCTGGGGCAGTTCAGTGGAAGTGCATTGGGATGGTTATAGCTGGGGGTGAGGAATTCACATTCTCCAATTATCAGTTAAATGTCATATTTAACTACATCAAACTTCAACTAGTTGAATACTGACTTAAGTTAATTTGAAACAAAGAGGTAAATGAAGTCCAAGGATTAAATGAAATCTTAAGAACTGGAATTGGTTTATTATTGTCACATGTACTGAGACACAGTGAAAAGCTTGTCTTGCATACTGTTCATACAGGGTAAATCATTACACAGTGCATTGAGGTAGAACAAGGTAAAAATAACAATGCAGAATAAAGTGTAACAGCTACAGAGAAAGTACAGTGCAGGATCATAATGAGGTAGATTATGTGGACAAGAATCCAATTTATTAATTAGCAAATAATTTCATAGTCTTACAATAGTGGGATAAAAGCTGTCCTTGAATCTGGTGGTTCATGCTTTTAGGCTTTTGTATCTTCTGCCTGAAGGAGAAGAGAGATTGCCCAGGGTGAGGTCAGTCTTTGATTATGTTGGCTGTTTTAATCAAGCAGTGAGAAGTGTAGACAAGGTCCATGGAGGGAAAGCTGTTTTCCTGATGTTCTAAGCTGTGTCCACAACTCTCTGCAGTTTCTTGTGGTCGTGTGCAGAGCAGCTGCCGACCAAGCCTTCCTGCTTTCCAAGACAGGCTAATGGGGAAGAACATAGTAAATCACAGCACAGTAAAGGCTCTTCGGCCCATAATGTAGTGACAACCTCTTAAGCTACTCTAAGATCAATCTAACCCTTCCCTTCTACATAGTCCATTTTTCTATCATCCACGTACCACCTATGGCAGAGAATCAAGCAGAGTTATTTTTCTGTGAAGACGAGGATACATGAGACTTTTGCCCTGTTCATCAAGGAGTGTTTAGTTTGCAGACTATATTTGCAAACTAAATATATCTACTCAAAGACTGACAAACATCAATGTGGAATGTGCAAAGAGAAGACAAATTACAAATAAACATAAATAGGTCTATAAGTACATTTTTAATGTCAGAGAAATGTATACAGCAGACATCCTGAAATTCTTTTTCTTCACAAACATCCACGAAAACAGAGGAGTGCCCCAAAGAATGAATGACAGTTGAAATGTTAGACCCCCAAAGACCCCCTCCCAGCTCCCCCCTCCCATCCACAAGCAGCAGCCAGGCAATGACACCCCCACCCCCACAAGCAAAAAAACGTCAGCACCCTCCACCGATCACTCAAGCGTGCAGCAAAGCATCAATAAAGACACAGACTTGCAGTACCCCAAAAACTACTTGTTCACCTGGTAATTTTACATACCACAGGCTCTCTCTCTCCCAATAAGGGAAAAAGAGGTTGCCCCGTTTCAGAGTGAGAGGGGAGACATAACAAACAACTCACTGGTTTACGATGTTAGAAGTCTGTTGTGTCGCTTTGTCCGAGCTCTGCACCCAGAGAGTCCACCAAAAAGGCGCAGCTCTTCGGACACACAACCCCCGGCAGCAAACCCACTGCTCCCGATGTTCCGTGTTCTCCCACGCCGCTTCAGTCAGGGGCTCCGGCCTAGAATTAGCCTGTCTCCAGAGCCACGAAATTCTGGAACCCTGAATGCACGCTCATTCTTGGGATATCAAACAGCGGCCGTTCATGAAGCCCTGAGACCGGGTCCCATTCCTGCAAAGAACTGATGTCAGAGTGTAACTCCAGGTCAGGGTCTTCAAATGAGCCCCCCACACCCTGAAAAGGAAGAAAAAGAAGTATCAAAGACAGAAATAGAGCTGTTTCCAAAGATGCAAGCAAAGGAGTTGCTGTTTCCAGTCAAATAATGCTGAGAACATGAGATTTAAAGATAGAGAAGGATTTGGGGGAGATGTATCAGTACTGTAGTGGAGTAAAGGGAATTTCAGAGGCATGACAGAGGAGATGGCTAAGCTGATTGGAAGGGGACACTAGCAGGAATGATGGCAGAACACTAATGGTTGAAGTTTCTGGGGCAATTCAGAAGGCATATGATCGATACATCCCAAAGATGAAGAAGTATTCTAAAGGGAGGATGAAGCAACTGTGGCAGACAAGGGAAATCAAAGGCAAAATAAAAGCAAAAGAGAAGGCATTTAATAAAACAAAAAATAGTAGAAACTTAGAGGATTGGGAAGCTTTAAAAAAAAACTATAAAATGCAACTATAAAAACATAAGGGGAGAAATGATGAAATATGAAGGTAAGCTAGCCAATCATATTAAAGAGGACACCAAGAGTTTTTTCAGACATATAAAGAGTAAAATAGAGACAAGAGTGGATATTGGACCAATAGAAAATGACATTGGAAAGGTCGTAATGACGGAAATGGGAGATAAACTTAATAAGTATTTTGTGTCAATCTTTGCCATAGAAGACACTAACAGTATGCGAGAAACGGGAGAGTATCTGGGGCAGAAGTGAATGTAGTTGTTAATACTAAGGAGAAGGTGCTTGATAAGCTGAATGTTCTGAAGGTACTGTAGATAAGTCACCTGGGCCAAATGGACTACACCCCGGGGTTCTGAAAGAGGTAACTTAAGAGAATGCAAAGGCACTAGTAATGATCTTTCAAGAATTACCAGATTCTGGAACGCTTTCGGAGGACTGAAAAATTGCAAAAGTCACTCCACTCTTTAAGAAGGGAGACAGGCAGAAGAAAGGGAATTATAGGCCAGTTCAAAGTTTAAAGTAAATATATTATCAAAGTACCTATATGTCAGTATATGCAACCTTAAGATTCTTTTTCTTGCAGGGATACTTAATAAAGCCAATAACCATAATAAAATCAATGAAAGACTGCACCTACAGACAAACACCGATGTGTAAAACACAACAAACAGTGCAAATACAAAAGAAAAATAAATAATAATAATACATAAAAAGCAATTAATATTGAGAGCATGAGATGAAGGGTCCTTAAAAGTGAGTTTGTAGGTTGTGGGAACAGTTCAGTGATGGGTTGAGTGAAGTTGAGTGAAATTATCACCTCTGGTTCAAGAGTCTGATGGGTGAGGGGTAGTAACTATCTCTAAACCTAGTGGTGAGAGCACTAAGGCTCCTATTCCTTCTTTCCGATGGCAGTATTGGGAAGAGAGCGTGACCTGGGCACTGGAGGTCCCTAATAACGGATGCTGTTTTCCGGCGACAGCGGTCCGTGTAGATGTGCTGAGAATACACAGTTTTATAGTACTGGTAGCATCAGCAGTGTTTCATTTAAATACGTGATTTGTTACTTTGTCTAATTGGAACAGCTGCTTAATTGAGCCAAAATTAGCCGGAATCTATTGTATTTAAAGCCGAGTTTTGATAGGTTCTTGGTCAGTAAGGGCATCAAATGTTACAAGGAGAATGGGGCTGAGAGGGATAATAAATAAGCCATGATGGAATGTCAGAGCAGAATAAATGGGCCAAATGGCCCAATAGTGCTCCTATGTCTTATGGACTTATAGAAGACAGCTCATTTGTACCTGGGCACTGATGATTTCTTGGATAGGTTTTCGGGATTGGATGCATACAGAAGTTGGAGTGGGATGGAGTGAAAGGGCATTCACTAACAAATCAAGAGGAGGACAATGATGGGAAGAATATTCATGTAAGAATTGATCAATACATTGAAGATTAAAAAAAATTATGGCAGGAATTAAGCTAATGATGGCAAGGTGGAACTTCTGGCTATGAAGTTGGATGTCTGTGAGAGAGTGTGAGGAAGACGGTGCACTCCTTTAAAGCATAACACCTGAGATGATTATTTCTATTCCCAAAACCAATCATTCAGCTCTGAGCTATTAAGGTTGAACTGTTCTCTGTGTGCCATCAAACCAACCAACTTTGAACGTGTGATGCAGGCAAACAATAAAATTGGGAAAATTTGCTTAAAAAATGGAAAGAAACAAGAGAGAAAAATCAAAACAGTGTGTTTGCAGGAATGTAAAGACACCCCCAGCATGTTGCTGCATCATCTTCAAGGTTGTCCACCTGAGCAATTAACCTCTGACATAGTGGGTATATCAGTGCCATGCAGGAATGGAGACAAAATGAGAAGCAACCATAGATTGTGTAAAGATCAGGGACTTAAAACACTCAGACTTCTGTACCTAACAACAGCCTCACATTCTTTGGTTTCTGGAACCCTTCTAGCACAAGTGCCCATATTGATTAAGTCTGATCACTTTCAGGTTTTTGCATGTAGTAGTTAAGTCAGTGTGAATCTTTCTTCCATGTGCTCAGGTGAAGGCCATGTAGTGTTCCTGTGTGGTGTTCAACAATATGAGTTGATGTCTTTGGCTTAATGGTTGGAGATAATGAAGACCCCAAGGTCAGCACTTCATGGTGATGCTGGAGATCTGAAATAAAATGGAAGCCGCTGGAAGAGTTTAGCTGCTCCGGCCACATCTGTGGAAGAGGAAAGAGTCATTTTTTCAGATCTGCCACTCTTCATTGTAGACTGGAAACATCAACAGCCTCTCTCCCCACAGAAGCTGCCTAACCTGTTGAGTATTTTCCAATGTTTCTGTTCTTATTTCAGTACCTCAAATGATGGAATATGAGACGTTACATGCCCCCTTTCCCTTCACCCATCACCTTGTAGCTTCTACACCTTTCCCTGCCCCACATTTTGATTCCTTCCCTATTCCTTTTCCAGTCCTGATGGAGGGTCTCAGCCCAAAACACCAGTTGTTTTTTCCTCTCCATAGATGCTGCCTGACCTGCTGAGTTCTCTAGCATTTTGCGTGTGTTACTCTGGATTCCCAGCATCTGCAGAATCTCTTATGTTCCACCTCCAGCTCGTGCTTGGCCTCATCATCATGATGAGTTTCCCTGGCATATTGTGTGTGTTGCTTAGATTCCCAGCATCTGCAGAATCTCTTGTGTTATTAAGGTAGAACAAGGTAAAGCAGTAACAGACTAGCTACAGCAACCTTTCACAATTATCCTAGTATTGCCCCAGGGCTTCTATTTGTGGCAATCTTCACCCAATGAACACAAAGTCTGGAACAAACTACATCCAGCACAAGCTTGGTTTTTTGCTGCCTTTGGTATTAATATAAAATTACCCACAAGAAGAAAACCCACCCACAGGCACCTCTCACTAAATCACCATTGCAGCTCCTGTTTTTGCTATCTTTAGCAAGCTAGCTTATAGACTCCAACCTAAGTTGAGTGTGTAGGTGCAAGCTAATAATTGCCACCTTTTAAAAGTTATTAATTTTTATAAAAAGTAAGTCAGAAACTATTTTACACTTGTAACTTGCAAATAGTTCTGCATAAATTTTCTTTCAAGGCATTCTCAGTCTTTTCAAATTGTGTTACCTACCTGTTATGGAGCCATGGGAGCAGGTGGTGGATGGTCCTATCAGCAGCTAATGCATATAACAAGTCCTGGTTTTGCAGCCACTGACACCAGGCAGACAATCTCTGAGGAGCATTGATATTGACCAGGGTCAACCATCTTGTAAAGACACCGCCCAGAAGAAGGCAATGGCAAACCACTTGGGTAGAAAAAATTGCAGAGAACAATCATGGTCATAATGATAATGATTATATGATCTCTAGATACTGATGATAAAAGTTTATACTTTGCAATAAACCCATATCAGCTGCATAAATAAAACTGCACCAGTTAACAATTGAAAATAAAGATTAGTTGTACTTGTCACATGTACATGAAACATCAAAACATGGAGTGAAATGTGTCTTTTGCATCAACGACTAACATAGTCTAACGATTGTGCTGGAGGCAGCCGGCAAGTGTCGCCACATTTCTGGCACCAACATCGCATGTCCACAACACACTAAATCTGATCCGTACATCGTGGGAAAGTGGGAGGGAACTGGAGCACCCAGGGGAAACACATGCAGTCACAGGGAGAACGTACAAACGCATTACAGACGGCTGCGGGAATTGAAACTGAACTGGTGACTGCTGGCACTGTAAAGTGACTGCACTAACCACTATGCTCTGAGCTGCCCTCATGACTAAATATGTGAAAAAGGTCAAGGTTAAACAACATCAGCCCGTTCTCGTATGACTATCAGCGAGACACCAGAGATCAGTGGGGTTAGGGGCATGTGCCCTCAATGGGTGCAGGGTTGCCTGGTCTGTATGCATATTCGTCTTCCTTTATCACCGGTTAAAATTCCCAGCATTCTCAGCTTCTCAACCAGACAACACAGTGAGCTAGGAATGGAATGAGAGTTTGGGCTGAACGAATGGGAATTGGCTTAGAGTGGGAATTCACTTAAATTCAGGGCTTCCCAACCTGGAGTCCACGGACCCCTCTGTTATTGGTAGGGTTCCATGGCATAAGAAAAGGTTGGGAACTCCTGCTCTAAGTGGAGGATAATGCTGCCTCTTATTCTGTCTGAAGAATGCTGTCTTATTCTTCTCAGACAACAGCAATAATTAACATCGAAGCTTATTAAACATGTAAAACTGAGACACATTGGAGATACTAGGACTGATTCTCATTTAGTTATCCCATGTACATCAAGACACACAGTGAAATGCATTGTTTGAGTTGACAACCAACACACGCTTGGAAGTGCTGGGGGCAGCCTGCAAGTGTTGGCACACATTCTGGTGCCAACTTGGCATGCCCGCAATGATCGGCGGAACAACACAAGCTGCAGCAGCAGCAACATCAGCAAAACAAGCCCCTTCCCCATCCTCTCACTCACACCCACAGAGAGGCCACCAACCCTGGGACAGGTGTCTCCAGGCCTCAGCCCCAGACTCTCAGATGTCATACCTCCAATCTGAAGTCCCCAGCCCAGACTCACAAATATTGTGCCTCTGACCTCCAGTCAAATTGACCCTTGCTCCCCTACCTCTAGACTTCAACCTTTAGTTTTGCCCTCTGGACACAGCCAACCTTTAAGTATTGACCCCAGGTTTCTCCAATCACGGGTATGACCATTGATTAATAAATACTTAGTCATGGAAGTTTCAAATAGCATCTTAAATGAGGGAGAGGAATGGGATGAGGAAGCTTAAGGAGGGAATTTTGGTGCTTTGGATCCATGTTACAATTGGACTTGCAAAGAGGCCTGGAAAAGGATACAAGGGTCCTTGTCGAGATTTGTCCCGAGCAGCTTGGCAGCAAAGGCCTCAGGCTGTTCCCAGGGATGCACGCCAAAACAAACATGGATTGCTGCTGGAAAAAACATTAACCTGCTGGAAGATGCACTTTGATTTGCCCAAAATTTGTTGGTTTTCCATTACAATCAGATGCCTGCAAGGAGTAGTAACACCAAAGAATAATATTGGAATTAGTCATATGCAATTTGCTCACCTACCTTCAGGAAATACATCAATAATATTGAAAGAGTGCAGAGAAATGTACAAGGTTGTTGCCAGGACTTAAGGATGGTGGTCAGTATATGGAATGTGCTGCCAGAGGAAGTGATTGAGGCAGGCATATTTGCAACATTGAAAGGGCACTTGGACAAGTATATGGATAGGAAAAATTCTAGAGGGATTTGGGCTAAGTTTGGGCAGAGAGGATGGAATTCTTGCACAGTATGGGCATGTTGGACTGAAAGTCCTGCTGACCAGAGAAAAATTACACATGTTAACCCAGCTTTTTTTACAACTCATAGCCTAGCAACCTGCAAGTTTGAAGCCCATTAAGAATGTGGATGAAAATATAATCATAAGATTGGCATTACCTATTTGTGAAGGAGAGGTCTTGCCAATCTCATTCATTCATCTCTTATGGAGTTTGGATAAAGGAAGTTAAGATGGAAAGGCAGCAAAGTTGTGAATTCAAGAACCACTAAGGGTTAAAGAAATTTGGAACATTCTTCTCAACCAGACAGTGGGTTCACAGAAAGCTGAATCTCTTCAGATCGAAACAGGTTTTCTGTGATATCGCAGAACAGAACAAAAAGCCAGGCTATTGGATGGAAGCATCCTTCGAATTAAATTCAAAATGAGATAAAGAGGGCAAGTCCATTTGAGCAAGGCCTCTTGGTTGGTTCCACCCATGAAGCTGAAGTGGAAACTAAAGGAGGCAGAAATAAATAAAAGTTAGACTGCAAAACCACAAGATCCAGGAGCAGAATTAGGCCATTTGGGTCATCGAGTCTGCTCCACCATTTTAACATGACTCTCTCGCCATTTCCCTCTCAGCCCAAATCTCCTGCCTTCTCCTCATATCCCCTTATGCCCTGACTAATCAAGAATCTATCAATCTCTGCTTATATATACCCAATGACTTGGCCTCCACAGCCACCTGTGGCAACGAATTCCATAGATTCACCACCCTCTGGCTAAAGAAATTCCTCCTCATCTCTGTTTTATATAGATGTCCCTCAATTCTGAGGCTGTTTCCTCTGATCCTAGACTCCCCTACCATAGGAAGCATCTTCTCCACAACCACTCTATTGAGGTTTTAACGAGATTCTCCCTCTTTCTCCTAAAGTCCAGTGAGCAGAAGCCCAGAGCCATCAAACGCTTCTCATATGATAAACCTTTCAATCCCGATGTCATTTTTTGTGAACCTCCTTTGAACCCTCTTTAATTTCACCACATCTTTTCTTGGAGAGGGCCCAAAACTGTTCACAATACTCCAAGCGAGGCCTCACCAGTGCTTCATAAAGCCTCAAAATTACATCCTTGTGTTTGGAGTCATATGGCTCAGAAACAGACTCTTTGGACCACTATTTCCATGTTATTCATTAATTATGTGTCTGTACTCATTTGTCAGCACTCAGTATGTATCCTTCAGGAGTAGGCCACTCACTTGTCCCATCATTCAATATGATCATGCCTGATCTATGTTGGCCTCAATTCCTCTTCTGTGGCATAATCCTCATTTCGTCAATCTCTCAAGTATTTAAAGATGCAAAGATTAGCTTTATTTATCACATGTACATCGAAACATCAAAACATACAGTGAAATCCATCACTTGCATCAAATCAAATCAGCGAGGATTGTGCCCGCAGATGACGTCACGCTTCCAGTGCTAACATAGCATGCCCACAACTCACTATCCCTAACCGTGCATCTTTGGTCTGTAGGGGGAAACTGGGAGCATCTCGAGGAAACCCACAGGGACAACGTATAAACTCCTTACAGAGAGCAGCAGAAAACACCCATCAGCGGTGGCTGTAACGCGATGCGCTAACCACTAGGCTAACATGCTGCCCCGTATTTATCCATCTCATCTTAACTATATCTAATGGTCTGGTCTCCAACTCAGTCTGTGACTCTCCCACGTGTGGAAGCATCTCAGCATCTACCTTGTTGTGCCCCATTAGAACCTCATACGTTTGAATAAGATCACCGCTTTTCCTTCCCAACTCATATGATGTAAAGTGGGATGGGGGTGAAGTAAAGAACGCTAATGAATGAGACCTAGTGCCTTCAGAGGTGGCAGTGTGTGTCAGTCATAGACTCGAGACTGCAGATGCTAGAAATCTTGAGCTACACACATCAAATGCAGGAGGAACTCAGCAAGTCAGGCAGCATCATCTCTGGAGAGGAATAGATGCCCCCGATCTGAACTGGAAAGGAAGGGGAAGAGAAGCCAGAATAAAAAGGTGGGAGAGAGGAAAGGGGACAAGCTGGCAGGTAATAGATGAGATTAGGTAAAGGGAATGGTAGGTAGAGGGCAAGGGGGAAGTAAGAAGCTGGAAAGTCATGTGGAAGACGTAAAGTGCCAAAGAAGAAGGAATCTAATAGGAGAGGACTGTGGACAATGGAAGAAATAGGAGGAGAGGAACCAGGGGGAGATATGGGTAGATGAGGAGAAGAAAAAGAGAGGGAGGATAACCAGAATGGGGAATGGAAGAAGAGAGTAGGGGGATGGGGGAGTAATTACAGGAAGTTTGAGAAATCGATGTTCATGCCATCAGTTGAAGGTTACCGAGACAGAATATGAGGTTTTATTCCTCCAACTTGACCTTGGCCTCAATACAGCAGTAGTGGAGGCCATAGGCTGACATGTTGCCATGGGAACAGGGAGCCAAATTGAATTGGCTAGCCACCTGGAGATCCTGCCCTTCACAGTGGACAGATCAAGGATGTGTGTCAATCAAAGATTTCAAAAAGGAATTTGGGAGGCATAAGGTGATCATTTGCAAGGCTACGGTGAAAAAGTAAAAAAATGGGGGGCAATAAAAACTGATCTACATGGAAGGAGGACAGACCTGATTGGCCTAATGATCTCCTTGATGTCTGATTGACTCTAGGGTTGGATGAATTACCTGTGTACTCTTTTGAAGTATGAATAGAAAAGCAAAGCAGAAGAGAATCAATTAGAATTTCAGATCACCAGAAATTACCCGTTTAACAAAGATGCTCCTCTATTGTCAAAAGGAGGGCACAGGGCATGGCCTTAGAAGAGAAGGACATCCCTTTAGAACAGAGAGGAGGAGGAATTTCTTTCACCAGAGGGTGGTGAAACTGTGAAATTCATTGCCACAGATAGCTGTGGAGGCCATATCATTGAGTATATTTAAAGCAGAGGCTGATAGCTTCTTGATCAGAAAGGTTATGGGCAGAAGGCAGAAGAATGGGGGTTAAAAGGAATACTAGATAATAAATGTAATGACAGAGCAGACTAGATGGGCCAAATGGCTGAATTCCTCTCCTATCTCTTATGTTCTCATGGTCTTATGGAAATTTTTCAGAAGAAAGTTGTATGCTTTGCACTCTTTGCCTCTCAGGGTTAAAAGCCTTTCAGATGTGTCTCCCCAGTACATAATGCCTTTCCTCATTTACCTAATAATGCCTCATGTGTACACCATCCATTCATAGGATAGGTTATCCTCTCTCCATGCTTGTTATTCAGCTCGAACTGGTCTGCCATTAACCCGATCCCTTGTGGAAGAGCTCGTGCAGGCAACACAGTCTAATGCTCCTGTTGATGGTATATTGATGAGCATCTGAATGAGTGTGAATATGTCTGTAATAATGGTGCTGGGCTTGAGCAAAGGGCTTTACTCTTAAACAGCTAAAGGATACGAATAGACGGCTTTTGGATTTCTTGAGAAAAAGAAAGGTCTCTGGGCACTTGCGGAATCACTTTCTAACCCACACATGCAGATTAAGTTCTAGAGGTCCCAGGATGGATTTGTTTTATTCACTAACCCCCATTCACTATTGCAAACGTATCCGGCAGTTAAGACCATAAGACAATAGGAGCAGACTTTGGCCATAAGGCCCGTCCAGTTACTGTACATGGATATTTCTGACCCAGGTTTAAAGACAATATTGTTTCTGAAAGCTGCACATTTTTCAACATCTCCCTGATGCAGGGCCTTGACTCAAAACGTTGACAATTTATTCCACACCCCCCCTCCCCCCACCCTCCCAGATGCTACTTGACACGTTGAGTTACTCCAAGGGATTGATTGTTGCTTCTCCATCCCTCAGGAGAAAATCTGCAGATGCTGGAATTCTCCATCGCTCTGCTTCCCACCCACAGGTCCTTCCTGTCCGCAAAATAGCCAAGGGCTCATAGACCATAGAATTCCACAGCACAGTATGTGCTCTACGGCCCACAATGTTGTGCCAACCTTTTAACCCACTCCTCCTCCTGGTAGTCCAAAACCCTCTATATTTCTTTCATCCATGTGCCTCTCTAGGAGTCTCATAAGTGTCCTTGATGTACCAGCCTCTACCACCTCCCCTGGTAATGTTTTCCAGGCAACCCACCGCTGACATTACCTCTAACCCCTAAACTTTCCTTTACTCAGTGTAAAAGGTCAGAGAATCATGGAGCTCAGCTTCACTGAGGACAGATTGGTCGAGACACAGGCGGGCAAGTTGGTGGTGTTCTGAGAGTGACATGTGTATTCATTTGCCATAGAGTCAAGGCCTTTGTAAGAGCCAAGCGCAGAGGGTAGGTGGACCTCAAACCCTTATCAGTGTTCTCCTGTCAATCCAAACTCAGAGATAGAACTCTCACAAGAGAGCCCCCTGCTGGCGGGGTTCCCCTGCAATGCTCACTCAGTGGTTGCCTGCGCAGTCTTGACTTGGAGGCAAAGTACTGCAGAGGTCGCAAGTCTAAACTGGAAACAGAAATTTCTGGAAGTGCTTGAGCCGCACTGAAAAAACAGAGGGAAGTTTTTATTTGAGGATACTGATCGTGAAGATAAAAGGACATTAACTCTGCAGCATTCTTCATGGAAACAGAGCCCTTGCACAATATTTCCAGAGTATTCTAGACCGGGGGTTTCCAGCCTTTTTGTAAAGCCATGGACCCCTACCATTATCTGAGGGGTCTGTTCTAGATGCTGGTCACATTTTCAGCTGTTGGAAGAATTTGAAAGGCACTATATAAGAACATAATTTTATTTTATAAGTCATGTGTTCTCTGGGGTTATTTAATGATCTCTCAGCACAGTGCTTCATCTATTGACAGTGGAGGCCAATGACTCTGGTCCAATGTAGGCAGCTAATTCTAATCATTTTAAATCCTTTCTGTTGTCTCAAGTCAAGCCAAGGACTAAGATCAAACTATCTCAGCCTCTCAACACTTTCAGAAATATGATGCAACTTTGATGCTTTAATGTGATCCAGGTCCAAATATCACGCTGAATTGAATTGACTTTATTTCTTACATTCTTCACATACATGAGGAATAAAAATCTTCATGTTAGGTCTCCATCTAAATGTTCAATCATAGTAATTTATAATAAATAGAACAGTCAATGTAATATAGAGTACACTCAAATCAGTGTGAGTTAATCAGTCTGATGGCCTGGTGGAAGAAGCTGTCCCGGAGCCTGTTGGTCCTGGCTTTTATGCTGCGGTACCGTTTCCCAGATGGTAGAAGCTGGAATAGATTGTGATTGGGGTGACTCGGGTCCCCAACAATCCTATGGGCCCTTTTTACACACCCATCCTTGTAAATGGCCTGAATCATGGGAAGTTCACAACTGCAGATGCGCTGGGCTGTCCACACCACTCTCTGCAGAGTCCTGCAATTAAAGGAGGTGTAGTTCCCATACCAGGCAGTGATGCAGCCAGTCAGGGTGCTCTCAATTGTGCCCCAGTAGAAAGTTCTTAGGATTTGGGGATCTATTCCAAACTTCCTCAGCTGCCTGAGGTGAAAGAGGCACTGTTGTGCCTTTTTCACCACACAGCTGGTGTGTACAGACCACATAAGGTCCTCAGTGATGTGGATGCCAAGGAACTTAAAGCTGTTTACCCTCTCAACCCCAGATCCATCAATGTCAATAGAGGTTAGCCCGTCTCCATTCCTCCTGTAATCCACAACCAGCTCCTTTGTTTTTGCAACATTGAAAGAGGTTGTTTTCTTGACACCACTGTGTCAGAGAGATGACTTCTTCCCTGTATTGTCTGAGATAAGGCCAATCAATGTAGTGTTGTTGGCAAATTTAATTAGCAGATTAGAGCTGTGGGTGGCAACACAGCCATGGGTGTAAAAGGGAGTAAAAGAGGGGACTCAGTACACAGCCCTAAGGGGCTCCTGTGTTGAGAGTCAGAGGGGTGGAGGTGAGGGAGCCCACTCTTACCACCTGCTGACGATCTGACAGGAAGTCCAGGATCCAGCTGCACAAGGCAGCATCAAGGCCGAGGTCTCTGAGCTTCTTGTCGAGCCTGGATGGAACTATGGTGTTGAATGCTGAACTGCAGTCCATGAACAGCATTCTCACATCAGCATCCTTCTTCTCCGGATGTGTAAGGATGGTGTGTAGAGCTGTGGCTATTGCGTCATCTGTCACACTTTTCATATTTCCTTTATGACAGTAATGACAAACTTATGGCACGTGTGCCTGAGATAGCATCTGCAAAAATTTTGTTGGCCCGTTGTGTGCAGTGCTGTCCCTCGATTCTTTAAACCCTACCCATAATAAAAAGATGCAGAACGATTAACTTTACCACCAAGTGAAGCAGCAAATCAGTTTTTTGCAATCTGAGTGCAGTGGGATGTTTTCACAGGAAGCATCTCACACCACTTCAGATTCAGATTCATTTATTTATCACATGCACAGTGAAACACGTTGTTTGCGTTAACATCCAACACAACCTAGGGATGTGCTGGACAAGTGTTGCCATACCTCCTGGCGCCAACATAGCGTGCCCACAATGTTCAGCCCAACGTTAGCTTGGCACCAGCTAGATGTTTGCGAGAGCACGTGACGTGGATGATATGTTTTGAAATTCTTATAGACCTAGTATACGCTTTAGTATTCGGACAGTAAACAGTTACTATAACAATACTATTGAGAAATGATGTTATCTTTCAATTGTCTTTACAAAAGATTAATATTAGTAATTTTTGAACAGACTTTCTAAAATACTTTATTAACTTCAAACTTCCTCTGTTTTACATTTATTCTCATGAAACAATGAATATATGCAGTTAAACAACAGGACTCATCCATCATGAGGAAATCTGCAGATGCTGGAAATTCAGGCAACACACACAAAATGCTGGTGGAACGCAGCAGGCCAGGCAGCATCTATAAGGAGAAGCACTGTCAACTTTTCAGGCCGAGACCCTTCAGGCCAAAACGTCAACTGTAGAGTTAGTCCTGATGAAGGGTCTTAGCCTGAAACGTCGACTGTGCTTCTTCCTATAGATGCTGCCTGGCCTGCTGTGTTCCACCAGCATTTTGTGTGTGTTGCAGGACTCATCCATTTTTCTTCAAAAAGTGCAGGTGTGTTGCCCTTAAGGCATTCATTTAGTTTATTATATTTTCGCTTTAGTAATTCGTTTGTAATCGTTTTCTAGTTAAAGTTAAGGTTGTTGAAAGTAAATTCGTTGTCTGTGATATATCGCAGCATGCGATGACGTCACACCCGGTTTCACTACATCCTGTGGGAAAATGCCAGTTTGGAGAAACGGGAAGGCGGGGGCTTGTGTGTGCAGGATCAGCGCGAGAAAAGTTTTCTTTCTACGCACTAGAAACATCATAGAAGCAACGCCATAAGTTCATAAGATAATCGACATGTTGAAGTAAAAATGTTAACGCTGATTCTGTTAAAAGTAATGACGGTTGATAAAGTTTATGTTCTTTGCTATTTGAAGAGCTGCGGATAGTTTGTGTGAACTGTATTTAAAGCATTTGATGGTGTAGGTAGATTCTGACTGTATGTTGTACTTTAACGTAATATAGTTTGTTGTAGTTTTATTTTTCCAAGTATTTATGATGTAAATGTGATGCCAAGAAGGAAACAAATACTGTATATATTTTGTATTGTTTTACCAACAGCTTTCACCATACATTAATGTGGAAGAGTGAACAGTAAACGGTTAATCTTACTGGGATCGCGCCTCATTGACTCCGGTTTATACTTGGTGTTTAGTTCAGAATTTTTACACCTGTGCGAGAACATTACATTCATAATTATTATTATTAATTCATTAATCAATGAGAATCTTTGCTCAAAATTACCAAGGCAAGGGAGAGTTATGTAGAATTTTTGCAGAGCACACTCGACAGGCCAAATGGCCCAATTCTGCTCCTATGTCTATAGGTCTAATATTATTGCTAATTTAGACACACACTGAAAATGGTTCACCACCCCTACTTTATGACAGAGAAGGAGGGCATTTGGCATATCAAATTCATGCCAGATGACAGACCACACATACTTTTCCCCATAAACCCTGCTAAGTATTCTCTCCATGTTCCCGTCAGCTCTCAAATTGCCATGGTCACATGACGAACATGCACATTCCACACGGAGAGTAACACAGGCCAGACCCAGTTTGCTGTATTTGTGAGATACTTATACTATTACTCTCTGCCAGAGTGCAGAGGGACCTTAGCTGACATATCGGAACATAGCAGAGATTAAGAAGGTATTTGAGATACTTCAAACATAGAATATTACAGCACAGTACAGGCCCTTCAGCCCACTATATTGTGCTGATTTTTTAACTTACTCCAAGATCAGCCAAACATTTTCCACCCACTTTCCCTCTTTCATCTACTGCCTGTGACAGAGTCTCTTAAATACCCTAATGTACCTGCCTCCAGCACCACCCATTCTCTGTGTAAACAAACCTACCTCTGACATCCCACCTAATTGTCCCTCTGATCACCTTAAAATTTCTCCCTCTGGTATTAGCCATTTCCACCCTTATCTCCATTAGGCAAGGCAAAGGTTGTAAGACAGCACTCTGTAGAACGTTGTTTTGGTCACAGCAGGAGTACTACGTGCATTTCTGGTCACCACACTATAGAAAGGATGTCATCGCATTGGAGAGGGTGCAGAGGAGATTCATCAGGATAATGATGAATATAGGGAATATTTTAGAGGGAATATTTTGGCTGGGTTTGTTTTCCTTGGAACAGAAAACATATTGGGGTGGGGAGGGGGAAAGGGGCTGTAGTAGGGTTGACCTGAATGAGGTCTATGAAATTGAGATGGGTGGATAGTTAAAGAATTTCCTGCTCAGTGGAAGTGTCCAGGATGAAACAACATAGGCTTGAAAAAAGATGGGGGATTTCAAGGTAATTTAAGAAAGACTTTTTTGACTAAAAGGATACTGAAAACTTGGAAGTCACTATCTGGGAGGGTAATAAAGGCATGTAGGTTCACAAGATTTACTCAGTATTCTGATTATCACTTTTAATTCCGTGTCAAATCAGTATCAGGTTTATCACACTGACAAATGACATGAAATTTGTTGTTTTGCAGCATGAAAATGAATATAGGTTACAACAATAAATATAAAAATAAATAAATACATAGTGCATAAAGAGAGTAAAATAGTGAGCTGGTGTTCCTGGATTCATGGATCAGTCAGGAATGTGATGGTGGAGGGGAAGAAACTTTGAGTGTGGGTCTTTAGGCTCCTGTACTTCCTCCCTGATGGTAGTAATGAAAAGAGGACATGTCCTGGGTGGCTAGGGTCCTTAATGATGGAAGCCATCTTCCTGAGGTGCTGTGTTTTGCTGACGACGTTGATGGTAGGAGAGTTGTACACATGATAGAGCAGGCTGAGTTTACAACCCTCTGCAGCTTACTTTGATCCTGTGCATTGCAACCTCCATGCCAGATGGTGATGCCATCAATCAGAATGCTCTCCGTGGTATACCGGTAGAAATCTGCTAGAATCTGGTGACATACCAAATCTCCTCAAACTCCTAACAAAGTCAGGCCACTGATGTGCTTTCTTCATGAGTGCATCAACATGTTGGGCCCAGGATAGATTCTCTGAGATGCTGAGGACTGGACTGGGTGTTGGGAAGCAAGATTAGTATAGGTGGGTGATTCCTACTCAACATCAATATGGGAGGCTAATGGGCTTGTTTCAGTGCTGTAAATATCATGACTCGAATATACGTACCAGCATTCCCTTAAAAATTTAAGGAAACATTTAAGTTTCCAAAGTACACACAGTTGGCCAATTTACTTGGTGCAATTATCTAATCAGCCAATCATGTGGTAGCAATTCAATGCATAAAAGCAAGCAGACGTGGTCAAGAGGTTCAGTTGTTGTTCAGACCAAACATCAGAATGGGGAAGAAATGTGATCTACGTGACTTTGAGAGTAGAATGATTGTTGATTGCAGATGGGGTGGATTGAGTCCCACAGAAATGGCTGATCTGGAATTTTCATGCAATCTCTTGAGTTTACTGAGAATGATACGATAGGCAAAAAATAAAATCCAGTGAATGGGCAGTTCTTTGGGCAACAATAACTTGATAATGACAGAGGTCAGAGAAGAACAGCCAGACTGGTCCAAGCTGACAGGAAGGGGACAGTCACTCAAATAACCACGTATTACAACAGTGGTGTGCAGAAGAACATCTCTGAACGAATCTTGAAGTGGATGGGCTACGGCAGCAGAAGACCATGGACATACGCTCAGTGGCTGCTTTATTTGATACAGGAGGCACCTCATATAGTGGCCACTAAGTCTATATCAGTGTATTTGAATAACATAAGCAAATTTAATGTAATTTCTATTTTTGAATATTATGTATTCAAAAAGATATGTTTAACAAACAATGGTTCATACCTATGCTGTAAAAGGATTATGTGCACTGTTACATATTTTATGGACCTGGTTCTTAATTAATACTTTCTGGAATGGTTGTCTTAAGGCTACTTCTGATATTGTCAAGCTGCCAATCCCCAGAGACACCACTGGTTATTTAAGATGACTCGTCACTTCTACTTCACTAATTCACAAAGAAACATGGAGCTAGTAATGATATTAATTATGATCAGGAACCTTATCTTCTGAGACTTTCATAAAGATATCTCCTTTAACCCAAAGCTCTTTGGAACTAGAAACAGGAATACTGTATGTGTCCTGTGCACAGCAGCAAGTCAGCACAAGCCTTTTCACTGATACGTGAAGTGATTGGGTTACATACTGTATAATAAGGCTATGTGTGTCAAATTTAAGTTTTGTATAACTCAAGCACATGAATGAGACGGTCCTTTCACCTCTGTTAACTTATTTGTACTTTCAATATAAACATCCTTGAATAAAATTCCCTTTTTACCTATAAAAAATACAAACAAGAATTAAGATTTGGAAAATAGAAACACAGGAGATTCTGCAGATGCTGGAAATCCAGAGTAACACACACATAATGCTGGAGGAACTCAGCAGGTCAGGCAGCATCTATGGAGAGGAATAAAGAGTCAGTGTTTTGAACAGAGAACCCTTCAATGGAAAAATATAACAGTTTTTACTGTTTAGCAGTGTGAGGCAGAACAGTGGATCTAAGTCATATTGAGGCAACATGCAAAGTTATGACAAGTAGAATGACATCTCATTCTAACCGTAATGTGTTAACATTGACTTTCCATGTGAACAAGTAGTTTGAATAGCCGATTCAAAGTATTCACAAATTCCACTTAAGTATTCAATACAAACTTTGACATTGAAGTGAGTGGAATTTTTACCTATCTTTCATGGTTACCATGTTTTAAAACCAGTCTCATTATAGGATCCACAAGCTATCATCTTTATCCTTTTTAAATGTGGTTGCCCACGGGCAACTATATATTACGTTACATTAATATTACATATTATACATACATGTAATATTACACATTACCAGTTCAAGATGGCGCCAAGTTGTGATGTCCATAGAGGTCATGACTCAGGCTTGTTTTTTTAGGTCTCTGGCGATAGTTCCTCCTTATCTCTGTTCTAAAGGTATGTCCTTCTATTCTGAGGCTGTGCCTTCTGGTCCTAGCTCTCCCACTGTTGGAAACATCTTCCCCATGTACATTCCACCTAGGGCTATCAACGTTCAGTAGGTTGCAATGAGCTGCCCCTCTCCCAGGCATGCTATATTGGTGCAGGAATGCTGGAATGTGGGAATGTGTGGCAACTCTCGTGGGCTGCCCGCAGCACATTGCGAGGTTGTGCTGGTTTTTAAACACAAAATGTATTTCACTGTATGTTTTGATGTACATGTGATAAATGAATGAATCCGAACCTGATCTATTCTACTCAGTTGAGGCCCTTATTAATATACGCCAGTGTGCGTCCTATAATGTATACAGGACCCAAAGGGAAATTTGATAGGCTACCAGTGTTGACCTCCAACTGCAGTCCTCCCGGTCTCACAAAATAACAGGAACTGAAGTAGCTCATTCAAATACGCTCTGCTATCCACTGAATTTTGAATCCTAAATCCAGCAGCCTATTTTAACATAATTATGAGGGGTAAATGCAAGCAGACCTTTTCCACTGAGGTTGGGTGAGGTCATAGCTTAAGGGTGAAAGGTGAAATATTTAAAGGAACCTGAGGAGATGCTTCTTTACTCAGACGGTGGCAAGAATGTGGAATGAGCTGCCAGCAGAAGCCGTAGATGCAGGTTTGATTGCAACATTTAAGTGAAGTTTGGGTAAGTACGTAAATGGATAGGAGGGGTATGGACAGCTTTGGTCAATGTGTGTGTCTATGGAACCAGGCAGAATAACAATTTGGCACAGACTTGATGGGCCAAAAGGCTGCTTATGTGCTGTACTGTTTTATGACTATGGCTTTATAATTATTCCCTAATTTCTTAGTCGACAAGCAGTTGGGTAGAACAGTAGCAAAGCTGGTAGATCTACTGTCTCACAGTGCCAGAGACCTGAATTCAACTCCACACTTTGAGGTTGTTTGTGTGTTCTCCCTGTGACTGTGTGTTTCTTCGCGGTGCTCTGATTTCCTCCCACATCCCAAAGATGTACAGGTTCATCAGCAAACTGGCCCCTGTAAATTGTTAACTGATCACCAGTCCTGATGAAAGGTTTTGCCCCAATATGTTCATTTTCTTCTATGACTGACTTGCTGAGTTCCTTGTAGGGTTTTGTGTGTGTCTAGCATCTCTCGTGTCCCTATAAATTGCCCATTGTGTGTGGGGATATGGGGAGAATACAAATGGGATTAAAGTAGGATTGGTATAAATAGGTGGTTGATGGCCAGTGCAGGTCAGCATCCAGGTCATGCTCCCTTCTTGCGATTACCATTGGGCAGGAGGTACAGGAGCTTTAGGTCCCACACCACCAGGTTCAGGAACAGTTATTACCCCTCAACCATCAGGCTCCTGAACCAGAGTGGATTACTGATCCCACAACCTATAGACTCACTTTCAAGGACTCTTTACAACCCATATTCTCAGTATTATTTCACATTTTTATTTGCAAGATTTGTCTTCTTTTGCATATTGGTTGCTTGTCATGTATAGTTTTTGTATTTTACCTTCCTGTAAATTCCTGCAAGAAATTGAATCTCAAGGTAGCATACAGTTTTTTATATATAAATACACACACACTCAATATATAAAAACATACAGACATGGTCAAAAGGTTCAGTTGTTGTTCAGACCAAACATCAGAATGGGGGAGAACTATGATTTAAGTGTCTTTGACCATGAAATGATTGTTGGTGCCAGATGGGGTGGTTTGAGTATCTCAGAAGCTGCTGATCTCCTGGGACTTTCACACACAACAGTCTCTAGAGTTTACAGAGAATGGTGCGAAAAACCATTAAAAAAAATCCAGTGAGTGGCAAATCTGTGGGCAAAAGCACCTTGTTAGAGGTCAAAGGGAAATGGCCAGACTGGTTCAAGCTGACAGCAAGGCAACAGTAACTCAAATAACCATGGGTTACAATTGTGGTGGCCAGCAGAGCATCTCTGAATGCATAGCATATCAAGCATTATAGTAGATGGGCTACAGGAGCAGAGAACCATGAACACACACTCAGTGGCCATTTTATTAGGTACAGGCAGTACATACATTGATAATAAATTCTATGACTTTGACTTATTGGGCTGAATATGCATATATTTTAAGGATTATATGACAAATAACTCAGATTTACAATCTCTGGTTATTGGTGATGGAACTTGAAGCTCTCAACCACTGTTGATGTATACAGAAGCATGAGTACCTCCCCCCTTTTCTGATGTCACTGACCATCTCTTTTGTTGACACTGAGGTTGTTGTCATGACACCACGTTGCTAGGCTCTGTGTCTCCTTCCTATATGCTGACTCATCGTTTCCTGAGATGCCGCCCACTACAGTGGTTGCATCTACAAATTTGTCCCCAACCTGGGGTCCACACACTCTTCATTTAATGGCATAAAAATGGTTGTAATCCCCTGGATTATAACTGGCCATGAAATCATGAGTACATAGGGAGAACTTTAATTTATTGCAGCTCTGCTTGCAATCTTGGAAGGATTTACTAAGAAAATGCCCATTTTTCATTTTGGAACCATGTTATTCTTTTTTTAAAATCAGAAGTAATACTAATACCTTGCATTTTTGTGACAATTTTTAGAGTGTCTTCAGTGGCTCCACATGAGTGCTGAGCAATTAAATGTAACACTAAACATTAGCCAAAGACTTGGTCAAAGCTTAGAGTCAAAGAGTTGTGGAGTACCGCTGCACTGAAACAGGCCCTGTGGACCCTGTAGTCCATGCCTACATGATCTTCTGCCTCATCCTATTGACCCGCACCAAGACCATATCCCTCCAAACCTCTCCCATCCATGCATCTATCCAAATTTCTCTTAAATGTTTCAATTGAACCCATGTCTACCATTTCTGCTGGCCGCTCATTCCACATTTGCACCACCCTCTGAGTGAGGAAGTTTCCCCTCAGGTTCCCTTAAGTATTTCCCCTTTCACCCTGAACCTATGCCCTCTAGTTCTGGTCTCAACCGGAGGGGGAGAAAAGCTTGCATGCATTCACATTATCTATACCTCATTGTAACTTTGAATACCTCGATAAGATCTCCCCTCTTAAAAAGAATTTAAAAAGAGTATGGAGAGATAGAGAACCATGAAGGGTCAAGGATGCTACTGCAGATCTTATGGAAGACAACCCAATATTTCCAATAACAATATACTTTGCAGAAACTACATATATATTGTGATCAAACTTCAATAATTATAAAGGCTCTGTATATAACCTACACATATCATTGATTACAATTGTTCAGATGCATATAGATATACAATGAACTTGAGTTTTATGTGTGGTAGAGCATACAGCCGATGAAACATCTTGTGAGTTTTGCTTCCTTAAGGAAGACAGAAAGAAGATCAGTTAAATCAGACATCATGGAGGAGACACACACTCAATGTTTTATGGACAGCTTCTTCCCCTTTGCCATCAGATTTCTAAATGGACAATGAATTTATGAACAGCACCTCACTCTTCCTCCTTTGCACTATTTAAAAATTGTAATGTGCTGTAATTTGTTATGTCTGTTTTGTACTGCAGCCACAGAACAACAAATTTAATGACTAATGTCAGTGACAATAAAGCTGATCCTGATTCTGAAACATACAATCCAGATGAGCCTGATGAGAAACTTAGGCCAATGGGAGATCGAGAGAGTAATATTTAAAACCACCAAGAGAAGCTGATAATAAATTCTTTGCAGAGAGTAAGAATCGTGGGCCTCGGCAACAACTGGAATTTTCAGCAAAGGGCCAACTATTGAAATGGTCATTGATATCTTCCTGTTGTGTTTCTCTGCTTATTAGTGAGAGGTTGTTAGATTTTCTCTTTTGTGAAAGATTAACTATAGGCCAAAAACCACTCAGTCATAATATTCCACGAGGACTGAATATGGCAGGACAGTGATTATGTTGCATTCTATATGCCATACAGTCATAGAACGCTACAGCAAAGAACCAGGTCATTTGGCCCATCTAGTCTGTACCAAACCATTAATCTGCCTAGTTCCATTGACCTGTACCAGAACTATAGTCCTCCCATCCATCTACCTATCCAAATTTGACAGACAGACAGACATACTTTATTGATCCTGAGGGAAATTGGGTTTCGTTACAGTCGCACCAACCAAGAATAGTGTAGAAATATAGCAATATAAAACCATAAATAATTAAATAATAGTAAGTAGGTAATGCCAAGTGGAAATTAGTCCAGGACTAGCCTATTGGCTCAGGGTGTCTGACACTCTAAGGGAGGAGCTGTAAAGTTTGATGGCCACAGGCAGGAATGACTTCCTATGACACTCAGTGTTGCATCTCAGTGGAATGAGTCTCTGGCTGAATGTACTCCTGTGCCTAACCATTACATTATGGAGTGGATGGGAGACATTGTCCAAGATGGCAAGCAACTTGGACAGCATCCTCTTTTCAGACACCACCGTCAGAGAGTTCAGTTCCACCCCCACAACATCACTGGCCTTACAAATGAGTCTGTTGATTCTGTTGGTGTCTGCTACCCTCAGCCTGCTGCCCCAGCCCACAACAGCAAACATGATAGCACTGGCCACCACAGACTCATAGAACATCCTCAGCATCATCTGGCAGATGTTAAAGGACCTCAGTCTCCTCAGGAAATAGAGACGGCTCTGACCCTTCTTGTAGACAGCCTCAGTGTTCTTTGACCAGTCCAGTTTATTGTCAATTCGTATCCCCAGGTATTTGTAATCCTCCACCATAATTTCTCTTAAACGTTGAAATTATACCTGCATCTACTACTTGCACTGGCAGTTCGTTCGCACTCTCACCACCCTCTGAGTGAAGAGGTTTCCCCTCATGTTCCCCTTAAACTTTTCACCTTTCACCCTTAACCCATGACCTCCAGTTCTAGTTTCACCCAACCTCAGTGGGTAAAAGCCTGCTTGCATTTACCTTATCTATATACTTTATAATATTGTATACTTCTATCAAATCTCCTCTCAGTCTTCTACTTTCTAGGGAATAAAGTTCTAACCTATTCAACCTTTTCCAATAATCAGGTTCTTCAGTCCCGGCAACATCCTTGTAAATTTTCTCTGCACTCTTCTTGTAGGTAGGTGACCAAAACTGCACACAATACCCCAAATTTGGCCTCACCAACATCTCACACAATTCCAACATAACATCACATCTCCAGTGCTCAATACATTGATTTATGAAAGCCAAAGTACTAATGACCCTATCTACCTAGGAAATCACTTTCAAGAAATTATGGATCTGTATTCCCAGATCCTCCATCCTACCACACTCCTCTGTGTGCTGCTGTTCACTATGTGAGTCCTAACCTCGCTGGTCCTCCGAAAGTGCAATATCTCACATTTGTCTGCATTACATTCCATTTTCCATTTTTCAGCCCCTTTTACCAGCTATTCCAGATCCCACTGCAAGCTTTGTTAGTCTTCTTCACTGTCCACTACACCCCCAGTCTTGGTATCATCTGCAAATATGCTGATCCAGATAATTGATACAGACGACAAATAACAATGGACCCAGCACCGATCCTTGCAGCACTCCACTAGTCACAGGCCTTTAGTCAGAGAGGCAAGGATTTATTAGTACTCTGGCTTTTTTCATGAAACCAATGTTTAATCTAATTTACTACCTCATCTTGAATGCCAAGTAACTGAACCTTCTTGTCCAACCTTCCATTCTTGATCTTGCTGAAGTCCATGTTGCTTCAGGATGAGCACCATCTTTTGAGGGGTGGGGGGAGAGGCATTATTGAGGTTTTCAGTAGAAACCCTACATCAGGGCCCCTTAAGCTTGTGTGAAGTACTCTAGATTGGGTTGTGAACCTACTACCTTCTGAATCAGAGCAAATTTACCTTCCACTGTGCCACAGCTGGTATCCCCGGGTCTTGAACCTATCAGCTTGTGAGTCAGAGCCGAACTCCCTTCCACTGAACCACAGCTAAAATCTAAAATCACAGCTAAAAAGGGCTATGGAAATACCAAGGGAATGGGATGCTACATCTGACATTAGTTTGATGGGGCAAAAGACATCCATTTGTGCTCTAACAATTCAATGATTCAGAGATGTACAATTCATTCAATTTATACTTCTTTAAAAAATATTTTAAATTCATAATGCCAGGTATGCCAATGTGATTCTGTCTTTCCATTGGTGAATTCTACTGATAATTAATATTCAGGAGCTAAACTGAAGCACAGTTAATCCCATGTTATCAAGAGAGAAAAAGAACTCAAAATTCATGTTTAACGTTAGGAAATGAGCTGGTGTTCCAAAGTGGGTTAACAACTGGAAAGTCAAGCAAATTAACCACGGGTTATACTGTGCCTACGACCCCAATACAAAGCTTTGCATGGAAAAATGGTGAAAAAAAAAATCGAAATCAGCCGACATGCCAGGTACACTTGCTTCTTCTGTGGGAAGGCCAAGTTGAGGCAGAGAGCCATTGGTACACGGCATTGCGGATCCTGCATAAAGACTGTGGCCGCGGGAGCCAGGGCCAACAACACCGCCTCAGCTGTCACACTGAAGTCTGCCATTCATCGCCTCTGGAAGCTCTAGGACCAGTGAATATAGATCATCGGAGATGTCTGATTTTCAGCATTTATATGCCAGCAACATGGCTAATAAAAGGTTAAAGAAAAGGAAAGAAAAACTGATTAAGATGTCAGTCGGTGTAAAAAAGGTCTTTTTATACATATGCTTCCCCTCTTGAGTCAGTTTTAATTAGTAGGTGAAGGAAAAGGTTATTAAGCTGAGTTACCCAGTTACCTTGCCAGTGCAGTTCTCAGCATAAAGGGGGATGGGAGAGACAAGCATTTTGAAGCCCAACTCAAAACAACAGCAACTATTACACTTATGTAATATGTTTATTTCCCAAAAGGCATACTCTTAGAGCCCTTTCTGAGCGAGTTTACCAAATAAAACTCCAATTGTGTTGATTTTGAGAGCAGTTTTCTTCTTTACAACTGTGCCCACTGGGAGTTGTGTTGAGGCTGATCAAATCCATTTTATTTATGACCCCTAGCAGCCATTAGAGAGGAGACTTCAATCAATTTCTTGGCCTGGATTCTAACCTAGGTGCCAGAAGGTCCCAACACATTACATTAGCCATTTCCTAGGACTTTAGTTCCGCGATTGTAAACACTGCGACATGACAAAACATTCATTGCTAAATAGAGCGGACTCTATTACTCTGTTAAAGTGTTAGTTGAATGGAAAGAAGCGAGCATAACACATTGCTGTACCCTGTAGTCAAGAGCTGTGGCCATTCACTTGTAATCATAAATGTATCAATGGGCAGAGCTTGCATTCACACTGTTTGTTCTAACTTCCTGTTATTAGTGGTGGGGAAGTAGGAGGAAGATGAATTATTGTTTGAAAGTGAAGGAAGGAGGGTGGTCATTCTAACATGGGTCATCTGGATTACAGATTTTGTGAAGCCTTATGGTAACTAATAGTATCTTGCTACAGGGTGTGATTAAACAGACAATAGTGATTCCATTAAAGAGCTTCACTTCTTACGTGTATATTGAAACAAGCAGTGAAATGTATCATTTCCATCAAATGAAATCAGCAAAGATTGTGCTGTGCAGCTTACAAGTTTCACCTCGCTACTAATTACTCACAATTTACTCATCATAACCCTAACTATACCTAGTTAGAATATGGGAGGAAACCAGAGTACCAAGAGGAAACCCACTGGTCAAGAGTAGAAAGTACAAACTCCTTACAGAGAGCAGAGAGAATTGAACCTCAATCAGTGAAGGCCTGTGCTGTAAAGCAATTGCACTAACCACTACGCTATCATGGTAACACAAGGAAATCTGCAGATGCTGGAAATTCAAGCAACACACACACAAAATGCTGGTGGAACGCAGCAGGCCAGGCAGCATCTATAGGGAGAAGCACTGTCGACGTCTTGGCCCAAAACGTCGACAGTGCTTCTCCCTATAGATGCTGCCTGGCCTGCTGCGTTCCACCAGCATTTTGTGTGTGTCGCTATCGTGCTGTAAGTTTTAAATCACGTGTAAGAGGATGGAATCACTGGAATGTTCAGCAATGATCAATTTAAAACAAATCAAGTTTAATTATCATTCAAACCATATATAGATACAGCTGAACAAGACAACGTTCCTCTGGGGCTAAGGTGCAAAACATTCAAAATTGCAAGCAAACATTCAAAAAGAGCAAGTAACATAATTCAAAATATCGAACAAAGAAACATATTCACTTGATTAAAAACAACATATATAGTCCAAGACCCTGAGCAACAATGTCCAGAAATCGATGGTACAGTCTCCCAGCAGTATCAGTTCCTTTACCATTTTCTTGCAGGATCTTCAACAGAGAACCCTGCTAGTCATAGTGAAGCACCTTAGCCTGTATCGTAGACTGTTTGTTCCTCTCCATAGAAGTTGCCTGACCTTCTGAATGACACTACAACTTTTTGTGTGGGTTGCTTTGGATTTCCAACATCTGCAGAAGCTCTTGTATTTAGCAACTCTTAACAATATTTACAGTTGTTATTTGACAAAGGGAGATGTAGTGAGCTGGATTCACGGTGTCATTACTGGAACATTCCTAGCTTTTAAATTCCCAGCAGGGATGAAGAAATTGCAGCTCATTTAATTTATTCCGTCTGCTAAGGGCAGAGATCCTTTGCTTAATGCTAGAAGGTCTCCATGTACCACCTCCACTTCATAGCTCAATTGATTCTTGATACATGATGCTGACATTTTCTCATAATGGTCACTCTAGAGTAACAAAAATAATGAAGCCTGCTAGGGACTAAGTTACTATTTAATAATTTGCAGCAAACCATAAAGTACTATTGTTGATTGAATGAGAAATCCTAGATAGACCATATGGATCCCATGGAAGTTAGCACAGCTCTACTTTTCTTTCAAGTCACAGAATCAATACCAGTACATTCCACCTGTGTGATTGGTTTCTGAAAAGTGCTTTTCCCAACAGTACCGTAGATTCCGGACTACAGAGCGCACCTGATTAAAAGCCGCTGGCTCTAATTTTAGAAAGAAAATCAATTTTTTACTTGTACAGGCCGCACCGGATTTTCGGCCGCACCGGATTTTCAGCCGCACCGGATTTTCAGCCGCACCGGATTTTAGGCCGCAGGTGTCCCACGTTGTAATATGAGATATTTACACAGAAAGATATTACACGTGAGGATTTTTTAACTTTTAATTAAATCCATATGGTAACATAAACAAATACATATTGCAAATGCTTTTTTTCGAACCGTGCCCGTAACGCGGCTACTTTTAAATATACGTTGCGTATACTTTTTTACTGAACAACATTCCAATATCTCCTAACGACTGGTAAAAAATATATATACTGCAGCCTACCAGGAAAAGTTATTGATCGCCTTTAACTTAAAAGCAGCGTTCGCTCAGATCCAATGCCGCTCGCGTAATGCCGCTCGCCCCCCTCCTTCCCGTTTATCGCAAACGGCATTTTTCCCACAAGACGCGGCGAAACCGGGTGTGACGTCATAGCATCCCGCGATGTAGTACAGAAAACAAATATAGTTAAAACACTTCTAACTTTAACTAGAATAACAAATGAATTACTAAGCGAAAATATTATAAACTAAATAACTGCCATAAAGGCAGCACAATGCTTTTCTTCGAGCGTTTTCCATGTTGATGAGGGTGAGTACAAATGACTGATTTACAATAATTTAATTGTGAAAGTGCGCTTGATTTATCGTACAATTTCATTGGACCTCTGTGAACTACTCATCAATTTTATTGGTCTACTGTTACGAGGCAAAATGTTTTTGGCGGCATGAAAAAAACTCATGCATTAGCCGCCCCGTATTAAAGGCCGCAGTGTTCAAAGCTGTTCAAAATGTGGGAAAAAAGTAACGGCTTATAATCCGACATCTACGGTAAATAGCTGGTACTGCCATCCATTCTCTCTACTCCAGACTAATACCAGTGCATGGAATATCCCAGGAGAAACAGTGCATCCTTTGATGATGATGACGTTGACGCAGGCCTGAGAGGCCAGCGTTGGGCATTTTCATGCCTTACAAGGCGCGGAACGAAAGACCGTGTGGCGCGCCACTCCTCACACAGACATTTCGCAGTATTTTTCTTCCTTTTACGAGGTCGAGTTGCGGGCTCAACACTCAACCCGGCACGGATGGAAAGCGTACTTGGGAACGGCCTGACCGGATGCAAACGCGGGAACCTCCGTTCCGGAGTCTGGCACTGATGTCACTGCGCCACCAGCCAAGCGAAAGTGTCCTTTAGTGCATTTCTAATGCAAGAGTTAATTTTTAAGTCGCTCCAATTTTATTAAGTCTGTGCTGACGGTGCAGTGGTATGCACAATCGGACTTTGGAACAAGAGGTCCTGGGTTCGGATCCAGCCGGCTCCTTGCAAGCTTTCCATCTTAGAAGCTGGGTTGAGCATTGAGCCAGCAACTTGGCCTCATAAAACAGACAAACAAGGCGCAGGAGGAATTTTACCTTTACCTTTTGCCAATTCTATTATTCAGCCACCTTAAATCAGAGTGCAGGACACAGAATGAGGTGATGATTTATGAGGGACTCAGCAGGTCAGGCAGCAACCTGTTGACGTTTTGGGGTTGAGATCCTTCATCCTTTCAGAATCCCATTCCCTTGCTCCCTCCATAGCCCTGCAAATTGTTGTTATGCAAAAGTTTACTGTAGATACTTTCTTCAACACACACCAATTTGTATGTCAGCTGGAAGGACAGATCCAGGAGGCCAACATGAACAGCTTCTTCACCACAATGAAGCAACACTGACTCCGATGGATAGCTGATGTCATCCAGATGCCCAATTCACGTCTCGCTAAACAGATCCTTCACTGCCAGTTGAAGGAAGGTCACCGAGCCCCTGGTGGGCAGAGCAAGTGTTCAAAGATAACACCAAAATCAGCCTGAAGAAATTCAACATTACATCTGAAAGCTGGGAAGACACGGCACTCAATAGCTGCACCTGGAGGAAATCTGTTCAAGAGGGAGCTGCGCTACATGAGAACGACCTCCACTGTGCCACAGAGAACAAATGGCAGCTGCTAAAAGAGAGACTGAACAACCAGAAGAGCCACCCACTGACCACAGGCACCACTTACTCTTGTCCTGCTGCATCAGAATACGTGGATCCCAGATCAGCCTCTACAAGCGTGTGAAGAGCCACAAGTAGACAGCCCCTCAGGATATCACACTATGACTAATACTACCACAGACCAATACGGTTTAAACTGCTTTCAGAATTGATTAGCGTGGGAGACAGGCATATAAACAAACTGCTTTACAACAGAGTTAAACTGAACTCTTATTCTTCCATCATTACTTGCATTCAATGGAAATTTGTCGACAGTCAATTAGTGCAGCTCTGCTTCATGTAGTTCATCGTGCTTTGGATGTTTTCTATGACTGCTAGTAATATTAGATCAGCTATTCTATTAACTCTGGCATATTGTCCAGTCTACTCTCTTAAACTGAATAGCACTTCATTCCTGCTTACAGGTTGCATGATCTGTGAGGGATTAAAATAAATTGCCAATTCCTCACTTGTCACCCAGCTCACTTGCATGCCTCATTCCTATTAATTCAGCTTCTTTTTTAATGCCCACTTTCACATCCACCCTGAGACGTGCGAAGATTAGGTCAATATATCTGATCTGAAGAGAGAAGCAGCAGAGGAAATAAACAATATTTTCAAATCGAAGATAGGGCCAAAGAGGCTAATGATTACATTAAATGTAAGGCACTCTGCATGTAGTTGTAAGTAGACAAACCTCGACAAGAGACAGCATTCTAACGTACACTGCATTAGGCTGCATCATTTTCCAACGAGACTGTCACCTTTCACCTCCAGCCATTGGGATCTGTTAGATCCCAGTAATATGGATTTTCAGGGGATTTATTTCCTCACGCTCGGGGATAACCAAGAGCCTTGCCAAATGACAAGAAGAATCTTACGTCAGGATGTGAGATTGTCTCAGCACTTGCCACCATCTAATTTGAACATGGGAGCTTCACAGCCAAGGAGAGATGTTAAAAGTCATTTGTGGGATCAGATCAATGTTTCCAAAAAATTGGAGTCAACAGGGATGAAGGATGAACTGACAGGAGGGATATGGAAATTTTGGAAAGAGTGCATTAAAATTCAAAAAAAGTTCAAAAGTACATTTATTATCGAAGTACATATATGCCACCATATACAACCCTGAGAATAATTTTCTTGTGGGCATACTCAATAAATCCGATAAACATAATTGGATCAATGAAAGACTGCACCAACAGTGCAGACAAATAGTGCAAGTACAAAAATCAAGGAAAAAATAGTTAGCGAACCACTGGTGGTGCACTGCTGAGTAGGTGGGCAGGCAGTGGGAAACCCGAAAAAGATACCGTACAGCCGGCATTCAAAGTAGCCCACCAACACCACAGGCTGCCAGTGTTGCAGATGTTTCTCAGGGGAGCAGTCCGCTTACAACTGAGATCACTCAAGCAGTTAAGAGAAGACACGCATGAAATGGTTATTAGAAGTAAACACATTCATAATGCGTGCATATTATTGAGTAACGGAACTTAAGAGTGACATGACAGCATACAGGGCAATCCTCATCAACAGTTTACAGCACTATATCCCTTCATGCAAGTAAATGCAGAACGAATAGCAGATCAACACAGAGTGATTATAAAAAATAACTTAATCCCAACAGACATGTTAAACCAAATAAAACATGAAGTTGCACAAAATCTAGAATGAAACCAACCTAAAGACCGCAGCAACACTATCCAAGAAAATAATAGACAATAGACAATAGGTGCAGAAGTAGACCATTCGGCCCTTCGAGCCTGCACCGCCATTTTGAGATCATGGCTGATCAATTACTATCAATACCCGGTTCCTGCCTTGTCCCCATATCCCTTGATTCCCCTATCCATAAGATACCTATCTAGCTCCTTCTTGAAAGCATCCAGAGAATTGGCCTCCACTACCTTCCGAGGCAGTGCATTACAGACCCCCACAACTCTCTGGGAGAAGAAGTTTTTCCTTAACTCTGTCCTAAATGACCTACCCCTTATTCTCAAACCATGCCCTCTGGTACTGGACTCTCCCAGCATCTGGAACATATTTCCTGCCTCTGTCTTGTCCAATCCCTTAATAATCTATGTTTCAATCAGATCCCCTCTCAATCTCAATTCCAGCGTGTACAAGCCCAGTCCCTCTAACCTCTCTGCGTAAGACAGTCTTGACATCCCAGGAATTAACCTCGTGAATCTACGCTGCACTTCCTCTACAGCCAGGATGTCCTTCCTTAACTCTGGAGACCAAAACTGTACACAATACTCCAGGTGTGGTCTCACCAGGGCTCTGTACAAATGCAAGAGGATTTCCTTGCTCTTGTACTCAATTCCCTTTGTAATAAAGGCCAACGTTCCAATAGCCTTCTTCACTGCCTGCTGCACTTGCTCATTCACCTTCAGTGACTGATGAACAAGGACTCCGAGATCTCTTTGTATTTCTCCCTTACCCAACTCTACACCGTTCAGATAATAATCTGCCTTCCTGTTCTTACTCCCAAAGTGGATAACCTCACACTTATTCACATTAAGCACCATCTGCCAAGTATCTGCCCACTCACCCAGCCTATCCAAGTCACCCTGAATTCTCCTAACATCCTCATCACATGTCACACTACCACCCAGCTTAGTATCATCAGCAAATTTGCTGATGTTATTTTCTATGCCTTCATCCAAATCGTTAACGTAAATGGTAAACAGCTGTGATCCCAATACCGAGCCCTGTGGCACCCCACTAGTCACCACCTGCCATTCCGAGAAACACCCATTCACCGCTACCCTTTGCTTTCTATCTGCCAACCAGTTTTCTATCCATGTCAATGCCTTCCCCCCGATGCCCTGAGCTTTGATTTTACCCACCAATCTCCTATGTGGGACCTTATCAAATGCCTTCTGAAAATCGAGGTACATTACATCCACTGGATCTCCCCCGTCTTACTTCCTGGTTACATCCTCGAAAAACTCCAACAGATTAGTCAAGCATGATTTACCCTTGGTAAATCCATGCTGGCTCGGCCCAATCCTATCACTGCTATCTAGATATGCCACTATTTTATCCTTAATAATGGACTCTAGCATCTTTCCCACCACCGATGTCAGGCTGACAGGTCGATAGTTCTCTGTTTTCTCCCTCCCTCCTTTCTTAAAAAGTGGGATAACATTAGCCATTCTCCAATCCTCAGGAACTGATCCTGAATCTAAGGAACATTGGAAAATGATTACCAATGCATCCGCAATTTCCAGGGCCACCTCCTTTAGTACCCTAGGGTGCAGACCATCTGGACCTGGGGATTTGTCAGCCTTCAGTCCCATCAGTCTTCTCATCACCGTTTCCTTCCGAATGTCAATCTGTTTCATTTCCTCTGTTACCCTATGTCCTTGGCCCATCCATACATCTGGGAGATTGCTTGTGTCTTCCTTAGTGAAAACAGATCTAAAGTACTCATTAAATTCTTCTGCCATTTCTCTGTTTCCCATAACAATTTCACCCAATTCATTCTTCAAGGGCCCAACATTGTTCTTAACTATCTTCTTTCTCTTCACACACCTAAAAAAGCTTTTGCTATCTTCCTTTATATTCTTGGCTAGCTTGCGTTCGTACCTCATTTTTTCTCCCCGTATTGTCTTTTTAGTTAAGTTCTGTTGTTCCTTAAAAACTTCCCAATCATCTGTCCTCCCACTCACCTTAGCTCTGTCATATTTCCTTTTTTTTAATGCTATGCAATCTCTGACTTCCTTTGTCAACCACTGTGGCCCCTTTCCCCCCCTTTGAATCCTGGGGGATGAACTGATTTTGCACCTTGTGCATTATTCCCAAGAATACCTGCCATTGCTGTTCCACTGTTTTTTCTGCTAGGCTATCCATCCAGTCAACTTTGACCAGCTCCTCCCTCATGGCTCCATAGTTTCCCCTGTTCATCTGCAACACTGACACCTCCGATCTGCCCTTATCCTTCTCAAATTGCAGATAAAAGCTTATCATATTATTATCACTACCTCCTAATGGCTCCTTTACTGCAAGATCGCTTATCAAATCCTGTTCATTACATAACACTAAATCCAGAATAGTCTTGACCCTGGTCGGCTCTCGTACAAGCTGTTCCAAGAATGCATCCTGTAGGCACTCTACAAACTCCCTATCCTGTGGTCCAGCACCAACCTGATTCTCCGAGTTCACCTGCATGTTGAAATCCCCCATAACTACTGCGACATTACCTTTGCCACATGCCAATGTTAACTCCCTATTCAATTTGCACCCAATATCCATGCTACTGTTCGGTGGCCTGTAGACAACACCCATTTGGGTCCTTTTGCCCTTACTGTTCCTCAGTTCTATCCACACAGACTCTACTTCTCCTGACCCAATGTCCCCCCATGCAAAGGACTGAATCTCATTCCTCACCAACAGGGCCACCCCACCCCCTCTGCCCACATTTCTGTCCCTACGATAGCACGTAGGGAAATAATGAAGGTGCCAACCCCCAAAGTGCTGATAAAAATAGAATTACTTCAACAATTACTCACAACCTGATGGTAATAGCAGCAACACAGATGCAGAGCCTCCGCAGAATGCTGATGACAAAGCTGAGCTTAGACAAAATTATCCTAACATTTAACATCACACTAACAGAATATGTGAGCACTAATCCAACAAAAGACCCTACATACTAAAACAAAATATGTCATCAAAATATGCAACAATTATTAATACTCTTAACAATATCGTGTAACCACAATATTTAGGAAAACTTGAAACATTTGAAGAACTACACAAAATAACATACTGTGCACCATAAACAGCAGCCCAGTGCAATGGCTCCAAAATAGAGACACTCATTAATAGAAACCCAAAACTGAATAATGAGAAATCAAAACCGCAGGAGAGATTATGAAACAAAATTGAAACCTTACTAACCTGCCTAATAGAGTATTAAATGGATAACCTGTGCAAGAAAGTTAAAAAAAGCTAAGGAACTACAAAGGAAATATAAGGTCCATACAAGATACAATAAGCTAACAAAAGCATTGTAGACACAAAAATACAACTGCAGATGCTGTGGATCAAAGAATACGTACACAATGCTGGAAGAACTCAGCAGGCCAGGCAGCATCTGTGAGAAAAGAGTAGCCAACGTTTTGGGCCGAGACCCTTCATCAGGAATGGGGGGGAAGAGAGGGCCGAAGCCCAGTAATAGAGATAGGGGAGGGGGTAGGGCCTAGAGGCACCAGGTGGAAAACCAATCAGAGGAAAGATAAAGGGGGAGGGGGAGGGGATAAGCATGAAAGAACTGTAGAGATAAAGAAGCAGAAAGTTGAAAGGGGAGAGAGGCAGAGAGGGACCCTGGGATAGGGGGAGGGGGAGGGAATTACTGGAAATTGGAGAATTCAATAATCATACCAAAAGGCTGGAGGCTACCCAGACGGTAGATGAGGTGTTGCTCCTCCAACCTGAGTTTGGCCTCATCATGGCATTGTAGAGTTCGTAGATACACTATGAAAGCTTGGTGCATACAAAGCCAGACTAACTAGAAACATGAAATGCATCCAACGAAGGAAACAAAAGTGACGAACAACTGGTAATAGATTCTGTAATTCTAAGTCAAGCCTGGCAGAAAAGCAGAAATCTTTCATGTTATAATATTGACTACCAAAAGGCATTTGATTCTATCCCATACTCAGGGTTAATACATATGTGTTCTTAATATAGAAAAACTCCATCCAATACTTGTGAAATTCCTACAACATCTGATGAAGCACTGGCATACTATAATCACCCTATCTATAAACAACCACCGTTATCAAAGTGAACTGAGGCATTTTCCAGGGCAACTCTCTCGACCCACTATGGCTTTGTCTAGCTTTAAACCCACCCTCTAATTTACTGAATCAGATGAAAGTAGGGTATCAAATCAGAAATAACTGTTATGAATGCAGGAGCAAAGAATATGAAACTGAGACAGGGTTTAAAACAAATCCCGAGATTTATTAGCCTCTGCTCAAACTTACAAAAGTAAACAAACGACTAACTTAACTGGAAGTTAACAGTTAGGCGGCACAAACATTCAAACTTAGAAACTGTTCTTAACGAGTTCTCGTCCAAGCACAGACTTAAAGTGATAAATTGAAAAGTCCATGTGGTTTATACAGTCATTAAGGAGAGACTTCCCTGAAACAACGATTCCTTCGAAGTAACGATGAATCTGCTTTCCGAGGCTTAGGCGCTCTAACTCTCTGGAGTATGACTAGCTGGCACAACCCCCTTAAGGGTTCAGGATGGTCCCGCTAATTGGCAATCACAGTTTGGGTGCCAAGAATTAAGTATTTAAAGAGAGCCTGAACTGAGATTTGGTGCTTAATTATAAGCCTACTAGTGAAATCGTCTAGTGTTTGTTTTGTGCTCAGTTCTCGAACCAGTTTGATACCGTGTCTCAATCCTTGCTTTGGATACTCTGGCATTTGGATCCAAGCCACCCTCGTCAAGGACTTTCATCACATTTTCTAAAGATACAAACATGAACTTTGGCAACACATACAAAATGCTGGAGGGATTCAGCAGGTCAAGCTACGGAAAAAAGATGAGAAGTCAAAGTAAGAAGGCAGGAAGAGGGGAGGAGGAGATACAAGGTAGTAGGTGACTGGTGAAACTGGAAGGGGGAGGGATGATGTAGAGAGCTGGGAAGTCCGTCAACTACCTTGCATCTCTTCCTCCTCTCCCTCCACCTTCTTACTCTGACTTCTCATCCTTTTTCTCCAGTCCTGATGAAGGGCCTCGGCCCAAAACGTCGACTGTGTACCCTTTTCCCACAGATGCTGCCTGAACTCCAGCATTTTGTGTGTGCTGCTTGGACTTCCAGCATCTGCAGATTTTCTCTTGTTTGTGATTGAACACGAATTTTGGATTAGTCAAGTGCAGAACATTAAACATAAAGAAAGGTGCAATAGAGCTAATAGAATATAAAATAGAGCAGCAGGATACAATACAACCGATGGATAAATAGGAAGCATCTAAGTATCTGGGATATCAGCAAGGAATGAAAATAGATCATAGTGTGATAAAGGGAAAATTTTCGACAGAACTTATTTCAAGGCTTAAGAAAGTCTGCCAAACAGAGCTCAATAGCAAAAATATTACAAACGCATTAAGCACCATTGCTATACCCATATTAATGTTTTTATTTGACATATCTTGGTCCAAAACTTTGATCTGGAAAATTTACAAAGAAAAATAAGAACTGAAATGACAATTTTAGAAAATACTACGTACACTCAAACACACTTAAATTAAAACTACCTAACACAGAAGGAGGAAGAGGAATAACAGATATAAAAGATTTACACAACAGTCAGATAAAACTTCTAAGGATTTATTTTCATCAATGAAAACTGGATTCTGCACTCCGCACAAGCATGTGCAATTCTGATAAAAAGTAGACACAACTAAACTTAAATAAAAGCAGAACCCAGAAAAATGAAGAAATTACCACTACAGAGGAAAAAGTTAACCAATGGAAGAGCATGACCCTCCATGGAAGACACCTTCACAATCTAAGCAGGATAGATGCCCACAAGAAAGCATCAAACACCTGGCTCAGAGTTGGGGACCTCTTCCTAGAAACAGGTGTTCCTTGGGGCAATACAGGACCAGGTGGTTAACACAGAAAAAAAAATTGAAATACATAATAAAAGACATAATTAAAGACATAAATGCAGAAAATGCCAAGAGGAAGCTGAAACAATCCAACATATTACAGGATTCTGCAGCAGTTTAACTCAGTCTGATTTCTTACTGTACACAGGTACAATCAAGTTGCAAACAACATTCACCAAAATGTTACTTTAAAATACAGACTCATAAAAGACAACATACCTTACTATAAATAACCTGAGTCAGAGTGCTCCAGATTATACCACAACTGATCCACCATTACAGACAGAACAACTTATTATAACTGTCTGGATATAACATTGCAGGATAAACAAACAAAAACAACTTACTTATTGGATAATGGCCATTCCAAACACACAGAAATCAATTAGGGAGAAACACCAGAACTATGCTGAATTAAAAGAGGAAATTGAAAGACTTTGGAACATGAACAAGATACACATATACTAAGACACTGCCTTCCTGTGACTACGCTCTGTGTAGATGTGCACAATGGTGTGGAGGGCTTTACCCATGATAGACTGGACTGTATCCACTACTTTTTGTAAAACTTACCTCCAAAAGATGAAAGGAGAAACCAGGATTCTGTGTGGATTAGTGGGAAAGAGACACAAGAGGATGCTGGACAAACTTGGGTTGCTTTCTCTGGAGCATCAAAGGCTGAAGGGAGACGATAGAAATCATAGAGCACAGCAGAACAGAAACAGGCCCTTCAGTCATCTAGTTCATGCTGAACTGTTACTCTGCCTAGTCCCATTGAACTACACCTGGGCCATAGCCCTCCATACCCCTCCTAGAAATGATCCAAACAATGAAGACAGCACAGGCTTCAGAGTTTCCAACATCTAGTTGGAGAACATTTGCATTCCCCAAGCATTAGGCAAGCAGTGTAATAAATTAGAAGCAGTAGGCCAGACTGAAGTCAGGAGAACACACACCCGTCCTCATCAAGGAGTCAGCAGTGGAAGGGGTGATCAGGTTCAAGTTCCTATCAAGATCTCTGAAGATCCACCCTCAGCCAAACGTATTGATACAGTTATGAAAAAGGCATGTGACTATATTTCATTGGGAGTTTAAGGAGATTCAGTATGTCACCAAAGACCAGCAAATTTCCACAGATGTCCTGTGGAGAGCATTCTGAGTGGCTGCATCACCACCTGGTATGGGGGCACAAATGCATAGGATCAGAAAAAGCCTCAGAGGATTGTAAACTCAGCCAGCTCCATCATGGGCACTAGCCACCTCAACAACAAGGACATCTCTGATAGGCAATGCCTGAAGAAGGCAGCATCCATCATTAAAGACATTTACCATCTAAGAAATACCCTCCTCTCGATGCTACCATCAGAGAAGAGGTACAAGAGCCTGAAGAACCACCCTCAACAGTTTAGGAGCAGCTTCTTCCCCTCCATCATCAGACTTCTGAATGGACATGAACCCATGAATACTACTCACACTTTGGTTTCTTTTTTGAACTACTTATTTATTTTGTTTATACTCTATATTTCTTATTATAACTTATTGTACTTTTTACCATATCGCAAAACAACAAATTTCATGGCATTTGTCAGTGATGATAAACCTGATTCTAAGTTATTTTAGGCCAATTCTTAACTGTTTTGTCAATGTGCCCTAATGACAGTTGGGTAGAAATTACCTGGATATTTAGTCCTTCTGGTAAGAAGATACATTACTGTCTCATCATCATCATCATCATTATGTGCCGTGTCATGTGACGTGGGTGAACATGGTCTCATGACCATGATTGTTCTTGGCAAATTTTTCTACAGAAGTAGTTTGCCATGGCTGCCTTCTGGGCAGTGTCTTTACAAGACGTGTGACCCCACCCCCCCACCACCAACCATAATGAATCCTCTTCAATGATTGTCTGCCTGGCATCAGTGGTTGCATAACCAGGACTTGTGATCTACCACCTGTTCTGATGGCTTCACGTGACCCTGATCAGGGAGATAAGCAGGAACTACACCTTGCCCAAGGGTGGCCTGCAGGCGAGCAGAGGGAAGGAGCACCTTACACCTTCTTTGGTAGAGACGTATCTCCACCCCACCACTCACACTAAGGCCTACTGACTTCATAAAAGACATTGAATAGTTTCTTCCATCACACCTAATATTTAAAGCAAATGATCCAATAATGAATTTCATTATTGCTCTGTTAAACCTTACTGTACATAAATTGCGTACTTGTGCTCCCACCATCTCAGCAATGACAGCACTCCAAAGCTCTATTTCAGAAATATTAAACTATCTATTTCCTGCTTTGGATACTGACAGGGCCTCTGTGTATCTCCTGGTATTTTTCTGTTTTCATTTCAGATTTACTATTTCCCTATATTTTTTCTTTTTTATCTTGAAGGAAAGTGTGACATTGTTTTTCATCAGCATTGAAGGTAACCTAGAGTTCCTTGATAGTAAATCTATTGCATTCTAATGGATGGTATGGCAAATGACATCTGGTTTGATGAAGGAGTTTATGTGATCGTGAAGACATTGTTTTATCTGTTACTTATTCAACTGACTATCACACTTAAGACAACAAAGCCTCTTCTGTTCTGCCATGGCTGACAGGGCATAAGTTACCCTCACACGGAAACCATAATGTAATAGGAGCCAGTAGCAACTGAAGCCTTCTGGGATGGCATCACAATCAGCTATAGAAACACGTCAACAAGCCATCCAATGAGCAGACTTCAAAAAGCGTCCCAGCAAAGGGATGCATGCAGCATCTTTGTGCAAATTCCAATAGGCTGCCTGCAGTGAACTTTGGTATCTGGCAGCTTCACATTAAATGTGCATTTTGTTTTCAAAAACAATAACTCAAATGCAGCAAATTCTTTTCACTGACTTGGGACGTGCTTTGTGATGAATGCTTCCAATTCAGCCAAGAGATGACAGTCAGTGGAATGAATGGGTAGACATTAAATATGTTCTGCACTATTCCACTCCCACCCCATTACTTTGATAAACTGCTCCACAGTTTTGTACAGTAGAAACTAAAGTGTCTCATGTGAATGCATTTAACATGTGTCTGCCACCAGGTCAGCATTCACTCTTAGGCTAGTTTATTTTCTATTTTTAAAAAATCGTCTCATGCAATATCGATGCAGCTACAAAGAAGGCACAACAGCAGCTATATTTCATTAGGAGTTTGAGAAGATATGGTATGACACCTAAAACACTTGCAAATTTCTACAGCTGTACCACGGAGAGCATTCTAACTGGCTGCATCACCATCTGGTATGGTGGGGTGGGGTGCGGGAGGGGCTGCTACTACGACACAGGATCGAAGCAAGCTGCAGACTCAGTCAGCTCCATCATGGGCAATAGCCTCTGCAGTATCCAAGACATCTTCAAGGAGCGGTGCCACAAAAAAAGGTGTCATCCATCATTAAGGATCCCCACCACCCAGGACATGGTTTCTTCTCATTGCTACCATCAGGATGGAGCCTGAAGACACACACTCAATGATTCAGGAACAGCTTCTTCCCCAAGCCATCAGATTTTTGAATGGACATTGAACCCATGAACACTACCTCACTACTTTTTTCTTATTTCTAATTTTCATTTTTTGTACTACTTGTTTAACTTAACTAATATATATATATATTTTGTGTAATTCACAGTTGCCATAAAGACAAGTTTCACAACATGAGCCGGTGATGTGAAACCTGGTTCTGAACTTTGCTTTAGTTTTGTGGAAACTAGCCTCTAGATAAAAAAGGGAATTTCTGCATAGTGTTCTTTTGGTCATCGTTACTGTGACACCTGGGCCATTATATGGACAGTTATTCACCAGCCATTAAAATTGGTATTGGTTTATTGTTGTACCAAGGTACAGTGAAAAGCTTGTCTTGTGTGCTGTTCGTATAAATCAGTGCATTGAGGTATAGAACAAGGTACAACAGTAACAATACAGAATAGGGAGTAAAAGTGACAAGTGCACCGCAGATAAACAATAAGGCACAAGATCATAACGAGGTAGATTGTGAGGTCAAGAGCCCATCCTATCGTACAAGATTTCTGTTCAGGAATCTGATAATGACCTCACAACCCATCAGTTCAGGGGCAATTGGGGCTCGACTCTGGGTCTGTACTTGATGGAGTTTAGAAGAATAAGGAGGGATGTCATTGAAACTTATTGAGTATCGAAAGGCCTAGACAGGGTAGATGTGGAGAGGATGTTTCCTATAGTGGGGGAGTCTAGGACCAGTGGGCACAGGCTCAGAATAGAAGAACATCTGGTGGTGGGTGCTGATGTATTTTTTTTTGCAGGTGGGGGAGGGGGATTGTTACTTGCTGCCGCTTATGCGTAGGAGGGAGGGAAGCTGGTGGGGGGTACTTTGGGTTTCTAACATTTAACTGTCATTCATTCTTTGGGGGCACTGCTCTATTTTCGTGGATGCTTGTGAAGAAAAAGAATTTCAGGATATATATTGTATACGTTTCTCTGACATGAAATGTACCTTTGAAACCTTTGAGAACAGAGATGAGGAGGAATTCCTTTAGCCTAAAGGTGGTGAATTCATTCCCACAGATGGCTATGGAGGCCAAGTCATTGAGTATATTTACAGTGGAGGTTGGGAGGTTATTGATTAGTCAGGACATCAAAGGTTACGAGGAGCAGGAAGGGGAATGGGGTTGAGATGGATAATAAATCAGCTATGATGAAGTGGTGCAGCAGACTCGATGGGTTGAATGGCCTAATTCTGCTTCTATGGTTATATTATTAAAGCAATGTTAGTGAGGATTGAGAGACGTCTAGAATATAGAAGGATGTAAAACCTCAGCATTACATCCTTGCTTGACGTTCTAGTCCTCTCACAACGAATGCTAACATTGCATTAGGCAAAGGTAGAGCGTAATCAGTAAGGCATTTTCCTCTAGTTCATCTGAGAGGGGCACACAGATAACCTGGAATAAATCATGGAAGGAATAAGGGGGGAGGGGAGGGATGAGACTTGGACGCTGAGCACAAGAGATTCTGCAGATGCGGGAAATTCAGTGTAACACACTCACAAAATGCTGGAGGAACTCAGCAGTTCAGGCAACGGTTATGGAAAGGAATAAAGAGCTGATGTTTCAGGCCAATCAACACAGCCAAGAGTCTCAGCCCAAAACGTTGGCTTTTTAATTCCTCTCTATAGATGCTGCCTGACCTGCTGAGTTCCTCCAGCGTTGTGTGTGTGTGTTAGACTTGAATGCTGGTGATGGTACGGCAGATGAATTTCAGATCATCCAAGTACATATTAGCACAGCTCATCCTGTTTGGATTGAGAATTCCTCTCGATGTGAAGTAGCAACTTCTGAAAATTTAAAAGGACCAGAATTCATTTTATTTAGACTGATAAATGACATGAATTTTGTTGTTTTGCAGCAGCAGTACAGTGCAAATCATAAAAAAATTACTACAAGTTTCCCCACACTTAGTGATTCTTCCTCTCTCGGCCATCTGATTTCTAAATGGACTTTGAACCCATGAACACTAACTTATTTTTTATTTCTGTTTTCTGCACCACTTATTTTAACTTAACTATTTAATAGATATATATGCAATTATTGTAACTCAGTTTTTTCTTCTCTATTTATCTATCATGTATCGCATTGTACTGCTGCCATAAAGTTAACAAATTTCATGACATATGCTGGTGATATTAAACCTGTTTCTGAAAATAAATTAATATTGCAAAAGGGTGAGGTAGTGTTCATAGGTTCATGGGCTGTTCAGAAATCTAATGGAGGAGGGGAGGAAGCTGTTCTTGAAATGATTAGGGACAATGCAGTACAAAGTAGACTCTCTGAGACTCTTGCCATAATTATAAATGGAATTTAAAAACGAAAAGTGTTTTTTGCCACTCGTCAGCTAATCAGCACTGGACACCTCCCCATCCCCAAACAGCCCAAATAAATGTTTAAGCTATTTACAATGGGAATTAAAATATTAAATTGCCCACATCCCATGGTGACAGGTGCCCCGTGTAAAGTACACAGTAATGCCTGTGATTACATGATGGCAACCATTAGCTGTGGTATCTTTTCTGATATTCTTGGCTTAAGGCTCAACCAAGTTGTTAACACGTACAGGAGGAGGTAACGACAGGTTAATTCACGCTGAGAGACTATTGGCTCCCTAAACGGAGTTACAAACAGTTTTAAAACCCAGTGACCAAACAGAAATCTCACCGCATAGCTCGTCGAGCGGAATTATTGGAATGACAAGTTGTAGTCCCAATTTAATAGGGTTTAAAAGCCGCAAACTGATAATATTTTCTGCTGATTTTGCTAATTGTCGCTTCTGTGCTCTGTTACCATGCTCCCTCGGTGAGGCTGGACTTTCTTGGCAAGAGGCTGTGCTTGCACACAGAAGCCCTGGCTCGTCCCCTTCACACAGATTCACTAATTTGCCATGTCAAATTAGTGTGATGAAAAACTTCTAATTACTGTTTTGAAGGATCATTTAGGGTATTAGCGCCGGCGCTGCAGCCTGTTCCTGCGCAGGCTCATTTGCATACTAATCTGCGGCGCCAAAGCAGGTGACAAAGGCAAATGTCTTGTAACTTATTTACAATCTTCGTCAGGGATGGCGCCGAGTCACGTTTGACAGCAGCTCCCAGGGGTAGGAAGCTGCAGCAGGAAACTTGTGCTGGGTTGATTAGGGCAGCGGGAGAGGCTGTTTCATCTTCTTTGGCGCGTTGATGTGCCGAGTGTCACTCACTGGGATGAAAAGGAGGAAACCGAGATTGGAAGGGGGCAAAAATAACACTCACATCTCTCTCTGAAACCGCCGTCTTCAAGAACCCCCAGTCATGTCCCTAAACCATTTGATTCTTTGAGAGGCATTGTTAAACCTATTGTCAGACTAGATCTGACTGATTCGATTCAAAAGGATAAATAACATTCTTTTAAACTATAAATCGTTCAGCAATGCTCACTGCAGCGAGAGCGTGCTGACAGTTACATCGCTCTGAATTAAATGCCGTCGCCTCTCTCCCAGTACAGTATTTCTTCCAGCTCATGCCGAGCACTGCCCGGTTGGATGAAGGGAATCAGCTAAATGGTTAGGGTTTTGCGAGAGAGAGAAATAAAAACTGCTCGCAGTCAAAAAAAAAATCTCACTCCTGAATAGCCACCGCAGAAAATGTAGGATTAATCAGCAACCCGTCACGTCCCCTTACTCCCGGTATCCCAACCCGTGCAACTCTGATTGACATTGTTACCAACAGCGGTTCCGCCGGCAACTTGTATGGAGAAATTTGCAGTACGGAGGGGCTTTGCTTCTCCCTGGTGGCATGATGGTTAGCTGGATGACATCCTACTTTTCTCCAGCAGTTTCCAGGAACACATCATGTCCGTCAGGTTCTACAGAAGCTTTGGGAGAACAAATTATTCGTTAAGGCTGAGAAGTGCGAGTTCCATATCCCCTCAGTCAGCTCCTCAGGGCCAAGTGACAGCAGATCCCGAAAAGATCCGGGCGGGGGCGGAGTGGCCAAAACCCACGACCCTCAAGCAACTCCGGCGATTTCTGGGGTTCGCAAACTTTTTATCGTCGTTTCATCAGGGATTACAGCCGGGTGGCAGCGCCCCTTACTCGACTCACCTCTCCTAAGACCCCCTTTCACTGGGACCCCGAAGCGGACGCTGCCTTCTCGGAGCTGAAGAGGCTTTTCACCTCCGCTCCCATCCTGGTCCAACCAGACCCCTCTTGTCAATTCATTGTGGAGATCGACGCCTCCGACTCTGGGGTGGGAGCGGTCCTCTCCCAACGCTCCGGCCCTGACCAAAAACTTCATCCCTGTGCCTTCTTTTCTCGTTGGCACTCCCCTGCCGAACGGAAATACGAAGTAGGGAACCGGGAGTTATTGGCCGTCAAACTTGCTTTGGAGGAGTGGAGGCACTGACTGGAGGGAGCGGACCATCCGTTTATCGTCTGGACCGATCACAAGAACCTTGAATTTATCCAAACGCCTGAATTCCCGCCAGGCCCGTTGGGCATTATATGTTTTGGTGGTTCAGATTTACACTCACCTATGGTCCGGGGTCCAAGAACGGGAAGCCCGATGCTCTCCCCCGTCAATACATTTCCGAGGAGGGCCTTCCCAACCCCGAGACCATCCATCCGCCTTCCTGTGTAGTGGCTGCCCTCACCTGGGAGATCGAGGCCTTAGTCAAAGAGGCCCAACGGACTCAACCAGACTCAGGCGACGGACCCTCTAATAGCCTCTTTGTGCCCGACTCCGTGCGATCTCAGGTTCTCCAGTGAAGGCACACGTCTCGTTTCGCCTGCCAATCCGGGATCGATCGAACTCTGCCCCTCCTGAAGAGCCGTTTCTGGTGGCCCTCCATGGACGCTGACACCCGTTCCTTCCTCTCTGCCTGTTATGTTTGTGCCCGTGGAAAAGCCTCCCACCGACCACCTGCTGGGTTGCTTTGTCCCCTACCTGTTCCTAGCCGTCCTGGGTCTCACATTGCGCTGGATTTCGTTACGGGACTACCCCCTTCACATGGGAACACTACTGTACTCATCGTGGTGGACCGCTTCTCCAAAGCTATGCACTTCGTAGCTCTCCCCAAACTCCCTACAGCCCGTGAAACAGCCGACCTTCTCGTCCATCACGTCTTCCGCCTTCACGGGATTCCCTTGGACATTATTTCTAACCAGGGCCCCCAATTCGTCTCTCAAGTTTGGAGATCGTTTTGTCAAGCCCTCGGAGCCTCAGTACATCTGTCGTCCGGCTGTCATCCGCAGACAAACGGGCAAACAGAGCGAGCTAACCAGGATTTGGAAGCAGCTCTGCGCTGCATAACGGCCAATAACCTGGAACACCCACCTCGCTTGGGTGGAGTACGCCCACAACTCCCTGGTCAGCACCGCCAGCGGGAATGTCTCCCTTCGAATGCTCCCTGGGTTACCAACCCCCTCTGTTCTCCGCTCATGAAGCTGACATTGCTGTGTGCCTTCTGTTTAGGCCCATCTCCGCCGGTGCGGCAAGATCTGGAAGGACACACGCGCGGCCCTGCTCCGCTCAGCCGTCCGCAACCGGAGGATTGCCGATCGCCATCGGATTCCTGCACCTGATTATCGGCCTGGGCGGAAGGTTTGGCTCTCTTCTAAAGACATCTCCCTCAAGAACGACTCCCCGTTTCCTGGGACCATTTGAGATTGAGAGTATTATCAACCCCTCGGCAGTCCGATTCAAACTACCCAAATCTATGCACATCCATCCATCCATCCATCATTCATTCCACGTTCCCCAATTGCAGCCGGTATCTGTCAGGCCTTTATGCCCTCCTGCCGAACCCACTCCACCTGCTTGGGTCATTGAGACCACCCAGCGTACACCGTCCAGCAGTGACTGGATGTGTGCCGCTGAGGCAGGGGCCTCCAATACCTGGTCGATTGGGAAGGATAGGACCCGGAGGAACGTTCCTGGATTCCCCCCTCCTTCATCTTGGACCCTTCCCTCATCCCTGATTTCCATCGAGAAGACTCCCATGGGGGGAGGGGAGTACTGTCGTGGTTTTGATCGTTAATTTCCTATCTTGCTCCTAATTTTCTTTGACTATGCCATGGTCCCAATCGTTAATTTCCCAAATTGCTTCCAATTCTCTTTAATGATGACACACCTGGTTTCCATCAAAGACTCAGTATAAGAACCTCTATGTCACAACCACTAGTCGCCAGTTTGTTGGTCTATTCCTGTGTGATAACTTTGTTTTGGGACTGCTTGGAACTGTTAGTTCTAAGTTCAGCTCCAGTTTCAAGATATTCCATGAAACCGCGTCTCTGCGTCGTCTCCATACCAGAGTTCTGCGTCAAGATTCCTCCTGTTGCTGTTCAATGTTCACGTCTACACAAGCATCCCGACTCCATCTCCGTGCCTGTGTCCTGCACTTGGGTTCTCCTCAGTCGCTCCGTGCAACGTTCCCACTCTATATTGGATGAATCTCTTCCCAACTCTATACTAGCTGTCTCCCCTCACCACTTTATATTGGCTTTATCCCCTCCCAACTCTATATTGGCTCTCAACCCTATATTAGCTGCCCCCTCCCCCTACTTTATAGTGGTCATCTACCATCCCCAGTCTTTCTCGCTTTATACAGACTCTCTCCCTCCTCCACTCAGTGCTGATTCAGGTTTTCCACCCAAAGTGTTGATACTTCCTCTTGCTCAGTTGCTCCAGCAGATTGATTGTTGCTCCATCATCATTCCCGTATCTGCCGTCTCCTGTGGCTTGCCAGAGCAACCATGGTGTGCGTATGTTTTGCTGCCTCCTTACAGGGAGGAGATTGCTGAGCTCCTGACTTTTCTTGCCTATATCTTGGTACATGTGACAATAATCAACCAATTCCTTAGGTTCCCATCAATTGCCCCACTCACCTCCACACTAGGGGAAACTTAGATGGGTCAATTTAAAGTTAATCTACATGACTTTGAGTCATGGGAAGAAACCCACATAGTGTTTCTCTGGGAAAATCTGCAACTCCACACAGACACTTGGGTGGTCAGGATCGAATATGAACTGGTGGTGTTCTGAATCAGCACCGGTGTGTCACCCACCTCGCGGATGACCAATCCCTGGGTATTTCAGGTCATTCAGATCTGCTCTGGGGCACCCAGTCTTAAGGGTGAGCTTCAATGTTGGCCTTCAGTGTATTTTCCTATTTACTTGTGAAAGGGGAAAAGGCTCACCAGACCCATCCCCCCCAGTTATTTCCCCATAGTGTATTCTCTCGCACACAAATACAAGAAATACATCAATAACATTGAAAGAGTATGGAGAGAATTTACAAGGACGTTGCCAGAATTTGAGCAGCTATAGGGAGAGGTTGAATAGGTTAGGACATTATTCCCTGGAGTGTAGGCGAATGAGGGGAGATTTGATAGGAGTACTCAAAATTATGAAGGGATAGATAAGATAAATGTAAGGAGGCTTTTTCCACTGAAGTTAGAAGAGATTAAGGGTGAAAGGTGAGATATTTAAGGGAACTTCTTCACTCAGAGGGTGGTGCAAATGTGGAATGAGCTGCCAACAGAAGAGGTGGATATGGGCTTGATTTCAACATTTTGGAGGTTTGGTGGGAAGGCAAGGATATATGGGACAAGGCAATATAAAAGTTAAGTGCAGACTAGAGAGGCTGAAGAGCCTTTTTCTGTGCTGTGGTGCCCTATTACTGTATGACATGTCCAATAAATCTGCCTGATTCACCTACCACTCATCTACACTGGAGATAATCTACAATGACCAATCAACCTGCACTTCTTTGTGATGCAGGAAGAAACTGGAGCACTGGAAAATCAACGGGAGAAGGTCCAAACTCCATACAGCCCGTCCAGGGGGGTAGGATCGAACCCAATCACGGGAGATGACTCAGCAGCACTACCTGCTGTAACACTCTGCCATGCTGCAAAATAGCATTGGTTTTAAAATTATTACCTCAATTTCAGATCTCTCTGTGGTCTGCCTCTTTCCTAACCTTGTCATCTCTTCCAATGCTCCTAGGTATCCGTGCTCTTCAAATTCTGTTATACCTTGATCATTCACTGCTCTCCCATTGATGAGCAGGACTCAAACTCTGGAACTCTCTCCCCACACATCTGTCGCTGCTCCTTTATGAAGCTCCTTAAAACCAAGCTTTTGACCATTTGTGCTTATTTAATTTTCTGACTCAAATGCCATGTATTGTTTCACCACACTTCTAAGAACACTTGATCCTTTGGCACTATTCCTCTTCTGTTTGATCTTTATATCTTACCAAACTATGACGTACCTTTGCCACGGACAGTCCCAAGCTTGGCTGTGATAGGAGGAGGGTTGGGCATGGGTCTAGCAACATCATCCTGTTAAAACCCAGAGCTATAGAAACACCAACAGATGTTCCAAAGACTCATCCCTGGGAGAGGAAGGATCTTTGCTTAGAAGTTGTATGAAGTCGTGTGGTGAAAGTGGGAGCCACAAGGCTGATCAATCTTCAGCCCAGGACAGAGGACCTTGGATTCAAGTCCCACCACCGCCTGCACAGAGCTTGTACATTCTCCCCGTGACCGTGTGGGTTTCCTTTGAGTGCTCCAGTTTCCTCCCACTGTCCAGTGACATACCATTTGGTGGGTTAATTGGTCATTCTAAGTTGTCCCATGATTAGGCTCAGATTAAATTGGGGATTGCTGGGTGGAATGGCTCAAGGGACCAGAAGGGCCATTTCCATGCTGTATCTCAATAAATAAATAATGTGCTGGGGTTAGCCCGCGAGTGTCACCCACTGCATGCCTTTGGAGTGTGGCAGGAAACCGGAGCACCCAAAGGAATCCCACACGGTTGTGGGTAGAATGTATAAACTCCTTGCAGACAGTGCCGGGAATCGAACCCATTGTCGGCACTGTAAGTTGTTACACTAACCGCTTTGCTACCATGCCACTCAGGTGAACACTACACCACAGCAATTTGTCATTAAAAGAGGAAATCCTGAAGAATATTAATTCGGTGACTTTTTGTTTCTCTGATGTATCATCATGTAAGACTCTCAACTCAATGTAACATCAATGCCTGCCTGCAGATGGTGGCCAGGGCTTCCACTGTACATTGCGTATAATCTCGACACTATTTACACATCAACAGCATTGATTCAAGCCTTAAAATATCCTGTCTTTCGTAAAGTGTGAAGAACCTAGAAGATTGTCAGATATAAATCCAACATTATTTATTATTAATTGATAATGTTTAACTCCCCCTTCCCCCCTCTCTCTTTCTTTTCCCCATTCTGGTTTCCTTCCAAACCCTTCTCCTTTCCTGACCTGCCTGTCATCTCCCTCTAGTTCCCCACCTCCTTCCCTTTCTTCCATGGTCCTCTCCTATCAGATTCCTTCTTCTTCAGCCCTTTACCTTTCCATCTATCACTTCCTAACTTCTTAATTCAGCCCCCATCCCCGCACCCAGCCACCATTTCGTCACCTATCACCTGCCAGCTTCTTGTTTTGTCTTCAGCCCCGTCCCTCTCAAATCCTGATAAAGGGTCTTGGCCTGTAATGTTGATTGTTTTATTCCCCTCCATAGATGCTGCCTGATCTGCTGAGTTCTTCCAGCAGTTTGTGTGTGATACATCTCAAAAGTTTATCAGTGGACATAAGGTGCTGCATAAATGCAACTCCATTAAAAACTGGTACTAAGAATTTAAATGATCTGAGCAAATGCGAGCAAATGGGACTCATTCAGTTAGGCAAGTTGGTTAGTCAGGACAAGTTGGGCTGAATGGCCTATTTCTATGCTATATAGCTCTATGAATCTATTGGCATTTATCTAAATGATGCAGAAAATGAGATGAAAATAAACCTTGCCTTATGAAAACAGGTTGAGTGAACTTGGTCTCTTCTCCTTGGAGCGGCGGAGGATGAGAGGTAAGCTGAGAGAGGTGCATAAGATGATGAGAGGCATTGATCGTGTGGATAGGCAGAGGCTTTTTTTCCGGGGCTGAAATGGCTGCCACAAGAGGGCAGAGGTTTAAGGTGCTGGGGAGTAGGTACAGAGGAGATGTCGGTTAAGTTTTTCACACAAAGGGTGGTGATTGCGTGGAATGGGCTGCCGGTGGCGGTGGTGGAGGCGGATACGATAGGGTCTTTTAAGAGACTTTTGGATAGGTACATGGAGCTTAGAAAAATAGAGGGCTATAGGTAACCCTAGTAATTTCTAAAGTAGGGACATGTTCGGACAACTTTGTGGGCCGAAGGGCCTGTATTGTACTGTAGGTTTTCTATGTTTCTAAATCTCAAAGTCATCCACAATACATGACCATTTTGGAGGCTAACCAACTATCCCAGATATTTTATATGAACACATACAAACATATTGATTGATAATTTTTTTTGAGATTGAGCCTCAGTCAATCAGGGTCAATCATAGTACGTCCCAGCTGTCTAGATATGCAAACCTGGGCAGTACAATATGGAGATCAAGCTGTTGCCCATGTTGCAAGCCCCCCCCCCCCCACGCATCTGATGAAACAAAGGAACGGCAGAGACCGATACAGTTTGGTACCAGCAATGTCACAGGAGTTGCCAAACAGCGTTGAACTCAACATAGTACTGCTTCAGGGTTTCCAGCACTGGATTTTTCCTTCTGGGTTTACCCCCAAAACCTTCCCCTTGAGTGGGTACAGCTGCAAGGCAGTGGGGATTTGAGATCAGAGTTTTCCATCTTTACATGAGCTGCCAACCACGACGTGCAAGCCCCATCTGCCCAAAGTGATTGGTTTTAAGGCACCAGAAACCTGCCTTTGCCTCTTCCCCTCTCAGTAGAAACAGCTCTGCCAGGCTTAGTAGCTAAGCCCCATGTGAAGGCCAGGAGCTGGACATGGTTATCAAAGGCTATGTGAGCCATATGCCACTGGGAGCATTTAATAGGTAGCGGGAGGATATCCCCTCTACAACGTCTGCCTGTAACAACCCTAAGGAATATTTATATAGATACTGTATGTTTTTAGATTGGCATCTTACTGCGATTTGACAAACAAGCTTGGATAACTGCCTTTTCAAAAATAGATTGCACTGTGAAATGTTTTTTATACATTACAGAGTCCAATACTAGTAATCAAAATAACTGAAATGAGATAATATGCTTGAGTATAAATCAACTACAGTATATTTTATTTGTTCTTGTTATTTAAGGACTTATTGGCCCCAAATAATTGCTCTGAGTGACTTAGGAGAAAGACAAAAAGTTAATCATAATATTTTATCATTATATTGGCTTATTGGCCTAGAGGTATGATTCTGGCTTTCTTTGCAAAAGGTCCTGGGTTCAAATCCCGGATGAGCACCCCTTTGGTAACATTGAGCTTAGTGATCTGGGTTCAGTTCTGCTGCTGTCTATAAGGAGTTTGTACCTTCTCCCCATGACTTCATGGGTTTCCTCTGGGTGCTCCCATCAGGGAGGAGGCTACATAGTGTCCACACCAGGACCATCAGACTCAAACAGTTACTTTCCCCAAGCAGCAAGGCTGTTCAACACCTCCACCCACTAACACACCCCTCCACACCCCCAAACCACCACCAATTTCTCATTTCTCATCAGAGTCTCCTTATGTGCAGACACTCCTGTGCTCTTTACGTATAAAGATAATCAATCTTTGTGTGTAAGCTATCTGACGTATTGATATTTATTGTGTTATTTTTATTATTGTGTTCTTTATCTTAGTGTGTGTGTTTTTTATAAGCTGCATCAGATCCAGAGTGACAATTATTTCATTCCCCTTTACTCTTATGTACTGGAAATGACATTAAACAGTCTTGAATCTTGAATCTGTACAACATCAACTGTAATACACTCTGTCTGCCAGAAAAGCGAGATCTCCCAGTGGCCACCCATTTTAATAAAAGTTCACCCCTTCCCTCCCCTCCCAGTTTCACCTATCACCTTGTGTTTCTCCCACCTTCTCACTCTGACTCCTCACCTCTTTTTACTCCAGTCCTGCTGAAGGGTCTCAGCCCGAAACGTCGACTGTACTCTTTTCCATAGATGTTGCCCGGCCTGCTGAGTTCCTCCAGCATTTTGTGTGTGTTGCTATTTACTTTCACAACTTATTGTTCCAATAATCATTCAATTAATTGCACAACAATTATTACTTGCACAAAAATTTTTATTTGATTGCTAGTGTTTTGCACCTGCATTAAATTTTGAAATTTAAGATATGCTGTGGTAGGATGATAATTAAGATCCTAGCATAATTATCATCCTACCACAGCATAACTTAAATTCCAAAATGTAATGCAGGTGCAAAACACTAGACATCAAATATAAATTTTGGAAAGCTCTACTGAATATTTAAATGTGCTTGTTAAAAGTCAAAGTATAATTTATTACCATGTTAAAAACATAACAGATAAAACAAACTATTAATTTGAACAAATGAAAGATGCTGCAAAGGTGATGTTGCTTTATCCACAATATGAATTGTGCAACACCAGACTTCGATAGGCTCCTTGTTTTCAGTAGCTATTATTCTCGTCCTACACACCACACTTTGCAAATCACAGGCTATGGTAATGTGCTGTGTGGATATTGCATACTTGACATGTGCTAATTCTCCCAGCGTTCTGACTGCTGAAAGCCCCCAAGAACCGCCGAGGTTAGAGGTGAGCAGTACAGAGGTTAGTGGAACAGCTGTAATTGTCTTCATTGCTTTAGTTAACAACTGCTTGGTTTCCATCAGCACTTGCAAAGATGTCTTGTAGCATCAGTCACACGCATGTACAACAAGGCCCCAAGCATTTTCAATACTCATTGTTCATGCACAGCTTTTTTTAAAGCAATGTTAACATCATTTTGAATGTTCAGGAAAAGTGAGTAATTTAATATACTTCACAGCAAGCTGTCTGAATGAACGACGAGCAAAATGATTATATTATATTGTCTGTTATGTACTTATAGGGGCAACTTCCGATACACAGCTAGCATGGAGTAGACCCGTTCAGCCCTTTGTCAGCTGCGCCAGGCACCAACCCTTGTTTTAACCCTAGCCTAATTACAATGACCATTTAACCTACCAACTAGTTGTCTTTTGACTGTGGGAGGAAACCAGAGCACCTGGAGGAAACCCACGTGGTACAGACTCCTTACAGGTAGTGGCGGGAATTGTACCTGGGTCGCTGGTGCTATAAAGCATTGTGCCACACAACTTTGTTGAACACCAGAAAGATAAAACTATAAGAATTAAGTATATTGACTTGGGAAATGTGACAGTGTTTGTTATACCGTTTTAAATTGGTAAAAATGCCCTGAAATGATCTAAAAGCTTTTTTTTTGCTAGCTTTTAGATCATTTCCTGTGGCCCCTTTTACTTCCATCTCCCCTTAGTTCCACCAGATACGTTATCTGAGACTTGGATTTCTCCAGTGCCCTCATCATCAATCCCACTCCATGAATTGTCAGCAGATATCGACTTCTCTGGGACGGGAGTGAGCCGGTCTGTTTCCAGCCCCGTGGACCCAGTGCTCTACTTCATTGAGCGGATTTAACTAAACGTGCTCATTGGTGAAGTCTGAAATGTGGAATCTGGATCTGCTGCACCATGACGCCCAGCAGCATGAAGACCAGCTTCCACCATTTATGCAATGTGAGTGTGTTCTGAACCTGAATGGAAAATTAGCTCTGTTATTTCAGACGTGTGCATGAACCAACTTAGTTGAGTTAGGGTCTAAAGTCTGGGGAAGGACCACGGTATAGGGTTCTTCCACTACTGGACAGGGAGGTACATGAATAGCAACAGTTCTATTGGTTTTAAGGAATATAACAGAACTGTACCGAAAGACCATAAGACTTAGAAGAAGAGTTGGGCCATTCAGCCCATCAAGTCTACTCTGCAATTCCATTATGGCTGATTTATTATCGCTCTCAAACCCATTTTCCTGCCTTTTCTCTATAAGCTATGACACCCTTACTCATCAAGACCCTATCAACCTCTGCGTTAAATATACTCTATGAATTGGCCTTCACAGCCATCTGTGGCAATGAATTCCAAGGATTCACCACCCTCTGGCTAAAGAAATTACTCCTAATCTCTGTTCTAAATAGATGTCCCTCTTTTCTGAGGCTGTGTCCTCTGGTCCTAGACTCCCCCATTATACGAAATGTCCTCTTCATGTCCACTCTATCTAGGTCTTTCAATGCAGTGGATTCCACTTAACTGGGCAGTTGATTAATTGGGGCAGCTGCTTATTTGGGACAACTCTTAAAAGAACAAAAACTAGTTGAGAAAATAGCTGGGATTCCCTTTGTTTATTTGGGACCCTGCTGCTTAATTGAGACAGGAGACTGTCGCCGAACAGTTTCTAACTAGCATCAGTTGTGTGTGCTTGTGTGGCTGTTAGACACGACATCATGTTTTTTAAGTGGCTTCTGTTGGGTGTGTTTGTGTTCAAAAAGCAGTGATTGTTGTCACTGATGGTTAGTGAGAAATAAGCAGTAGGACAACCCAGAATTGCTTTGCTCACTGTGGTTTCAAGCATTCAGGCTTGGAGATGCCAGAAACGTCCAGGAGTGAAAATGAAATTATTTCCCTACTTCAGCGTGTTAGGAACTATGCAGAATTTGAAAGTATCAACAATAATAGAAACATAGAAAACCTCCAGTACAATACGAGCCCTTCAGCCCACAAAGCTGTGCCGAACATGTCCTTACCTTAGGAATTACCTTGGGTAACCCATAGCCCTCTATTTTTCTAAGCTCCATGTACCTATCCAGGAGTCTCTTCAAAAGACCCTATCGTATCTGCCTCCAGCACCGTCGTCAACAGCCCATTCCATGCACTCACCACTCTCCGCGTAAAAAACTTACCCCGACGTCTCATCTGTACCCACTTCCAAGCACCTTAAAACTGTGCCCTCTTGTGCTATCATCTTGAATGTTACAATAAAAATGAAAATTTGGAGGGTGCAATCATCAAAAGCATTGTATGAGGGTTGTCCATTATCTACACTAGGTGTCTGTACTGACTTTGTCCATTTACAGTCAATTTAAAAAACTCTCTGGAAAGTCTTGGCTATGAATGTAAGACTGAAAAGGCAATACACGAGTTATTTTTGTGAATATTTTTATTGTTGATAAAGTTTATTTTGATCAAAAATTTCAAGTCTGAATATCATTCCAGGGTTCAGGCAGATCTGATTCCATGTAATTGAAATGAGTGGCAAGGTAGTAAAGTGGTTAGCACAACGCTTTACAGCCCAGGTTCGATTCCCGCCACTGCCTGCAAGGAGTTTGTACTTTCTCCCTGTGACTGCATGGGTTTCCTCCACATGCTCCGGTTGCCTCCCACTTTCCAAGAGACACAACGGTTAGTAGGTTAATTGTAAATTGTCAGGTGAGGGTTAAATGAGGAGATTCCTGGGTGGCATGGCTCAAAGGGCCAGAAGGGACTACTCCATGCTCTAGCTCAATAAATAAATTGTATCAGCTCAACCATCATTTCCCCAAGCCACAACTGGAATAAGGCACTGTTTCTGACACCCCGTGCTGTCGGTGTATCGCTGCCGGACTTGAATTATCGCAAGTAAATATCCGGCATCACGGCCACAGAATACAAATGCATTTGCCACGTGGTGGAAGTCGTAAAGTAAATACGTCCCGCTGCTCTGATTCCTACATCCTGTCACATTAATGTTTCAGAGCACTCAATATAAATATTAAAACTAATAGCTTCATTCTTCAACTATTACTCCATCATTCCTTGAAATCATCATAAATCATTCAGGGCCTTTTAGAACATTTACACACTTGAATCTGATGGCAGAGAAATAAGGATTGCCAAGACGAAGCTGAAAATCCTAAATAAGACTGAAAAGCTGTTTATAGAATATGCTTTATTTATTCATCATTTCAAAGTAGAGTTCTATTTTGATGTAAAAAAGAATCAAAGTATTGCTGTCGAGGGATGACTCTAAACAGCTCTTGCCTTACGAAGGCTGGTAGGGAGACAGAAGTCCATGGGAATCGCTACCCGAAGGTCGATCAATCTCTGGACCATGGACACATAAACAGCTAATGGATTGTAAAGGCACATACCAGCATTATGAATTTTTAAAGAGAACCTCTTCAGCTGAGACCTGCCTAAATCAATGATGACTTATTGGCCAGATCAATTATGCAAACTTTAGAACATTTAATGACAGGTAATGAAGAGCCTCTGGGGTCCATCATCACTGCGCACATTTTTTTCTCTCCCCCAGTTAAATTTCGACTGGTTCGGGAGCTCGGAGCTTTTGTCCATGTAGGATGCTCATGCAGTGTCGAGCAGGGAGAAGGGATGTGATCTTCGCAGCAAGGCCGAACTGCTTACCAGCAGATGTGCTTTGTACAAAGTTTTCTTCAACTGGCTATGACAGCGGAAAATACCCTGCTGTTAAACACATCTGCAAAGCCCCTGCAACCACCCCCCCCCTCCAATTGCCCAAAAGATGCCTAACCTTTCATGAAATGACAGAGAAACTAGTAATGTTTGTTTCTGTTGCATGATATCGAAGCTGGGTCTACTTTCAGATCGAAGGCGATAACAGCTTCTTCCTCTCTTCGCATTTCGCATTTCTCTATTTTTAAAATCTGTTTTCCGGCGACTCTCAACCCCTTCAGAGCTTTAACTCCGTGCAAATCACTTGAACCGAATTCTTATCAATTTGGGTTTGCAGATGACACATGCATTTCTTGGCTGATGGCTGCTAAAACATTTTGCAAACCAAAGGCAAAAGCCTGCGGGATTTGGAGACTAACCACTGTTGCTATTCCAAATTTCAATGATGTTGCGAATGCAGAGCTCTTTAGGCCTTGATTGGCAGCCATTTGATAGAGTTTCAGTGTACACCATTAATAGCAGAATGATTAATCACTTGATGTGGTACCCTAGATTAAATGGAGATTCAGAACATTTACCATATGTGGCTAATAAACATGGAACTTTTCAATTGTGGTCTTTTCCTTACAATAAAATTCAGATTAATGGCCAATTATTCTTTTTTAATGTCATGATCATTACATCAATATGCAGCAATATGTTTCGTTTTCCTTTGGAAGTCTTCAGAGTTGCATCTTTGGCTTAATGAAAGAGGGGTCATTTATAGACAACCAATTTATACTCACTGTGTTTGATGTACACTTTTCAGGAATTCCTCTAATATGTGTCTGTGTGCTTCCTTAATTTCATCCCTTATAACATTGGTTGCTGTACTTTCAGCTCCCAAGGCCACAACTCTGGAAATCCCTTCCAAAAGGTTCCACCCCCATCTCCTCCTTTAAGAAGCTCCATAATATTACTTCTTTGGTTATTCTTTTGGCCACATGTATTATTCGTTCCTGTATGGCCTGATGTTAATTTCCCCATGGGTTGGCTCCTGTGATAACAGTCTAGTTTGTTATAGGCACTGAATGCATAACTGTTATTTTTACTTCATCATTCTCACGTAGAGTCATCTGTTTAAAAAAAGTCTTTTTTCATTGACTCTATTGTAATTGTTCTATTGTGAATGCCTGCAAGAAAATGAATCTCAGGGTAGATTTGGAAAGGTTATGTACAGGCAAAACGTGGCAGCTGGGTCCAGGCCCAGAACGTCACAAAGCAACAGGGCCCGGTGCTTGGACAATGTAAACGCTGGCCCAGATGGACTGAAAAGGCAGGGTGTCAGGACCAGAGGCGAGGGTTGGACCCGTTCTGATCGCTGCTCTGCTCCACTCCCTGTGGCTGTGAGGCTGTGAGGTTGTGAGGCTGCGAGCTCTGTGATGATTTGTCCTGCTGTGTGATGAAGTGAGGGTGAAGCTACGGAATCTCTTTCGTTCTGAATACTGTTGCTTGCTTTTATGAATGCTGTTGCATGATTTGTGTTTTCTTTCTCTCTGCGCATTTGGCATTTGTTGAAATTATTTTTAATGGGTTCTTTTGGGTTTCTTGTTTTCTGGCAGACAAACCTCAAGGTCACGTAATTTATACATATTTGATAATAAATGTACCTTAAGCTTTGTCATATGGTGACATTTATTTACTTTGGCAATAACTGTACTTTGAACTGTACGGGTAGGTTCAGGATTCACACTTTGTCTTCAATGAAGAATCTTCAACTGAGAGATATTTTATTTACTCGGCAAACTGTGTTTTTCCAGAAGCTCACTTCTGTAAAGCTCTATAGGGCTATTAAAACAAGAACTTCATGCCATCTTAAAAGTTTCTTCTACCAGGCAGTTAATCTGATCAACCACTCTAGTTAGCCCCACCCCTCTCTATCTATTACCCCTGTCGTTGCACTGTATTGTAAACACTTGAAACCACATTTTATAATGCAGTTTACATTGTGCTGGTATTTATGTATTTATGCTCATTTTATTCCCTATCTGTACTTTAACCTCTTTATTTATATATAATTCTTTATAATATTTGAATGTTCTCTTTTGTTGCTGGTCGTGCCAACACACCACAGCAAGTTCTGAATATACGTAAAGGTATATGGTGAATAAAGTTGATTCTTGATCCTTGACTCACATTCTACCATCATGAACTATTGGTTGAGCATTAAATGTCAAGCGGATTGTTCAGAACAGGAATGTATAATGTAACAAAGTGTGCAGAATGCCACTTTGAATGTAACTGGAACGGCATTAGATAGTTCCCAAATGACCAAGTTCCTGTTGGCATTCACGCGACATATTTGGATTAAAAAGCATTTGAAATTGGGAAAGTAAAAATGTCATGTTTTCCCACACACTTTAGATTTTAAACCACAAACAGACAAAGTAGCGCTACAGAGAGAGACATGATGTTAATGTGATTGCTGTTTGATTGCCCTGTGCATGATTATTTCTCTACCTCATGTCTCCATGGAGAAAATGATGAGGCACCAATGCAAATGTCTGTACATGCCTAAAGGCCTCAATAAAAAAAATGAGGAAGAAAGACATAACAATAACTAATGATATACTCCAGCTATCATTATTACATTTCTTTGCAGGGGAAATTTTAATGCAAAATAATAATTATCACTTATGGAGATGTATTGGTTAACTTTGAAATTAGTTATGGCCCCGTCTTTTATGAAATCTGCACCCTAATTGAAATAATTTTCCTGGTATTGCTTGAAAGCACTGCAATTTAGCAAAACAGCCACATAATATTATTGGAACTGTTGGTATACAGAGGGTTATGAGCTTGTAAATAAGCTTTTGGTTTCTAATCTTAAAAGATGTAGATATTTAATCACCACGACAGTTATTAATCGTTCATTGCCTTAAACCAGGTCATCCGCACAATTGGTCCAAAAAAAACATTTAATTTTTGCAGCAATAACTTTGTATTTGCTACAATTTTCCTGTCCTTTAAATTATTAATATGAGCAATTCTACTGTATTTTTATAAGGTGGCAGTGGCTGACCCTGGATCCGCTTCTCAGACATTACCACAAATTTACTGAGCTTACGAGTTATTACCTATGATGGCATTAAAGGGGATTAGGTTTTAGCTGTCAGCTGCCAGCTCATTTATTATTACTACTAACAAGCTTCAAAGAGAGATACAATGAGTTCATTTTCCCTAGTCGGTTGATTTAGAATTCGTTTGCTTTAATCTTTTCATATAAATAGGCAAACAAAACAATACACTGTTCGTGTGCACTTATGAAACATTCAAGGATTATAAACTGGTGTCTAGACAAGAAATTTTAATATATGCAGAGTCTTTATTTAATAAAAAGTTTGAATATATGTCAAAGTATTAGGAAATAAAAGAGTGGAATTCAGTCATAGATTCTAGTTTGCGCGCCTGCATGTGTGTGTACGCGCACACACACACACACACACACACACACACACACACACACACACACACACACACACACACACACACACACACACACACACACACACACACACACACACACACACACACACACACACACACTTTATTTAGATGTTTGTAGCTCCCTATCCAATTACACTTTGGGAATACCTCTACCAGAAGGATTGTAGCAGTTGAAGGTATCACTTCACCATCTTCTCAGCCCATTTATAAACAGCCAGTGAAACAGGATGTTTGCGTGGGTCAGGTGCTGGTGATAAAGCCATTGTTTGAACCTTCTGGACAAGGTTACACCTGCAATGCTGGTGGGCAGGGAGTTCCAGAATTTAGAACAAGGAATGATACCTAACTGCAAACTTCTACAGACGTATGGTGGAGGACATTCTGACTGGTATGGAGGCTACATTGTGCAGGATTGAACGAAGCCCCAGTGTGTTGTAGACTCAGCCAGCTCCATCACGGGCAAAACCCTCCCCCACCATCAAGGACACCTTCAAAGGTGGATGCCTCAAGGGGGTGGCAAGCATCATTAAGAACACTCGCCATCCAGGGTATGCCCTCTTCTCGTTACTATCATCACGGAAGCTTAGTGGTGAGCACAACGCTTTCCAGTTCAGTTGACCCAGGTTCAGTTCTTGCTGCTGCCTGGACGAGGTTTGCACGTTCTCCCCGTGCCTACACGGGTTTCCTCAGCTTGCTCTGGTTTCCTCCCACAGTCTAAAGGCATACTGGTTGTTAGGCTAATTGGTCGTTGTAAATTGTCCCGTGAATTGGCTCGGATTAAATAGGAGTTTGCCGGGCAGCCTGGCTCGAAAGGCCGGAAGAGCCTATTCTGCACCGTACGTCAATAAACAAACAAACAAACAGATAAATAAATACCACCATTGGGGAGGAGGTACAGGAGCCTGAAGACCCCAACTCAATGTTTCAGAAACAGCTTCTTCCTCTCAGCCATCAGATTTCTGGAATGGCCCATGAACCCTTGAATACTACCTCACTATAGCCCAAATTATTTATTCATTTATGGGAATTTTTATGTCTTGCACTGTCCTGCTGCTGCAAAACGACCAATTTCATGACATACTGTACGTCAGTGATAATACACTTGGTTCTGATTCTGAGGTGAGGGTAGTCTGTGCCTTGCATGCGAACGTGCAGAGGATGGTGTTCACATGCCTGCTATCCTTGTTCTTCACAGTGACAGATGCCAGGTGCTTGACCAGTGCTCGATTGAGGAACTGCAGTGTATGGGACAGTGGTGGAGAGAATGCATTCTACAGGTGCAAAGTAAGTGGATTATTTTGTCCTAGATACTGTTGCGCTTCTTGCATGCTGTTCTAGAGCAATGGAAAAAAAAACTATTTGATTCATCAGAGAGGAAATCTTTACCCATTTTGATGAGTAGCTGTGAAAAAAACTCTATGATTGGCTCTGACCAGCCCTTCAGACTGCATGGCGACAACCAGTTGTTCCAAATAGCAACAATCAGTTACAGAAGGGATAAGATGGGATGGAGCAGCCAGTGTTAGCTAAAGAACAAGGTTAGAGAAAGGTAGAATAGGTTATTGTTGTGACTGTGAACGAAGTCACCAGAGATACTGAAGCTAGTGGATATAGATGTCTTTATTCAGCAAAACAAGCAGCAGGCATCATACTGGAGACACTCTTGGAAGGAGAGGCCTGCCTGACCCAATATTACATGACATTTTCATATGCTAAAGGCTGGAGGTAAAAGCAGGGGCAATTCTATAGTTGCAATGGCTCCACTTTGCTTCCTTTGAATTACATATAATTTTTAAACACTTCCATCTTCATACCAACACCCCAGACACCCAAAATGAATGTTAACTCCCACTGGATCTAGGCTGTATTCATGCATATGCAGACATCTCAGGTGAATAAGTTTGCAGTCAACCAGCCTGAAGCTCCACGAAGACCATTGTTCAGAGCTGCATTTTAAATTTAACCTACTATCCATATTCAGATCTGAAGATCAATAGCTGCTGAAACTGATCTTTTCTATATACCATAACTCCAGAACATGCCCAAACAGTTATGCCTTTATTCTCTAGAATGCAGGAAGATGAAGGGAGATTTGATACAGGGGTATAGATAAGGTAAATGCAAACAGGCTTTTTCCAGTGAGGTTGGGTGAGACCACAACTAGAAAGTTAAGGTGAAAGATGAAATGTTTAAGGGAAACCTGAGGGGAAACTTCTCCACTCAGAGGGTGGTGTGAATGTGGAATGAGCTGCCAGTGGAAGTGGTAGATGGAGCTTTGATTGCAACATTTAAGAGAAATTTGGATAGGTACATGAATGGGAGAGGTATGGAGGGCTATGGTCCAGGTGCGGGTCGATGGAATCAGGCAGAATAACAGTTTGGCATGGACTAGATGGGCCAAAAGGTCTGTTTCTGTGTTGTCGTGCTCTATGACTGTATTTGATTGAGACACATTTAGCTCAGATGACCTTGTAAAATCCTCACTGGCAACAGGGAAATGAGCCAAAAATTTGGAGAGCTATCCCTCTACACAGGTAATATCCCAGCACTGTAAAATGAACAAAATCATTCCGTGCTCATCAATGTACATCCACAACACACCCAATATCATGCTGCAGGTTTTGCCACAGAAAACGGCAATTGGAATCCTCAACATTCATACTGATACCACAGGAAGACAACGAATTGTTACCTGCTGTCGTTAACTGAAGAATCAGAGCTCATCCATGTTAAACAAGATCATATATTGGCTGGGGATATATCATGCCCATCACTCAGACAGTTCAGTTGCATCGGTACTGCCTGACCTGGCTGGGTCCTGGAGAACGTTATTGCTTCATTCAGCCTGCGACAGATGGCAAGAGAAACAACTTGAGAAAAAAGGGTTACTTTACTTTCCCCTCTTTACTCAAGATTCAGGATTGTTTGCTGTCATTTGTCAGTACATGACAGCAAAAAAAAAAACAAAATCCAGATTCAATGCAGGAGAGAAAAGCTCCACGAGCATAAAAACCCTTAAATATAACTATAAAAGCAATCCCATAAAGCACAATGTTCAAGTATCTGTTTCAGTGCCGTCATATATACATAAGATTAGAATATATACTGTACATTGACTAGCCAGGGCTGACCCATGTAAAGCTGCAGGGACTGATAACATACCTGGTCATATGCTGGGGGACTGCGCAGCCCAGTTAACTAACAGACACATCTTCAACATCTCCCTGGAACAGCCCCCTCTTCCTTCAGGCTTCAAGGCAGCCTCCATCACTCCAGTGCCAAGTAACCTGCCTCAATGACTACCGTCCAGTGGCACTGACCTCAACAATAATGAAGTGCTTTGTGTGGCTGGTTATGGATCTCATTAAATCCCATCTGCCTGCAAGATTGGACCCTTTCCAATTTGCTTATCACTCTAATCGGTCCACTGATTACTCCCCAGGTCATAAGACTCCTGAACTCCCTGCAACTAACCAGGGCTCATCACATAGGATCAGCGTTATGCTACTTACTTTGAAAATTATTTCATGTACATTTCTTATTATTTGTTAATTCGTGATAATATTGCTTTATGTGTTATGTGTGCTGTGTCAGGAGGAGTGTTGTCTCGTTTGGCGGTATACATGTAGTGTTCGATGAACTTGACTGTATGTACAAAAAGTGATGCTAGGTGCAGAAGTTCAAAGTACATTTATTATCAAAGTATGTTTACATTATACAGCCTTGAGATTTGTCACCTTACAGACAGCCACAAAACAAAGAAACCTCAAAATAACCCATTAAAAGCACTCAATGCAGAGAGAAAGAGAGAAAAAAAAACAAATCGTGCAATCAATAAAAGCAAGCAAGTAGCTTCAGAACTGAAGTTTTATGAAAGGCATGATACCAGGCAGCACTGCAGCCGGAGCAGGCCACAGACTCAGTTCAGTGCGGAGCTGAGTGAACATTGTGAGACCACAGACGCAAAGCCAGGCGCTATTGTAGCCGGAGCAGGCCACAGCCTCAGTTCAGTGCGGAGCTGAGTAAACATTGTGAGGCCACAGACGCAAAGCCAGGCGCTATTGCAGCCGGAGCAGGCCACAGCCTCAGTTCAGTGCGGAGCTGAGTAAACATTGTGAGACCACAGACGCAAAGCCAGGCGCTATTGCAGCTGGAGCAGGCCACAGCCTCAGTTCAGTGCGGAGCTGAGTGAACATCGCAGTGCAGTGAGCACGACCGGCCCTACCACACTGACCTTTTCAATCTGGCCTGGCACTTAAATCAATCAGACATCTGGACTTTATTCACTTTCAGGAATGCCTCGACTCTGCTCCAACCCTGCCTCTATCTTCACTTGCCTCAACCAGGACTTCCCTGCACCTCCATCTCCACCACCGCTTGCCTCCAATTTCCTCGACTAATCCTCGCCCATGCCTTCACCTCTGCCACCACCACTGCTCACCTCTCCATTGTTAGCATCGATCATTATTAATAAAGTGTTATTAATAAGGTATTTAGAAGTTTTCATTGTTTTGGGTTTTTGCTACCAGTAAGTAGTCACTGGGCATCACTAGGTATCTGTGCATAGGTGACTCTGACAGGAAGTGATAAAGTGACAAATCGACTCTTGGCAAGAGGACCATTGTAGCAGGTGGGCATTGAAAGCACATTACAGCAGTGACTGCGGCAGTGTAGGTACGAGGTGTGGAGTGTAAGTGTAAAGTGGCAGTGCATAGGGGGGGGGGACGGTGAATGAGGGTGCAGGGGCCTGTGGAGAGGAGTGGCTGATGTGGATGTAGTGGTGCTGGGCCTGGTGGGTGGGTTAATGGGTGGAGGTACTGATTGGCCTGATGGCTTGGGGGAAGTACTGCAACTGTTTTTCTTTTGGCTCCACGAGGAATATCCTGGTGGGATCGATGTCCTGCCCTCACATGCAGGAAGCTCTCTATCATGCAGCGTGGGGTTTCTTCTGTGCTGTGTAACTCCATGGCTCTATACCTAAAGAATATGTGTAGAAGTTCTAAACTGGCATCCATACAGCTGTGGGACATTGGCAGCAATAGAAATGTATCCCACCACTCTTGGACTGGCATATCCCCCACCCAATCCTCGTCCTCTGGGGTGGGCTGAAAAGCACGGCAAAACATCACGTTCATAAGTGAGGCCATGAAGCTATAATACATGTCAAATAACTGAAAACAACATTTTCCTAACAATCTGAACTATTACATAACTAATGATCAAACCAGAAGCCTGCAGTCCTGGCAAGAAACGAATGGTGGGGACCCATGAAACTCAATGGAGGAAGGGGCTGTGAAGGCACCACCATCCTCAATGTCGATTAGAACTAAGGGTAAGGCTGGGCTTACCAGACTGATTCCTGGGATCATGGGACTATCAGATGAGGAGAAGTTAGGTTGATTGGGCTTGTATTCACTGGGATTTAGAAGAATGAGGGGGGATCCAGTTGAAACCAACATGGGTTGGACATTTCCCTCTGGAATTTACAGAACAAGGGATCACATGTTCAGCTGAAAGGCTTCTCTGACTGGGATGAGGAGAAACTTTATCACTCAGAGAGTGTGGACATGTGGAATTCTCATTCAGGGAAGGCAGTGGAGGCCAAGTCGCTGAGCATCCCAGAGGGAAAGGGGTGAATCTTCAGACACAAGACATCAAGAGGTGAGAGGAGAGAGAGAGAATATGGTATGAAGAAAGTTGGACATTTGGATTAACAGTGTTCATACTAAAAGATGGAGCCAGATCAAGAGGCCTGCTGATACTTTCTCAGAGCACAGGAGAATGAGGGGCAATTTCAAAGAGGTGGACAGAATTATGAGGGGTACAGATAGGGTAAATGCAAGCAGGATTTTTTTTTCACTGTGGTTGGTTGAGACTAGAACTAGAGGTCATGGGTTAGGGGGGAAAGGTGAAATGTTCAAGGGGACCATGAGGTGGAACCTTCACTCAGAGGACGATGGAGAGTGTGAAACACACTGCCAGTGGAAGTTCGATTTCAACATTTAAGAGAGATTTGGATGGATGGGAAGGGTATGGAGGGCTACGGTCCAGGTGCAGGTCAATAGAACTAGGCAGAATAATACATGGCATGGACTAATGGGCCAAAGGGCCTGATTCTATGTTCTATGACTCTATGACTATGAGGAGAAGTTTTTTTTACTCAGAGCGTGTGGACCTATGGAATTCTCTTTCAGAGAAGGCTGTGGAGGCCAAGTTGCTGAATATCCTTAAGAGGAAGAGGGGTGAATTTGCATACATAATAGCATCAAGAGTTGAGAGAGGAGAGTGAGAGTATGGTATCAAGATAGCCGGACATTTGGATCAACTGTGTTCATACTGAAAGGTGGAGCCAGATCAAATGGCCTATTGCAGTTCCTGTTTTTTTTATGTTTCTATGAATTGGTTGTAAGTATCTTCTGCCAGAAATTCCAAGTGGATGATTCACTTCAATTTCCTTCTGAGGTCACAAGAATCACAGTTACTGCTTTTTAGCCAATTTGATTCACTCCAAGTGATAACAGGAAATGGATGAGCGCACTACTAGTTACAGCGAAGCCACTGGGCCACAGCAGCATCTCGGGCTTAAAGCTGAGGGCAGGCTCCAGAAATAGCTTCTTTAGCTCAGCCGTTCCAATGCAGCTAAAAACTAGCAGTTACTCGACAAACTGGAAAACACGCCGGCCATGTTCGGTTCACAAAAAGCTGGATCAAATGAGTCAAATCACTCCCTGATTCGATTCCGATTCCAATTCCAGTTCTGATTCTGAATCGAATTCCAATTCAGATTCTGATTCTGACCTCAATCAGCAGAAAGTGAAGGATGGGCCTGCCATCAGTCATGTCAGGCAGCACTTATTCATTAATAAGCTGCTCTCCAATGTAAGATTTGGGCCTGTTCAGGCCAACAGGGTTACATCCTCTCCAATGCAGGCAAAAGACCTGAGATCCGAAGGGGAGAATGAGCGCTCTTAACACAGAGGCACTATTCGAATGAGGCCTGTAACAACGAGTCCCAATAAAACTGAAGTCAGTGGTATTCAGGAAAACGCCATAGTTTTACCTGTTATAGGGAAAGAGATAAACAGGAGAAATTTTGCAGATGCTGGAAATGCAAAGCAACAGTCACAGAATGCTGAAGGAACTCAGCAGGTCAAGCAACGTTCGTGGAAGTGAACAAACAGTTGATGTTTCGTGCCAAGACTCTTCTTCAGGACTGAGAAGGAAGGGCCTTGGCTCGAAACAACAACTGTGGAAGCTGCCTGACCAGCTGAGCTCCTCCAACATTTTGTGTGTTACAGCAAAAGAGTTTCTAAGCTCCATGTACCTGTTCAAGAGTCTCTTAAAAGTCCCTATTGTATCCGCCTCCACCATCATCGCCAGCAGCCCATTCCATGCACTCACCACTCTCTGCATAAAAAACTTACCCCTGACATCTCTTCTGTACCTACTTCCAAGCACCTTAAAACTATGCCCTTTCTTGCTAGCCATTTCAGCCCTGAGAAAATGCCTCTGACTATCCACATGATCAATGCCTCTGATCATCTTATACACCTCTATCAGGTCACCTCTTATCCTCCATCACTCCAAGGAGAAAAGGCCAAGTTCACTCAACCTATTCTCATAAGGCATGCTCCCCAATCCAGGCAACATCCTTGTAAATCTCCTTTGCACCCTTTCTATGGTTTCCATGTTCTTTCTGTAGTGAGGTGACCAGAACTGAGCACAGTACTCCAAGTGGGATCTGACCAGGGTCCTATATAGCTGCAACATTACCTCTCGGATCTTGAACTAAATCCCATGGTTGATGAAGGCCAATGCACCGTATGCCTTCTTAACCACAGAGTCAATCTTCGTAGCAGCTTTGAGCATCCTATGGACTCAGACCCCAAAATCCCTCTGATCTTCCACACTGCCTAGAGTCTTACCATTAACACTATATTCTGCCATCATATTTGACCTACCAAAATGAACCACTTCACACTTATCTGGGTTGAACTCCATTTGCCACTTCTCAGCCCAGTTTTGCATCCTATCGATGTCCTGCTGTAACCTCTGACAGCCCTCCACACTATCCACAACACCCACAATCTTTGTGTCATCAGGAAAGTCTTCAAGACAGTGTTGATAAGTATCGGATCAATTGAGAGTTGTGGCAAGTGTATGTATGGCTGACTGATCGCCTAGTGAATTAGTTGGGCCTCCTACAGATGGAAGGTCCCTTCTTTTTTGTACGGACTTTTGAACGCTCAAGTTTACAGTAAAAATGTTTACGCCCAATAATACATTCTTGTTCCACAAATAAGAGAAAATCTGAAGATGATGTAACTCTGAGCAACACACACAAATTGCTGGAGGAACTGAGCAGGCCAGGTGGCATCTATGGAAAAGAGTACAGTTGATGTTTCGGGCCGAAACCCTTTGGCAGCTCTCCTTCTTTATCCATTCTTGTTATCGCTCCATACACACACAACAGGCTTCCTCATCTTCATTGACATCAATTGTGGGTGCTTCCTGATAACTAACTAATGCCTAGTTCCATCTCCAGTTCCTCAGAATTTGAAGCAACCCATCTCTGTGTGTAGCAAGACCAAGATTACATTTTGGTTTGGCTGCTATGTAACCTGTAACACTTGCGATTCTCAGGTACACAGGAAAGACTACTGCCAGTAAGAGAAGGTTCAACCACATCATTTGGCACTGACAAATCTTGTCAACTATCAATATTCTGGAGTTAATATTACTGAGGAACTTAAATGGATCTGGCACCATAAGATTGTGGCAACAAGAAGAGGCTGAATGACTCAATTGCTGACTTTCCAACCTCTTCCCACCATCTACAAGGCATGAGTCATGAGTGTGATGGAATCATCGCAGTTGCCTAAGAAATACAGCTCCAATAACACCCAGCAAGGTCAGCAGCAGAACAAAGGGATTCATTTGATTGGCATCATATTCGTTGCTATGGATATCACACCCTCCACCACAAGTGCCTACCATTGGAACAGTGTACATCGTCTATAAGCTGCAAGATAATTACTCCACAGGTCTTGGATTGCATTCTCTATTCCCACAACCTGCTCCAGTCAGTACAAGGGAATACCACTGGTTTAAAGCTGCCCTCCAAATCGCACAAATCTAGCTTGGGAATACACTTAGTGGGCATTTTAGTTGGAACATGAGTGGAACCCAGTGTGGTCTTCTGCTGCTGTAGCCTATCCACTTCAAGTTCAATGTGTTGAGTGTTCAGAGGTGCTCTTCTGCACACTGCTGGTGTTACTCTCACCTTCCTGTCGGCTTGAACCAGTCTGGCCATTCTCCTCCGATATCTCTCATTAACAAGGCATTTTTGCCCACAGACCTGCTGCTCGCTGGGTGCTTTTTTTCATTTCTCGCACCATTCTCTGTAAACTCTAGAGACTGTGGAGTGTGAATATCCTGGGGGATCAGGAGTTTCTGAGATACTCAAACCACCAACAATCATTCCACAGTCAAAGTCACTTAGAGCAAATTTCTTCCCAATTCCAACGTTTGGTCTGAACAATAATTGAACCTCTTCACTATGTCTACATCCTTTTATGCATAGAACAGCTGCCACGTGATTGGCTGATTAGATATTTGCATTTACAAGCAGGTGTGTAGGTGTACCTGATAAAGTGGTCACTGAGTATAAATTCATGATTATTATGCCAAAAGTGGGTCAGAATCTGGAAGCTCCCTTCATCAGCAACCAACTGAAGCAAGTGGTCCATCATCAGTTCTCATCGGGACATTAATGGACAATGGACCTGTCTGTCATGCTCTAATCCCAAGCACGAATAACACTGTCGACTGTTTATTCCCCTCCATAGATGCTGCCTGACCCACTGAGATCCTCCAGCATTCTATGCCTCTTGCTCAAGGTTCAGATTCATTAATTTATCACGTGTACATTGAAACATACAATGAAACGCAACATGTGCATTAACAACCAACACAACCTAGGTTGTGCTGTGGGCAAGTGTCACCACACATTCCAATGTCAACATAGCATGTCCACAATGTTGGATAGAACAACACAGAATACAACAAGCAACAGCGACAAAAACAAATCCCCTTCATCCCTCCCACCGATTCACTCATGCAAATGCCAGGACAGGCCATCTTCAGAGTCTAGTGGACTCTTTGATTTGCAAACATTTCATTTTGAGTTCACCAGTGGACTTGCAATTCCAGGCTTCCATTTGCAGCGTCTGCAGAATCTCTTGTGTGCACAATAATGCTGCTGCTAACACCCACCAGGCTCAAGGTTAACTTCTATACTGATGTTATAAGACTCCTGAATGAACCTCTTGTACGGTAAAGATGAACTCTTGATCTTTCAGTCTACCTGATTGCACTTCCCCTGCAGTTGTAACACTGTATTTTGCATTTTTATCTTATTCGCTTTTGTACAATTGCGATGTACTTATGCAGAAAAAGATTTGACTGGAGGATAGCCAGACAAAAACTTTCCTCTATATCTCTGAGCACGTGACAAAGCTAAACTCAGTCCTGCTGAAGGGTTTCGGCCCAAAACGTTGACTGTGCTTTTTGTTTCCATAGATGCTGCCTGCTCTGCTGAGTTTATTCAGCATTTTGTGTTTGTTGCACCAATTACCACTCAGAATGAGTTATGATTGGTCCTGTTAGCTTGGTCGCTGTTGCTCTGAGAGTAGGGTGTGATTAGCTGGATTGCTAAACAAGAAGTGCGCTGGAACAGCTCCACGGTTCAAAGAAATCCACCTGGCTCAATGACCACAACAAATAGGGAAGAAGCAAGAGAAAGAGCTGGCACAACTCCTCGAGGTGAATCCGACCTGTGTCTTGCCTTGTCATGCTCTACCATCTTCACCAGCTCGAGATGATCAAGATGCAGACACTACTGTGTAACCTCACTGCTCATTGGTCTCCTTGTTCCACTTACTTTATACACTCAGTGTGCTTTTTTTCAGGTACACCTGCACACCTTCTCATTAATGCAAATATCTAATCAGCTTATCACATGGCAACAACTCAGTGCATAAAAGCATGCAGACGTGGTCAAGAGGTTCAGTTGTTGTTCAGACCAAACATCAGAATGGGGAAGAAATGTGATCTGGAATGACTGTTGGTGCCAGTTGGGGGGTGGCTTGAATATCACGGAAACTGCTGATCTCCTGGGACTTTCCCACTTAATAGTCTCTAGAGTTTGCGAAGAATGGTACGAAAAGCAAAAAGAAAAAATCCGATAAGTGGTGGTTCTATGGGCAAAAATACCTTGTTAATGGGAGAGACCAGTGGAGAATGGCCAGACCGGTTCAAGCAGACAGCAAGGCAACAGTAATTTCAAATAACCAAGCGTTACAACAGTGATGTGCAGTAGAACATTTCTGAACAGGAGTGGCCACCGAGTGTATAATTGCAGCCTCAGATATACTCTGGCTGTAGATTCTCTGTGAACCAACAAACTACTTTATTCTGCAATCCTCGCCAGATAAATCACATCATGATAGGGTCAGAATCTTCACAAGTTAATGAAATATGTATTGTTGCATTCATCCTTAAGCACTCACGGCATTTAATCATAATGTCACAATTGTGTTCAGTTCTGGTTGACTCATTGTAGAAAGAATGTGAAAGTTTTAGAGAATGCCAGATTACCAGGAGGCTGTGTGGATTAGAGACCATGTCTTATGAGAATAGTTTGAGCGAGCTAGGGCTTGAGAGGTGACAAGATAAAGAAGGCTTTTATCTTTGGAATGAAGGACTTGATAGAGGTGTACAAGATGAAACAATGTGTAGATAGAATGGACAGCCAGAGACTTTTTCCTGGCTGAAATGGCTAATATGAGGGGACATAATTTTAAGGTGATTGGAGTGAAGTATAGGGAGGATGCCAGAGTTAAGTCCTTCGCATAGAGAGTGGTGAGTGCATGGAATGCACTGCTGAGAATAGAGGTAGATGCAGATACATTAGGGGCATTTAAGAAACGTTTTGATAGGCACATGGATGATGGAAAAAATGGAGAGCTATAGTAAGTAGGAAGGAAGGGGTAAATTGATCTTAGAGTAGGTTTAAAGTTTGGCATAACAACATAGGCTGAAGGGCTTGTACTGTGCTATACTGTTCTATGTTCTATAATCTGAGTATAACATAAAACAGAGCTTATATATTTAACATGTGAAATGTGAATTAATCGTTTTACATCAAGTGACCACAAATCAGAATCAGAAACAATTTTAATATCACTGGCATGTCACAAAATGTGTTGCTTTGCTGCAGCAGTACATTGCAATGCATACTAATAAAAACCATAAATTACAATAAGAAGTATAAATAAAAGAAATAAAAGGAGAAGGAAAATACTGAGGATGTGCTCATGGGTTCATTGTCCATTCAGAAATCTGATGGTGAAGAAGAAGCTGTTCCTGAATCATTGGGTGTGTATCTTCAGGCTCCTGTACTTCCCCCCTGATGGCAGCAATGGGAGAAGGGCGCGTCCTGGATGATGGGGGTCCTTAATAATGGGTGCCGTCTTTTGGAGCCATTGCCTTTGTTTCCTCGGTGTTTTGCTATGAAAATGAATATTATAATCATCATTTAACAGCCATAAAATTACATCCAACAATGCAATTGGTTTCTATTATGGAGAAACAGTGATTGTCCAAAGCAGAGATGTGAGATCTGATAGCCCATTCTCACCAACTGCTTGTCACCTATCTCCTTTGTATTGGCATTCCTGTCTGCTGCTCATGTGTCTAATAGTGCTGTGAATTTTAAACTTATGGTTTTATACATAATTTATGATAAAACTATTCATATTCATGAGTTGCCACAGTGATTGAGGAATAAAAGCAAGTGTCCATTTTATTGATTTTACAATCCCTGAGCACTGAACACTTCCATATTCAGATACCTCCTTATTCATTGTTTGAACTGCTGTCGGATCTCAGATCTTCAAAAGCTGAGAGGCCGGCTGTACTATAATTTTCATGATAGTGCAATCCTTTAAACTTCATCTTTAATCTTTTTTAATGTTGGCAAAGAGGCAAACACACTTCCTACTGGTTTTTGCTAGAACCTGACCTCTGGCCAATGTAGCGCAATATTCTCTGGTCAGTGAGCAGCAGTATAACTTGTATTAAGGTAGGTAGTTGTTGGTAGCACAGAACTTACACAAGCATCACTGAAAGCTAATATGCCGAACCGTAACAGATCAATTGAGCCTCCTACGCATAGAGAACCCTCACTCTTTTTGTGCGGGCTTTAAGCGCACATGCATTTCGTCTGTGTGGGTCTGGTTTGCCGTTCCTACACAGCAAGTGTACCATTACTAACATGACTCGGTAAAAATGTTTAATCATAATAGCTGATATTGATTCGGAGACTGCTTCGTCGAGCAGTGGGATCTCCGGGTGGTCACCCATTTGAATTTTGCTTCCCATTCCCATTCTGACATGCCAGTCCATGGCCTCCTCTACTGCTGTGATGAGGCCACACTCAGGTTGGAGGAGCAACACCTTATATTCCGTTTGATATAACACCTCCAACCTGATGGTATGAACATCAATTTCTCAAACTTCCAGTAATTATCCCCCTCCTCTCCTTCATCATTTCCCATTCTTGTTTCCCACTCTCATCTTATCTCCTTACCTGCCCATCATCTCCCCCCTTCCCTTTCTTCTATGGTTTCTGTCCCGTTCTATCAGATTCCCCTTCTCCAACACTTTATCTCTTTCACCAATATACTTCCCAACTCTTAACTTCAACACTTCGCTCTTCCAGTTCACCTATCACCTATGACCTTGTACTTTTTCCTCCCCTCCCCCCACCTTCTTGCTCTGACTTCTCTTCTTTCTTTCCGGTCCGACTGAAGGATCTCGGCCCATAATGTTGAATGTTCACTCTTTTTCATAGATTCTGCCTGGCCTGCTGGGTTTCTCTAGCATTTTGTGTGTGTTGCTAATCAAATTGCTCTGTTGTTGTTCTTGCCCTGTGCAGACATAACACATGGAGCTTAAGGAACAGTTGTGAGGACAAATGATATGCTGACCTTTATTGCCAGAGCATTGAATAAAGATGTCTTGCTCACATTAACTAGAATCCTGGTGAGATCACACCTAGAATATTGTGTACAGGTCTGGTCTCCCTAACTGTAGGATACACTTACCATAAAGATGGTGAAATGATTTCAGTGATGTTAGCTTTATCTTACAGAGAATTAAGCTGACGGGGGCCTATATCCTCTTGAGCTTAGAAGAATGAAAGGTGATCGCATTTAAACGTACAGAGATTTTTTAAGGGTCTCGACAGGGTAAATGTGGCATTGATGACTCTTACGGCTGGGGTATCTGGAAACAGTGTCCATAGTCTCAAAATATTTATTTTATTTTAAGATACAGCATGGTAACGGGCCCTTTTGGCCAATAAGCATGAAATGTCAAATTAAGCCCATGTGACCAATTAACTCTAGTAACTGATATGTCTTTGGAATGTGTGAGGAAACTGGAGCATTCGGAGGAACCCCACACCATTACAGGGAGAATGTAGAGACAGCTTATTCTTATTCACAAAGGTGAATAAGGAGAGGGAGAGGGAGAGGGGAAGGCCGGAGGTTAGAATTCATTAAATGGAGACACAAGAGAATTCATGGAATATGAGTCTTTGGACTTCTCCACCCAAGAGAGCTGTGGTTGCTCTGTCTTTGAGTATATTCAAGACAGAGTCTGATTGATTTTTAGATATTAAGGGAATGAAGGCATATGCTTTTGGTGCAATAAATTTTGTTGACAGAAATAATCACCCAGAAACACCGGAGATTCAGCAGGTACTGGAAATCTTGACAACACACACAAAATGCTGAAGGAACTCAGCAAGTCAGCAAGTAATCCATGATCTAATCAAATAATAGAATGGGCAGACAAATTCTCCTCCTCTTCCTATTTTGTGTGTGTGTAAGTGTATACACACACATCTTTAAAAGGCTTAATGATTATCGTGGAAGAGGGCATATCCTGTGTCTCTCTTTCTGCCCGCTTCTAGCTTAAGCACCTTGTTTGACCATAAGACTGGGAGACATAGGAGCAGGATTAGGCCATTCAGCCCATCAAGTCTACTCTACCATTCCATCATGGCTGATTTATCATCTCTCTCAACTCCATTGATGCCCTTTTACTAACCAAGAACCTATCAACCTGAACTCAATGACTTGGCAATAGACAGCCATTTATGGCAATGTATTCCATAGATTCATCACCCTCTGGCTAAAGAAGATCCTTCTCATCTCTGGTCTAAAGGGACATCCTTGTATTCTGAGGATGTGCCCTCTGGTCCTAGACTCCCCTACTATAGGAAAAATCTTCCCCACTTTCACATCTAGACCTTTCAATATTCCATAAGTTTCAATGAGATCTGCACCCCCCCCCCCCCCCATACACTCTAGTGAAAACAGGTCCAGAACTATTAAGCACTCCTCCTAAGTTAACCCTTTCATCCTCAGAATCATTTTTGTGATTCACCTCTGGACATTCTCTAATGCCAGCACTTTTTTTTTTTAGCTAAGGGGCCCAGAATTGCTCACAATACTTCAAGTGCAGTCTGAACAATACCTTAGAAAGCCTCAGTATTACATCTTTGCTTTTATATTCTAGCCCTCTCAAAATGAATACTGACATTGCATTGGCCTTCCTTACCACCAACTCAACCTTTAGGGAATCCTGCATGAGGACTCCCAAGTCCATTTGCACCTGATCTACGTCTTTATTCCTTCTTCTAAAGTAGATGACCATACAGTTTCCTATACTATATTCCATCTGCCACTTCTTTGCCCATTTGGGTATAATTGCATCCAGTATATAGGAATCCTGTTGATAAATATTATAACTGATTTGACTTTTGTGCCATTCAAAGGCGCCTCACTATACTTCAGTGGAGGTGAAAGAATTATGTGGATACAGAGAGATTTTCCAGTTAAAGGTACACAAGAGAGCAAGCTTCTGCTGCCACTGTCTGGGTTGAGCCTACTTTGTCTCCCGCTGTGTGTGGAAATTATGTTTGAAATCTCTACACTAGCCTGCCCGTACTAAGTCCCGCATGTAGTGACAAGCAAATGCCACACCGTCCTGAGATTATTTCTGAGATGTGCTACGGGAGACTGCTGATTAAGACAACACACGAGAAAACACTATTTTCTGGTGTGAAATGCTGTCACCTTTATCTCTTGCATTTTCCATCAACTTCTCCCAGAGAATCGAACTACTTAAACCTGAAAGGTTAAACTCAAACTTCATTACGACTGAACATTTCCTTATTGAGAGGTGAAAGTTTGCATAAAATGTGTCAAGATGTGTTTGCTCAGTTAGAATATTTATTTAGCTCATATTATGGTTAGTTCTGGAAATCATTTTATCCTCTAACATTTGATAAAGACTTCCCGTGCTTTAATGTAATTATGTTCCAATGTTATAACATGACTATCGACTGTAGAGCTGTTTGGACTAATATCTAGAGACAAAAAAATGCAGCAAATAAGCGCCAGTATTTTCTTAAAGTACAGTTTATTTTGGCAAATGACTTGAGTCATTAATAAAACTCGTGCATTAAGAAAATGACATTTAATGTATCAAAAACTGGTTGTGGAGGAGACTGTGTGCATACATCTACTGATGCTTCTGGACACATCATCAGTGATATTCCTGGAATCATCAAACATGCAAGTGTGTGAGATATTATTTCTGGGATTCAATTCTTCAGTAAAATTCAAAGTTAGAAGTAAATTTAGTATCAAAGTACGTATATGTTACCATATAAAACCCTGAGATTCATTTTCTTGCAAGCATGCTCAATAAATTTGCAGAATTATTTACCTACTGCCCATTAGGCCACTGCATTTAGGCCAGCGATGAAGTGCCTCCTCCTCTGTCTGTCCATACCATCACACACAGACAAAGGATTCTTCATTCCTGTTTCCGTCACAATTTTTTTTGACCAGTCAGGGTTGATAGCCCTGTGCTGAATCCCTGAACCTGGAGGACCGGTGGACCAGTCTTGGTCTGGCCTCTACCCTTTGACCTGCTTGGCATGTGTGACCCTACCAAGAGCCAAAACACAAGACCCTGACTCTAGCCGATGTAGCTCTCTGGGTCATTGAGGCGTGTAAGCCCCCAAACCATACAACAAGGTTTCGGTCCTCTTGGAGGAATAAATCCATAGAATAATAACCATAACAGAATCAATGGAAGACCGCACCAATTTGAGTGTTCAACCAGACTGCAAAAGACAACAAACTGTGCAAGTACATAAAGAAAGAAATAATAATAATAAATAAATGGGCAATAAATATTGGGAACATGAGATGAAAGTGAGTCCATTGGTTGTGGGAACAGTTCAATGATGGGGCAAGTGAAGTTGAGTGAAGTTATCCCTTTTTGTTCAAGAGCCTGATGGTTGAGGGGTAATAACTATTCATGAACCTGGTGGTGTGAGTCCCCGAAACTCCTGTACTTTCTTCCTGATCGCAGCAGCAAGAAGAGAGCATATTCTGGGTGGTGGGGCCCCCGATGATAAATGCTGTTTTCCTGCAACAGTGTTTTACGTAGAAAGAGCCGTCAAAATATAATAGCAAATCACAGCTATACCACATCGGAGGACAAATTTCACCACCTGTTTACAGGACAGATCTGCTGCTGCCCCAAAGTACTTGGCCACTCCTTTAAAGCTGTAGATGATTTAATGTTTAATGCCATTTCCAGTGCACAAGTGTAAGGGAAAACAAAATAATTCTTGCTCCAGATCTGATGCAGCACAAAAAAATCCCACAAAATATAAAAAACACAACAATAATTAAAAATACAATAATGTTATTACTGTGCAGAAGTATTAGGCACCCATGATTTTTTATATGGTTTCAGATGTCATGACCTCCACAGAGCCCTGATCTCAACATTACCGAGGCTGCCTGGGTGACCTGGAGAGAGAGAAGCAAGTGAGACAGCCAGAGTCCGCAGAAAGATCGGTGGCAAGTTCTCCAAGATGCCTGAAACAACCTGGCATCTTGGAGATACCAGCTGATTTTCTCACAAAACTACACGACACAGTACATGAGAATCGATGCAGTTTTAAAGACAAAGGAAGATCACACCAAATAGTGATTTGATTTAGTTTTTTTCTGTTTATTGCTCTTTACAGTATTTTTTGATATTTAGCAACTTTTCATTTCATTATTTTGAAAGCATCTTCACTTTAGAGAATTTTTTCCATGTGCCTAAGACTTTTGCACAGTACTTTATAAATACATGATATACACAGATTGATTGTTTGTTCATTAAGTGACGCTCGGCACAGGAGTATCTGTACATAAGGTGACTGGCAGGAAATGATAAAGTAGTGGTGGTTGAGGGTGTGGAGGAGTGGGTTAGTGATGCACCATCAATAACTCTCGGAGACGTGAGGCGAGATATAGGCTTTTATTGGCTGGAAGAAAGAACAAGCAGCAATTGACCACCACACTACATCCTGGAGACTGAGGCCGGGGCGGTGTCTCCAATCGCCTTTATACCGGGGTCCGTGGGAGGAGCCACAGGAGCAGTCAGCTGGGGGGGCGTGTCCAGACAGGTATATGTAGTTCACCACAGTTAGTGACTGGACGTGTTCATCAGCCTTACTGCTTGGGGAAGTAACTGTTTTTGAATCTGGTTGTCCTGGTGTGGATGCTATGTAGCATCCTACCTAATAAGAGTGGGACAAAGTCCATGAGCAGGGTGGGTGGAATCCTTCATGATGTTATTAGCTCTTTTCCAGCACCTTTCTGAATATATGTCTTTGATGGCGGCTAGGCTGGTGTTGGTGATACGTTGAGCTGTTTGGACTACCCATTATAGAGCCTTTCTGCTTGTTGCAGTGCAGTTTCTACACCATGCAGCATTCACCTTGTTAGAATGCTCTCTACTGCATATTTGTGGAATGACGTGAGTACAGATGTGCATAGCAATCTTCAGCTTCCTCAGAAAGCAGAGGCACTGGTGAGCTTTCCTGATAGTGTACATTGTGTTCTGGGACCACGAGAGGTTGCGTGAGATGTGGAGTTTGACATTGCTCTCAGTTTCTGCTGCGTGATGTAAAAGCACCGATGTAAAGTGGAGTGTGAGTGGTGAGTGGTGCGAGTTCTCCTGAAGTGGATACCATCTCCTTTGTCTTGTTGACATTAACAACAGGCCTGAGGAGGCCTGGCAACAGGCCTCAAGCTCTTTCACCCCCTCCCTGTAGGCTGTCTTATTGTTAATGGTGATGAAAAGAATTACACTTTGCTCTCTGAGAATATTATCAGACAGAATTCTATGCTAATGGATACTGGGAGATACTAAGGCAGGAGAATGATCCCAGAATGAAAGAGGTAGAGAGAAGGCTGGAATTAGTTATGGGAGCCTGGTGCACAGGATATATTGGCAGTGAAAGGCCAGTTTATCTGGTGCAGTGTTCTCATGGATAGTAAATAAATTTATTGCTGAGCAGCTACTAGCTACCTCCTCATCCCCATTCCTCTGTCTCCTGTCTGGTCAAGATGGCACTGTCTTCTTTGTGGTCGTGGGTCAGACTTAGTTGGATTTGAGGTTTGTATGGATGGTTCTGGGGAGTTAGGTGTCAGGTTAGGGTGTTTAGGGACAGGAATATGAGGGAATTAGAGGTCAGGCTGGAGTCTAGGCTCTGCACTCTGCAATCGAATGTGGAAATGTCAGCAAGGACATCGATGGCTGGACGTCAGGCTGACAGACAGACTGCTGGTTGCCGCACCCCTCCAGATCAGCAAGAAATCACTGGGTCCCGGTATTGGAATTCCATGTGGGCAGGAGGCATAAGGGCCAGGGACTCCCTAAGTATGTGAGTCAGTGAGAACAGAGTTTGAGGCCTACAGTTCAGGGTCCTGAATTCCAAGCCTGGAGTCCCAGGTCTTCATTGGTCACCATCAATGAGTCCTGGCATTGATACTGAAGGTCAAAGGCTGAAGGTCAATTGGAAGTGTGGAAGCCTATGTCCAATGGCTGAAGTCTGATTCTGTGAGTCTGCAAGACCTCTGGGGAAGTCGAAGGCCCAAAGTCTGAGTGTCTGAGTCCGCTGGAGACCGGCCTGTCTGGGGTTAGAGGAGTGTGTGTGTGTGTGTGTGTGTGTGTGTGTGTGTGTGTGTGTGTGTGTGTGTGTGTGTGTGTGTGTGTGTGTGTGTGTGTGTGTGTGTGTGTGTGTGTGTGTGTGTGTGTGTGTGTGTGTGTGTGTGTGAGAGAGAGAGAGAGAGAGAGAGAGAGAGAGGGGTAAGGGGCCTGTTTTGCTTTCATTGTTTTGTTGCTGTGCTGTGGTTGTTTGTACATTCTGCAGACACGGTGGGCATGTTATGTTGGCACCAGTATGCATGCTGACACTTGTGGGCTGCCCCCAGCACATCCTTAGTTTCTGTTGGTTAACGCAAATGATGCATTTCACTGTATGTTTAGATGTACGTGTGATAAATAGATGAATGTGATCGTGAAGCTGATGTGACAGTCACCGGATGAGATACCCGTGGAAGATATATCAGGGCTGGAAGAGGAAAAAGCGGAGTGACTGATAACGAAAGACAACACGTAGCCTTGAGTAGTGCAAGTGCATGCTGTAGATGTCAAAATTCCTTCATGGCACCACTCTTCCTTGTTGATAATCCCTCTAATGTAAACCTTTGTTCCCTTCGCCTCTCTGTTTACTGTGTCACGAGAGGACCACTGACAGCCTCGGCAAGTATAATTGTGCACTGGAAAGCCAAGATCAAAGGGATGAGCATTTTATAGAGGAGCATAACCATTTCCAATACATTACCATGTGGACTTTTCAGTCTGAGAGATGTAGCTGGAGGTTGTTCCACATGCTCCCTTATGCACAGATTGAATCCTATTATATTAAGACCTAGGGAGGAAGAGACCAATTATAATAACAGGATCAGTGAAGGGAAACTATCTGATAATGTTTGGTGTTTAAAATGCAACTTGAGTGTCTGTTTAGCAGAAATCTCCAGAGAAATTGTGTTTTTTTGTGGACTGTTGTAAATTAAAATATGTTTTGTGTGAATTTCCTCTTATTATCAAAGATATTAACTAATGGCTGATAGATGATTAAAGTACAAATTGTTGAGAAAGCCCAGAAGAACCATATGCACCATTTCCATAATCTAATGACTAATGATTTAAACATATAATTAGTGTACATGATCATTTGGCCAATGATCGTTCTACTTATTTTTTAATGTGATACTTCTCCTGTAACCCTTGTGTTTACTGCCCATTTGAACTCCCAGCCTGACAGTGCCTCAATCCTTGTCTTTGTTTAGAGGTTCCTCTATCGAGTTCACCTTCCCCGTCTCTACATTCTCATTCTGCAGCATATGCTCCCTATGCTGGAGCTAAGACGTGCAACCTTTGTAATTCTCTCTCTAATTTACTTTTATCCTTGACTTTTTGTCCACCATCCAGACCTTGCAACCTTCTGGCGACTACCTTTGGTACACACCACCAGGTTCGGGAACAGTTGTGACCCAACAACCATCAGGGTCCTGAGCCAGCGTAGATAGATTCCCTCACGTTAACACTGAACCTACAAACTCACTTTCAAGCACTCTACATACAACTCAGGTTTATTTTTTCTTTATTTCCACAATTTGTCTCATTTTGCACATTGGTTGTGTATCAGTCTTCACTATTGTTTTTCATGAATTCTAGTGTATTTCTTTATTTTTCTGTAACGGTCTACAGGAAAATTAGTCTCAATATGGTGACAAATACCGTATGTACGCTGATAAAAAAATTGACTTTGAGGTTGACACTTATTAAATCATGCTTCTTTACCCATACATTAGGTTATCAGGCTTAAGATCTCTCTCACTGTATGTACTACAAAAGTTTAATTGATAAAATTTATCTGAAGCAATTTGAGAAGTATTACTATATTAAGGATCCAAATAAAATGTACATTACTGTGAATTCTTCATGAAACTGTCTGACTGTTAGTCAGGGTAAGGTTACAAGGACCTGGAGTTTCCTGGGAACAATGAACTTTCTGTTCTTGTCCCAACATGACCATTTAGCTTCACATTTGCCTGGAGTCAATCCTCTCAGGACAATTTGGTCTCTCAAACTGGTTCTGAACTGATTGGTGACCACACCTTGGTGACCAGCCACATATAGGAACTCACCAGCCCATGAAAGATTCTTTGACGGTTGGTTAAGACAGGCTGAATTTGCTGCCAAAGCTGTAAAGTTTTAATGTTGAGCGAAGATTGAATATATTCATAAATATTCTAAAGGTACAGGAACCTGAACGTTTTCGAAATAGCATCTTCCCTTCTGCCGTCAGACTACGAACCCATAAACTCTACCTCACAATTCCTCACTTGGATTATTTCTGTTTTATTGTAACTTATAGTAATATGTTAAGCCTACACTGTACTGCTGCCACAATTTCACACCTAATTGTTGTGTTTTTAAGTAACATTTCAGTAATCTTGTATATATACTGTATATATTGTTTGACTAAGCATTCACATTCATTTAAATAATTCATTACATGTTATATCACGTTTAAGTAAGTGAATTGCATATGTCATCACACTACCATGTGACATGTACACACCTCGTTTAAAGTGAACACGAAGTTAGACCCGCATTTCGGACTCTCATGTCCTCCTTTGAATTAGCTTAATGTTTGGAAGTTATAAAACATAACACTAAAGTCAGCAGCAATAAACTTGATTTTGATTCTGAAAATGTAATAGTGCCTTAAACTCCCTAATAAAAGAAAATACTTTAGAAATACTGAAAATTAAGTACATATATTTAAGTTATTTGAAGAATCATGAAGATTCACAGTAGGATTGGCCCTTCAGTGTGTTGACACCACACCTAGCCTTCAACAGCTCAAAGGTTCAAAGGTTCATTTATTATCAAAGCATATATCCATATATAACTCTGAAATTCATCTTCTCAAGATAGCCATGAAACAAAGATAGAAAATGAAAGTCGTTCAGAGTGAAATATCAAAATCCCACACCCACACAAAAAAGAATGTCATCCCGATCATCAATCCCCAAAACCCCCACAAAATGGAACAGAAACTTCAACCCCCAAAAAAGACTCCTCCTCCTGCACCATTGACACCAATCTTACATTATCTCTTTTTTGTAAAATTCTCCCTATATTCCCATCAAACTCCACCACTGCTTCCCAGATTCTACCACTCACCTATACACTTGGTCCAGTGTACAGTGGCCATGTAGCCCATGAATCTCAACATCTTTGGGACGTGGAAGGAAACAGAGTATTGAAAGGAAAGCCCTGCTGTCACACGAGAATGTGCAAATTCTACAGCAGCAGGTCAGGAATTCTACCTGAGGTCAGGAATGAACCCAGGTTGTCTAATTAAATTCTCAATATTGGAAGTTACATGTAGCTTACCATGAATTTGATACTATGAGTTCTCCAGAGTAAGGATGGCCTCTCAGATGATCTGAGAGGTCCCAATTTTCACACAATTTCCTTGGAATGCTGCACTTCTAGTTCCATGGGGAAATGCCAATACTTTTCATGAGCAGCTGCATTCCTTTCAAAAATCTGAGCTAAGGAATAAACATCTGTCCCATCGTTCATTAAGATCCCAGCAGATCAACACTTTCTCTCTTCTCGCTGCTGCCCTTGGTGAAGAGGTACAAGAGTCTTAGTCCCACATCACCAGGTTCGGGAACATTTATAATCCTGTAACCATTCAGGTTCCTGAACCAGCATAGATAACAGCACTCACCTCAACTCTGATCTGATTCCACAACCCATGGACTCACTGTCAAGGCTCATGTTCTCAGTATTTTCCTGGACTCTACAACTTATGTTCTCAGTACTATTTATTTATTTGTTTGTTTGTTTTCTTTGTATTTTCACTACAGTATTTGACTTCTTATGCATGTTGGTTGTTTGTCAGTCTTTGCGTGTAATTTTCCATTGATTTTATTGTATTTCTTTGTTCATTTATGAATGCCTGCAAGAAAATGAATCTCAGGGTTGTGTATGGTGACATATACGTTCTTTGATAATAGATTTATTTTGAACTTTGAACTTTTATACTTTGAACTTTCCACCCAATCCCCATACTGCTGGATGTTCTTTGTGTCCAAATGGCAATTAGTTGTAGCCTTGAATTACCTGAACAGCTGAGCATTATCTACCTTTTTGGGTCTAAAAAGTCCAACATTAACAACCCACTAGATGAGTAAAATCTCCCTAACCTTGGTCCTAAATGATTTGAATATGTATCCGAGCTTCTAGCCGCTCCAGTCTCTGGAAACATTTTCAGCATCTACTCTTTCAGAATCTTGTCAGATTCAAAGAGCTTTTCTCAAATCCTTCCAAATATCAAAGGGTTTCAGACAACTCTCCTCATAGGATAACCTGCACTTACTAGGAATTAATTCAAATAATTTTTTGTTGCAAAGCTTCTAAAGCAAGTATAACTTTCCCTCTGTAGAGGGACCAAACTATACACAAAGTTGCATGTGTGGTCTCTGTTTAATTTCAGCAAGATTTCTTCATTCCTGCACTCCATTCGAACCCTTGCAATAATGGTCAATGTACTGTATGTTTTCCAAACTATAGCTATATAATTTCTATATAAAGCTGTCCATGTCTCTTTAAAAGTCATTTATAAAATGTTCTCCACTTTCATTTCACTTGTCAAGGCGATAAGGTCCATCTGCCAAATTCTTATGCAGTTAATTACCATGTCTACAACTCTTTACAGACCTTCTCAGGCCTCATTTTCTAACTTAACTTTGTGTCATTAGCAACTTGGAATACCTTACTGTCTGTGCATTCATGTATTGTTGGAGATTGTAAATAGCTACAGCATTGGTTTACATAGTACCTCATTACTAATCACCTGCCTATTAATTAAAACCTATCGTTTTCTCTCTGCCTGTTTTACGCCCATAAATAAATTCATCAGCAATGCCTGCCTGAGATACCAACATTCTGGGTTAAGGACCGTAGTGTTGATGGACTCTGGATCGAAGTCTGCTGTTGCTTGCATGATGGGAGGGTGGGTGCTGGTGCTTCTGCTGATGTGGGTGGGGGGGCATTGCTTTTGCTGCTGCTTGGTGTGAAAGGATGGCGGCTTTGGGGCTTCAATGCTTCTGTCATTCATTCAATGGCATTTCTTGTTTTGTGGATGTCTGTGAAGAGTGCAAATTTCAGGTTCTATACTGTATACATTCTCTGATATTAAATGAACCTTCGAACTTTTGAATGAAACTTTGAGTATGTTACTGCCAGCACTACAAGCTCTTAATTTGTGCAACAACTTTTGGTGAAGTTCTATACGGAACAGTACTAAGTGGTTTCCTGTTACCCATCCTCCAAGTTACTTTTAGCATTAGCAAATTTAAATAAACCACTTATCTAGTTTGATTTTTGTGTTATCTTATCCTCAATAATCCAATATCTTCCCAATGGCTGATTAACTGACTGACCTGCAACTTTAGTTTATTACTTTCTTCTAAACTATGGGAACCATTTTAGAATGTAGGGAATTTTGGAAGACAACAATCTAATAGCTCTTAATCATTGTCCTGGAGCTTTTGGTTGTCAACCAACAAACCCGGGCAATTTTTGAGTTTCCAATTCTATCCAGTACTTCCTAGATAGAGGACTATGGATAAGCCTAGTAATTTCTAAGGTAGGGACATGTTCAGCACAACTTTGTGGGCTGAAGGGCCTGTATTGTGCTGTAGGTTTTCTATGTTTCTATGTTTCCTCTTTGAGTAATAAGTTCATCATTTTCATGCCTCTTGGCTCTATACTATTTTGGTAGAATGTCTGTATTTAATAAAAAAACAATGCCAATTATTTGTTCAATGCCTCAGTAATAAGATTTTTTAAAACTTTATCACTTTCTCTTTATATGAGTCTCGTGAATCTCTTTGCTCTTCACTATTTTTTGATATTGATTTTGAGCCTTTAGTAAAAATAGATACAGAGCTCTTCTCTCCTCTTCGAACCTTAACCTTTCTGAATCAACTGCTGTCCGTTTTCTGCACACCAATTCCAACCTCACCATCAAACCCACAGTCAAAGGGACTGCTATTGTAGTGTAGTGGACTGACCTGTACCTTGCTGAGGCTAGGCTGCAACTCTCAGATACCTCCTCTTACTTACCCCCTGAAGAGGATACCAGTCAAAAAGTTGATTCCAACACCATCACCGACCTCATTAACTCTGGAGATCTCCCATCCACAGCCATGAAACTCATAGTTCCCTTACTCCACACTGCTCATTTCTACCTCCCATCCAAGATCCACAAACCTACCTCACTCTAGGCCCATTCTTTCAGCCTGCTCCTGCCCCACTGAGCTTGTGTCTGCATAACTTGTCTCTATTTTATCCCCCCTTGGTTCAGATCCTTCCCACCTATATCTGCAACACTTTTCTTGCCCTTGATTTCTTCAACAAATTTCAATTCCCTGGTCTTGATTGCCTCATTTTCACCATGGATGTCCAGTCCCTATATACTTTTATCCCTCATCAAGAAGTTCTTAAAGCTCTCCGTTTCTTTCGTGACAACCAACCCAACTAGTTCCCCGCTGCCGCCACAATCTTCCGTCTGACAAAACTAGTTCTCACCCTCAACAATTTCTCTTTTGGCTCCTTCCAGTTTCTCCATATCTCAAGGTGTAGCTCATGGACAAGGCATGGGGTCTGGCTATGCCTGCCCTTTCATTGGTGATATGGAACAGTCCTTGTTCCAAGCCTTCCCAGGTAATGCCGCCCAACTCTTTCTGCACTGCACTGATGGCTGCATCGGTGCTCAGCAAGCAGCCATGCTGAGCTCGTCAATTTCATCAACTTTGCCTCCAACTTCCAACCCGACCTTGAATTCACTTGACCTATTTCTGACATCTCTCTCCCTTTTCTGGAACTCTCTGTCTCCATCTCTGGTGACAATCTGTCTACCAACATCTTCAATAAACCTACCGATTCCCACAGCTATCTTAATTATACCTTTTTCCATCATGTCTCCTGTAAAAAAGCTATTCTCTTTTCTCAGTTCCTTTGTCTCCAATGCAATTGTTCCAGGATGAGGAATTCCTTTCCAGGACATCCACCTTCTTCAAAAAAACAGGGTTTCCCTTCCTCCACAATTGATGCTGCTCTAACCCACATTTCCTTCATTTCCTGGACATACATTCTCACTCTATCTTCACATCACCTCAACAGTGATAGAGTTCCTCTTGTCCTTGCTTACCACCCCATGGGCCTTTGCATTCAACACGTTATCTATCATTTTCAACAGGACCCTACAGCCAAACACATCCTTACCTCCTCCACTCTCTGCTTTCAATAGGGCTCACTCCCTCCGTGATTCCCTTGTCCATTCGTTCCTCCCCACTAATCTCCCTCCTGGCATTTATCCCTACGAGCGGCAGAAGTGCTACACCTGCCAGTTCACCTCCTCCATCACCTCCATTCAGGACCCCAAACAGTCCTTCCAGGTGAGGCAACACTTCACCTGCAAATCTGTTGAGATTGTCTACCTCATCTGGTGCTTCCGGTGCAGCCTCCTCTACATTGGTGAGTGCCAACGTAGATTGGGGGACAACTTTGTCAAGTACCTCAGTTCCATCTGCAAAATGAAGGACTTCCCAGTGGCCAATGATTTCAATTCCTATCCCCATTCAAATATGTTGGTCCATGGCCCGAAACATTGACTGCTCGTTTCCACGGATGCTGCTCGACCTGCTGAGTTCCTCCAGCTTGTATGTACGTGTTGACTTAACCACAGCATCTGCAGTGTACTTTGTGTTTACCTCATATTCCATCTAGGTAGCCTCCAATGTAATAGCATGACCATTGATTTCTCCAACTTCCAGAAATTTCTTCCCCCTCTACCTTCCCTCTTCTGTATTTCCCCTCTCTGGCTCCTTACCTCTTTTCCTTATCTGCCTATTACCCCCCCCCCCCTTGTGCTTCCCCTGCTTCCCTTTCTCCCATGATTTACTCTCCTTTCCTATCAGATTCCTTCTTCTCCAGCCCTTTGCCTCAGCTACTTATCACCTCCAATGCATCTTACTTCATTGCCCCTCCCCTACCCACCTGGCTTACTTATCACATCTGAGCTTGTCCTCCCCCACCCACCTTCTTATTCTGGCATCTTCTCCCTTCCTTTCCAGTCCTGATGAAGGGTCTCAACCCGAAACTGTTTACTCATTTCTGTAGATGCTGCCTGACCTGCTGAGTTCCTCCAGCATTTTGTGTGTGTTGCAGTAAGAAGAAAGCTGATGTTGATGTTGCCCTGACCTTCAACAGCTTATTTGGCAGAGGTGACCTTCCTCAGATGCTTACCAATAAACTCAAGAAACAAAATAGACCTGTTGAATTCCATGGAAACAATTCATGGTTCACCATTTATTTTTGACCAATAGCTTTATGCTTTAAGACAGTATGCTCACTTTCATCATCTTTACTACAGATTGCATTGCTTACAATCCATTCAGCATCAGGAAGTAGTTTCACTTTCATTGTCTGTGTCGTGATCCTGTTGTGTGGGCTTGAATGTCAACCTGGTTTATTTGCTCTTTGTGCCTTATCTTCATAAATTTTGGTCCTTATTATCAGTGGCTGGCAATTTTTGAGCTTTTATTACTACAGATGATGAGTTACTCATGTTTATCTAGACCTAGTTCATAACTCATCCACATTCTCACTGAGTACTGAACTTCTGCAAGTGACTCTCCATCAACTGGTCATTGCACAAGCAATATCTTTTTATTCCAGCTCCCAAGCTCCCCTGTGTAAGTAGTTTTACGCCACAGTGGGCTCAGTCATTCTGCCCAGGCTCGAATTCCTTCCTAGAGTTCATTATCGCTGCAAAGTCTCTGAAGCGACCAACATCAAAGCAATGCACATTCAGCTACAGTCCCTCGTGTGTGTACACATTCAGGCATGCACCTCGCAGAATCAGAATCAGATTTAGTATCCCTTACGTACTGCATGTTGTGAAATTTGTTGTTTCGCAGCTGTAGTACTGTGCAAGACATAAAAATGAATAAACTACAATAAAATTCAAAGTAAATTTGTTATCAAAGTTCATATATCTCTCCATATACAACCCTGAGATTCATTTTCTTGCAGGCATACTCAATAAATCCATAATAGAATAATAACCATAATAGAATCAATGAAAAATCACACCAATTTGGGCATTCAACCTGTGTGCAAAAGAATCAGAATCAGGTTTATTGTCTCTGGCATGTGTCATGAAATTTATTAACTTAGCAGCAGCAGTTCAATGCAATACATGATAATATAGAAAGAAAATAAATAAATTACTATATATATATATATACACACACACATACATACACACATACATACAATAGATAAGGCTGGTGGTGTGGTGGCATCAGCGCTGGACTTCGGGGCGAGAGGTCCTGAGTTCGAATCCACCTGGCTCCCATTAAGAGCTGGTGATCTCTTAAAAAAAGTTACCCAGCAGAAGGCAATGGCAAACCACTGCTGTAACTTGCCTAGTAGTATATATTTTTTAAAAAACAAAAAAGACAACAAACTATGTAAGTACAAAAATAAATAAATGAAAATAAAAGTAAAGGAGTAATAAATATCAAGAACCTGAGATGAAGAGTCCTTGGAGGTGAGTCCATTAGTTGTGGGAGCACCTCAATGGTGGGACAAGTGACGTTGAGTGAAGTTATCCCCTTTGGTCCAAGAAGCTGATTGTTGAGGGGTAATAACTGTTCCTGAACCTCATGTTCTGAGCCCTGAGGCTCCAGTACCTTCTTCCCGATGACAGCAGCAAGAACAGAGCACATCTTTGGTGTTGGGGGTCCCTGATGATGGATGCTGCTTTCCTGTGATAAAGTTTCATGTTGATGTGCTCAATGGTTGGGGGGGGGGGGTGGCTTTACTCATGAGGTACTGGGCTGCAACAACTAATTTCTGTAGGGTTTTCCATTCAAGGGCATTGGTGTTTCTATACAAGGCTGTGATACAGCCAGTCATTATACTCCCTACTACACATCTATAGAAGTTTGTCAAAGTTTCAGAATCTTTGCAAACTCTTAAGGAAGAAGTGACGCTGCCGTGCTTTCTTCATAATTGCACATGTGCTGGGGCCAGGACAGGTCCTCTAAAATAATAACACCAAGGAATTTAAAGTTGCTGATCCTCTCCACCTCTTATACCCCAATAAAGATTGGTCATGGACCTCTGGTTTTCTCTCCTTAAGTCAATGATCAGCTCCTTGCTTTTGCTGACATTGAGTAAGAAGTGGTTGTTGTGGCACCACTCAGCCAGATTTTCAGTCTCCCTCCTATATGCTGATTCGTCAACATCAGTGGTGTCATCAGCAAACTTAAATAGGGCAATGGAACTGTGCTTACCCTCACAATCATAAGTAGAGCAGGGGGCTAAGTACACAGCCTTGAGGTGCACCTGTACTGATGGAGATCGTGGAGGAGATGTTGTTGACTTGGGTCTGCAAGTGAGGAAACTGAAGATCCAATTGCACAAGGAGGTGTTGAGGCCACGGTCCCGAAGCTTATTAAGAAATATAAAACAATAAATCAAATCGTTAGTGCAAAAAGAAAGCAAAAATAACAAGGTAGTGTTTATGGGTTGGCTCAATGTCAGTTCAGAAATCTGATGGCAGAGGTAAAGAAGTTGCACCTAAATGTTGAGCGTCTGTCTTCAACTTCCATTCCTCCCCTCTGTTGGTAGTATACACTCAGAGCTTCTTTGAGAAAATATTTGCTTCAAAGGGTCAGTTCATTTAATTTCTCCAATTCTTTAGGCTCCATTTTCAGCTCTGTTCCCTGGTCTCTAACTCCCTCAAGCACCACAATGTGAAATCCTTGTGGTTCATTCCAGTGTTAGAATGTTAGTCTCTGCATGTCCCAGTCCTCCTACCAGCCATGCTGGTACTTCCAGGTTTTGGCTTCTAGCTACCGTTCTTACACCATGCACAACAGTGCTGAACGTATTTCACTAGCAGTAAATTCTAGCTACTTTGACAGGTGAGGATTTAGAATATTGCAGAGGTGACCAGGAAATGGTAGCCATGAATGCTAATTATCCCATCATGCCTTGGGCATGAACTAGGAGCAAAACAAGGACTCAACTGCTGTAGTTCATTCAGAGAAACAGGTCTAGGCTCGCAGAACATCAACACACATAATTTAACATGCTGATGCCGCCTGCAAGTAGATTAGACATTGCCTGAGAGATAGGACTCACACTTCAATGTGCATGAAGTCGCAGCCCAATATCTGTGAATCCATAAGTTTGCTGTATGCTGCAGCCAAAGATGGCCTTTCATGGGGTTAGAGGGCTGCGTATCTGCATGAGAGGGAGGCTGGGAGGAATGGGGCTTGTTTTTCCATTGTTGCTTATTTTCTAGGTATGTTCTGTTTTGTTGTGTTCCGTGTTGTTCTAATGTTGGCATGTTATGTTGGCACCAGAATGTGTGGCAACCCTTGTGGGCTGTCCCCCTGAACAAATGCATTGATTGTTGACCCAAATCTCACAATTCATTGTATGTTTTGATAAGCATGTGACGTGTAGCGGAAAGTATATCGACTGGCTGTAACACAGCCTGGTATGGCAACACCATTGCCCATGAATGGAAATCCTACACAATGTAGTGGACACAGCCCAGTACATTCACAAACAAGAGAACATCTGCAGATGCTGGAAATCTGAGCAACAAACACAAAATGCTGGAGGAACTCAATAGGCCAGGCAGTATCTAGGAAAAGAGTACAGTCGACGGTTCGGCCCAAAACATTGACTGTACTGTTTTCCTTCTTTGCTGCCTGGTCTGCTGAATTCTTCCAGCATTTCATGTGTGGTGCTCAGCCCAGTCCATCATAGATAAAACCCTCCCCACCATTGAGCACATCTACACAGAGCGGTGTCGCAGGAAAGCACCATCCATCAACAATGGCCCCCACCACCCAGATAAAGCTCTCTTCTCACTGCTGCCATCAGGAAGAAGGTACAGGAGCCGCAAGACCCACATCACCAGGTTCATGAACAGTTATTACCCCTCAGCATCAGGCTCTTGAACCAAAGGGGATAACTTCACTCAACTTCACTTGCTCATGACTGAAATGCTCCCACAACCTGTGGACTCACTTTCAAGGACTCTTCATCTCATGTTCTTGATATTTATTGCTTGTTTATTATCTATCTATCTATTTATTTATTATCCCTTTCTATCTTTTTGTATTTGCACAGTTTGTTGTCTTTTGCACATTGGTGATTCTATTATGATTGTTATTCTATGGTTTTATTGATTGTTCTCACAAGAAAATGGATCTCAGTGTTGTATGTGGTGACATATACGTACTTTGATAATAAATTTACATTGCACTTTGAACTGAATTGGCAGGCTCATGCCAAGGTCATCATGTGTGTTGTTGTTTATTTGAGACAGCATGAAACATCTGCAAAGCAGGTACCATCATACTGAAAGGAACTATGTTCAAACAAAGTTGCAATGCTCCAACTTGGCGACAACCATGAGACCTGACGATTACAGCAGAAATCTCAGCTCCTGCATTTGGGATGAGAGGTGACCGAGAAACCCTTTGAGGACCTGGCCAATTTATCAGCATACAGGTAACATCAGAGCTCAGTAATAAAGCTAGTGTCTGTGATAAGAAAAGAAAAAACTATTAAAGAGGAAGTATAGCATATTTTTTGTGCGTTCTGACATGTTGGGACATCATTGACGGGCCAGGCCAACAGATAAAATACTATTACATGACATCATTTCAAAACAATACATTTTAACAATCACTAGTTTTTAGTGCAAAGAATGGGAGCTAAGGTACTGGTTAGAAAGCTTTTTGCACAAAACCAACTTTAAAGTTCAAAGTAAATTTATTATCAAATGATATATGTCACCATATACTACCTTCTGATCATCTTCATGTGGATGTTCACAGTAGAATAAAAGAATACAATGGGAATGAAATGAAAAGCTGTACACAAATAAAGACTGACAATCAATGTGCAAAAGAAGACAAACTGTGCAGATACAGTAAAATAAAGAATAATAATAAATAAACAGCAAATTAATAATACACATAAATGCTGGAGGAACTCAGCAGGTCAGGCAACATTTCTGGAAAAGAGTAAACAGTTGCCATTTTGGGCCGAGGCCCTTCATCAGGACTCATGAGCGCCTTGGCCCAAAACACTAACTTTTACTCTTTTCCATAGGTGCTGCCTGACCTGCTGAGATCCTCCAGCATTTTGTGTGAGTTGCTCTTGATTTCAAGTACCTACAGAATCTCATACCCTATATACCCTATATCTTAAGAAAGAGATTAGAAAAGCTAAAAGAAGATACGAGTTTGGTTTGGCAAATAAGGTGGAAGTAAATCCGAAAGGTTTCTACAGTTATATTAAAAGGAAAAGGATAGTGAGGGATAAAATTGGTCCCTTAGAGAATCAGGGTGGTCAGCTATGTGTGGAGCCGAGGGAGATGGGAGAGATTTTGAACGATTTCTTCTCTTCGGTATTCACTAAGGAGAAGGATATTGAATTGTGTAAGGTGTGGGAAACAAGTAAGGAAGTTATGGAACCTATGACAATTAAAGAGGTGGAAGTACTGGCGCTTTTAAGAAATTTAGAAGTGGATAAATCTCCGGGTCCTGACAGGATATTCCCCAGGACCTTGAGGGAAGTTTGTGTAGAGATAGCAGGAGCTCTGACGGAGATCTTTCAGATGTCATTAGAAACGGGGATTGTGCCGGAGGATTGGCGTGTTGCTCATGTGGTTCCATTGTTTAAAAAGGGTTCTAGAAGTAGGCCTAGCAATTATAGACCCGTCAGTTTGACATCAGTGGTGGGTAAATTAATGGAAAGTATTCTTAGAGATAGTATTTATAATTATCTGGATAGACAGGATCTGATTAGGAGTAGCCAGCATGGATTTGTGCGTGGAAGGTCATGTTTGACAAACATTATTGAATTTTTTGAAGAAGTTACGAGGAATGTTGACGAGGGTAAGGCAGTGGATGTAGTCTATATGGACTTCAGCAAGGCCTTTGACAAAGTTCCACATGGAAGGTTAGTTAAGAAGGTTCAGTTGTTAAGTATTAATGCTGGAGTAATAAAATGGATTCAACAGTGGCTAGATGGGAGATGCCAGATAGTAGTGGTGGATAATTGTTTATTGGGATGGAGGCCGGTGACTAGCGGGGTGCCTCAGGGATCTGTTTTGGGCCCAATGTTGTTTGTAATATACATAAATGATCTGGATGATGGGGTGGTAAATTGGATTAGTAAGTATGCCGATGATACTAAAGTAGGAGGTGTTGTGGATAATGAGGTGGGTTTTCAAAGCTTGCAGGGAGATTTATGCTGGTTAGAAGAATGGGCTGAATGTTGGCAGATGGAGTTTAATGCTGAGAAGTGTGAGGTTCTACATTTTGGCAGGAATAATCCAAATAGAACAGACAGGGTAAATGGTAGGGCATTGAGGAATGCAGTGAAACAGAGAGATCTAGGAATAACAGTGCATAGTTCCCTGAAGGTGGAGTCTCATGTAGATAGGGTGGTGAAGAAGGCTTTTGGAACGCTGGCCTTTATAAATCAGAGCATTGAGTACAGAAGTCGGGATGTAATGTTAAAATTGTACAAGGCATTGGTAAGGCCAAATTTGGAATATTGTGTACAGTTCTGGTCACCGAATTATAGGAAAGATATCAATAAATTAGAGAGAGTGCAGAGACGATTTACTAGGATGTTACCTGGGTTTCAGCACTTAAGTTACAGAGAAAGGTTGAACAAGTTAGGTCTCTATTCATTGGAGCGTAGAAGGTTGAGGGGGGGATTTGATCTAGGTATTTAAAATTTTGAGAGGGATAGTTGACGTGAATAGGCTGTTTCCATTGAGAGTAGGGGAGATTCAAACGAGAGGACATGATTTGAGAGTTAGGGGGCAAAAGTTTAAGGGAAACACGAGGGGGTATTTCTTTACTCAGAGAGTGATAGCTGTGTGGAATGAGCTTCCTGTAGAAGTAGTAGAGGCCAGTTCAGTTGTGTCATTTAAGGTAAAATTGGATAGGTATATGGACAGGAAAGGAGTGGAGGGTTATGGGCTGAGTGCGGGTAGGTGGGACTAGGTGAGATTAAGAGTTCGGCACGGACTAGGAGGGCCGAGATGGCCTGTTTCCGTGCTGTGATTGTTATATGGTTATTATATGGTTATATACTTCATCTGGGGCTCTAGTAATTTTTAATTAAACTTAATTTAAGTTTAATTGCCCTTTGACTACACATACGTGAATACTCATGAGCACAGCCAAATGTAATTGCATTACTCCTGGGCCAAGGGGCAAAATACAGTACCAACAGTCACACACAGCACAAAGCACACATAACATGTATAAGATAGAAAGGTACAGCACACAGTAACGATCCAAACTTGAGGCATTCAACACTACCAAAATCTGCAGACAAACATTGTGTTTCTTTTTATTTCCTGTGAATGCCTGCAAGGAAACAAATCTGTGTGTTGTGTATGGTGACATTTATGTATTTTAATAATAAATTTTCTTTGAACTTTGAATAAATGGAAAATTGTGGGCTCAGTATTGCTCATAAAGTCAGATTGGTGAAAGACAAGTTTCTCTATGAAGGGTAAAAGCAGAAGGTGCAGGTTTTAAGAAAGTAATTGGGTGTTTTCTGGTCATTGTTTCTGAATTGATTGGTAATTATTTATGGAGTCTTAACCACACAGACAGAAGCCTTTTTATCCACTGTGATCATTGAAGTCTCCAGTGGAGAAATCCTGTCGCTCCTATTCCCTTGCCCCAGCTGTAGATCCTGACTTTCTTTTCCTCCAGAGCTCAACTGGTGTCTATCATTGATCATCTCTGTTATCAACACCCTTGTAGGTCTCCATCGCTTGCTGCAGAAGCCTGTTCTCCTCTGTACTTTAAATTGGCATCTCTAAGTCAAAGTAAAAGTGAAATTCTAAGGTTTCAAAGGTACATTTAATGTCAGAGAAATGTATACAATATACATCCTGAAATACTTTTCCTTCGCAACCATCCACAAAAAGAGAGGAGCGTCCCCAAAGAATGAATAACGGTTAAATGTTCAAACCCCAAAGTTCCCCCCAGCTCCCCCCCACACGTAAGCATCAGCAAAGCAACAATCTCCCCTCCCCCACCAGCAAAAAACGCATCGGCACCCGCCACAGAGCACTCAAGCATGAAGCAAAGCAACAGCAAAGACACAGACTTACAGCACCCAAAAGACTACTCATTCACCCGGTATTTGACATACCACAGGCCCTCTCTCTCCCTAATAAGGGAGAAAGAGGCGTCTCCATTTCACAGTGAGAGGGGAGAATAACAAACAACTCGCTGATTTACAATGTTAAAAGTCTGTTGTGTCGCTTTTTCCAAGCTCTGTGCCCAAAGATCTTTGGTCTCTGGGCACACATCCAAGAGATTTTCTGTCTCCCACGACACACTGGTCTCCTGCCGGGACACTAACCTTTGATCCGCCCGTCTCCAGAGTCACAAGATCCCAGAACTCCGAAAGTGAACTTATCTCTTAGGCTGCATCCTTGGCATATCGAGCAACGGCCAGTCGTGAAACCCCGAGAGCGGGACCAATCCCGCAAAGAACCGAAGTCAGCGTGCAGCTCCAGGTCAGGGTCTTCAAAAAACCCGAAAGGGAAAAATAGTGATATTAAAGAGAAATAGAGCTGCTTCTGAAGATGCAAGCAAAGGAGTCGCCTTAGGGGATATTAAATTATTACATTGATATTAAATTAAATTTAGTGTTACCATATACTTCCTTGAAATTCATTTTTTGCAGGAATTTACAGGAAAATAAAGAAATGCAATTGAACTTATGAAATAATATACATAAATAATGACTGTCAAACAAGTAATGTGCAAAAGAAGACAAATTATGCAAATAAAAAATTAATACAGAGAACATGCATTTTAGAGTTCTTAAAAGTGAGTCTCTAGGTTGTGGAATCAGTTCAAAGTTTTGGTGAATGGTGTTACCCACTCTGGTTCAGGAGTCTGATGGTTGTAGGGTAATAACTGTCCCAGAACCTGATGGTGTGGAACCTTAGGCTTCCATCTGATTGTAGTAGCAAGAAGAGAGCATGGCCTGGAAGGTGGGCATCCTTGATGATGGATGCTGCTTTCTTGTGTCAGTGCTCCATCTAAATGTGCTCAATGTTGGGAGGGTTCTGCCTATGATAGATTGGGCTGTATCCATCACTTTCTGTGGACTTTTCTACTCCCAGGCATTAGTGTCTCCTTTTCCTTGCCACTCTCCTAGTCAATGGACCATTAATCAGCTGGTGGGAACTGACATAATTTGTGTCCTGACCTAAATATTTATTAACCATTAAGCTGTCCATCAGTTGCGGTTGATCAAAAAGTGATGACCTTGCCAGTGCTACTCATATCCCAAAAAGAATAAAGTCAGACAAAACATATCTCCTCTCAAGGAGTCCTGATGTAGAGAGATGATCCAAAATATCAACAGTTCCTTCTTCCCATCTTTCCCACAGATGCTGCTCAACCCAATGTGTTATTCTAGAAGATTGTTTGTTGCTCCAGAATTTTGTTTGTTGCTCCAGAAGATTGTTTGTTGCTCCAGAATCCAGAATCCAGAATCCAGAATCCAGAATCCAGAATCTGCAATCTCCTCCAGATTCCAGAATCCAGAATCCAGAATCTGCAATCTCCTCCAGTTTCTCCACCTTCACCTTGTCCATGGAACCTCTTGTAAGCCCACTCAAGTCCCTACATATGTAGAGACCAGAATTGATGTGGTCTCTGTGACAGAGGGAGTCTCCCGTTCCTCTGCATTTGGGTCCAGCCCTTCAAGCGCACACTGTGACAAAAAGCAGAATGCAGAATGTAGTGTTACAGTTACGCAGAGAGGGTGCAGTGCAGTAAACAACAAGGTGCAAGTTTATAACAAGGTTGATTGTGAGGTCAGGAGTCCATCTTCTCATACTAGGGAACCAGTAAAGCAGTGGGATAGAAGCTGTCGTTGAGCCTGATGGTAAATGTTTTCAGGCTTGGTATCTAATTCCTGATGGGAGTGGGGAGAGCAGAGAAAGTCAGAGATGGGAGAGGACTTTGATAATGCTGACTGCTTTATTGACATGCCACGTTGCTGCCGAAATGTATGGTGACAGTTTGCAAGCTGTCCCCTCATGCATGTTTTGTTAACTCAATTAACGCATTTCACTGTATGTCTCAGCGTGTACATGATAGGTGAACCTGAATCTTGAATCTTTGCAGAGTCAGTGGAGGGGAGGCTGGTTTGGGGAGGTGCTGAACTGTGACCACAACTCTCTGCGACTTCCATACCAAGCATCCCGATCTACGGCGCATCAATAACAATCGGTGAAGGCCAAAGCAGAATTGCTTTTGATGGAAATGGAAGCAGGGGGTAGAATGCACCACTGCCCACATTACCCAATCCCCACCCCATCAAGCACATGTCCCATCTCTAGATTCTCTGAATCCCACCACAGGGCTCATCAGCCACCTCAGAGCCAATTGAACTAGACTAGGAGCAAGTCATCCCTGATGCTGACGGACTACCTCAGAAGACTTGGGCTTGCAGGCTTGATAGACATTGAAAACTGGTTTTGGAACTGGTGCTACAGCACAGTACAAACCTTTCAGCCCATGATATAGTGTCAATTTGAGATCCTACTCTCAGATCAATCTAACTCTTCCCTCCAATATAGCCCTCCATCTTCTATCATCCATTTGCCACTTTAAGGGTCTCTTATATGTATCTGCCTCTACCACCAGCCATGGCACTACATTTCACAAATTCACCACTCTCTGTGTAAAGAAGATACCTTTGACATGCCCCCTATTCTTCCCTCCAATCATCTTAAAATTATGCCCCCTCATTTTAGCCTTGTATTATGTTAAGTGTGTTATTGTTTGGGCAATTAATATTTCAAAATAGTGTTAAAACAATTTTCTATAAGCAAATTGTATTAAAACATTACAGAGTCAAGCAAGAACAGACTACTTAATTCTTCTTGGTAGTTGAATGGTTGTCATGGTAACCTGCCTGCTCCATTGCACCTTGCAAAATCAGTTCTGAGGCGTTTGAAATTTAAACTTGACTTCCAGGCCTTGTAGTTTTCAGTTGTTATGCCAGCACACACCTACAATGAATGATATACACAAATTAATATTTCCTATTGTACTGGAGTGAAGTATCAGCCCCTTTCTACAATTGCTATTGCATTGATATCTCTCCGGGACTAGTTCTTCCACCTGAACAACTGTCCAAGAATTCTATGCTTCTGCAAAGACAACAATTTATCTAAAATAATGATTGACAGCTATGGATTCAGCATTTTATGTCCCAAATTCTGGAATTCCCTCCTCTCTTCTCATTTAAGATGCATCTTTATCCCCTACCTTCTCAACCAAATCTCTTTGACTTAGTTGTAATCATTGCGAAAGGTCCAGAGGTCCAGAATCACGAAGGCTATCCTGGGAATGGAAGGGGTAGTGTAAAAGAAGCGTTTGATGTCTCTGGGCCTGTACTCCCTGGATCCTCACTGAATTCTGTTGAATATTGGAAGGGCTGGATAGAGCAGAGGTGGAACAAATGTTTCCTGTAGTGGTGGAGTCTAGGACCAGACGGCAGAGCCTCGAGAATATAAGAATGTCCCTTTAGAACAGAGATGACGAGGAATTCCGTTAGCCAGAGGCTGGTAAATCTGTGAAATTCATTGCCACAGTTGGCTGTGGAAACCAAGTCATTGGGTATATTTAAAGCGAAGGTTGAAAAGTTCTTGATTAGTAAGAGCATCAAAGATTACTTGGAGCCAGCAGGAGAATGGGGTTGAGAGGGATAATAAATCAGCCATGATGGAATGGTGAGAAGACTCGATGGGCCCAATAGCCGGATTCTGCTCCTATGTTTTATGGTCTAAGTTTTTGCCTGTAGTTTTTATTGCTCATTAGCTTCATTCACCTGAGACCTTTTTTTTCCTTTCCTTTCATTATGTTGTCAAATAAGTTGTTCAGAACAAGTGAAGTTCAAGCTCTCTGCACAGGAGGCCATAAGACATAGATGCAGAAGCAGACAATTTGACTCATCCCATTTGCTCCACCATTCGACAATGGCTGAATTATTATTCCTCTTAACCCCATTCTCCTGCCTTCTCTCTGTGCTCATTAGATGACAGGAATTGAATTGAATTGAATTGATTTCTTACATCCTTCAGATACATGAGGGGTAAAAATCTTTATATTATGTCTCCACCTAAATGTGCAATGTGCAATCATAGTAATTTATAATAATTTATACTAAATAGAACAGTCAATGTAACATAGTGTAATATAATGTGTAATACAATGTAATATGCAAGTCAGTGTGAGTTCATCAGTCTGATGACCTGGTGGAAGAAGCTGTCCCGGAGCCTGTTGGTCCTGGCTTTGACGCTGTGGTACTGTTTTCCCAGATGGTAACAGCTGGAATAGATTGTGGTTGGGATGACTCGGGTCCCAATGATCCTATGGGCCCGTTTTACACACCTATCTTTTTAAATGCCCTGAATCATGGGAAGTTCACAACTACAGATATGCTGGGCTGTCTGCACCACTCTCTGCAGAGTCCTGCGATTAAGGGAGTGATGCAGCCAGTCAGGATGCTCTCAATTGTGCCCCTGTAGAAAGTTCTTAGGATTTTGGGGTCCATACCAAACTTCCTCAACTGTCTGAGGTGGAAGAGGCGCTGTTGTGCCTTTATCACCACACAGCTGGTGTGTACAGACCACGTGAGGTCCTCGGTGATGTGGATGCTGAGGAACTTGAAGCTGTTCACCCTCTCAATCCCAGATCCATTAACTGCAAAATGCACTGCAAAACTATCTTTATTCACTTGAAAAGGATGTCTTGAAACACAGTGCTTGGAAGCAGACTTAAAGAATGTCTGAGGTAATGAAGAAATGGTCCCCTTGCGACTCCAGCCTTGATGCACCATCCAGGAGAAATAATTAGTGAGTGGGAGGGATTATTACGGAGTAGCACCGAGAGCCACTGAGCAGGAAGTGAGTACATGTAGGAGATGAGGAGACTTCCAAGATTCACCAGCGAATAGAAAGCTGGCTGCTGTCAGCAGTGGTCTCCAGGGAGCTTTGCTCTGGGGGTTGGCTGTGGGTGCTCCCCTGACTGTGTTATTGGCTGAGGATGTAGTGGAACTATCCAACATTTTTTGTTTAAAAGAAACTTTATTCATAATACAAATTTATAAACCTTGCAATGTCTTTACATTCACAGTCAATGCTTTCTGTACTGTTCTAATACTTTCCTACAAATCAATAACACTGCTGCCACTCCTGACTCCCTTGGTGATAAACTACTACTATAATTGAGGGACCACCTCACCCAACCCAACCCCTCCTCTGCAGTAGCAGAAGAACCCTACCTTGTGGTCCTTCCCCATTGAGACCTTGTGATGGCTACACCAAGCTTCAGTTCTTCCCTCTGCACATACTCCTGCAGCCTGAAATGTGCCAGTCGGCAGAATTCATCCACGGACGTCTCAATGTTCTGGCAGATCTAAGGGTGACTCTACCCCCTTGACTAAACCTTTTTGACTTAGCCTTAATCGTTGCAAAATGCAGAGGAGGTTCATGAAAATGATCCTGGGAATGAAAGGATCAGTGTATGAGAAGCTAACCTGCCCATCCTCAACCTTATTTCACTGAGTTGATGATTGTGTGTGTGTGTGTGTGTGTGTGTGTGTGTGTGTGCACGCGCGCGCACCTGAGAGTCTGCTGTCACACAGCTGCTGGGGCTGAGCAGTGACCCAGGACCTTGTATCTTTCTCCAACACCCTCTTCGCAATCCCACTGTCTGTAAAGAAGTTCTTCCACATCTGACTCTACAACACAATGAAGGAGATTTTCATACCACACAGTCAACCCCGCGACTGGTGCTCACCTAGAACACATGAAGACATTTTTCGGAACATGTCTGTTTTTGATGGTGGCTGCATCGATCTGTTCATTGCATTTGTACCACAATTGTCCCAGAAATAGGAAAAATAATGGGACATCATTCAAAGAAAAATAATTTCACACAAGTTAGGTTTTGATTAATTCATTTACAGGATATGGAGCTTGCCAGTGTGGCCAATATTTACTGTCCCTCCCTAATTACCTGTCTGTCATAACAGGCAGGACTTCTCAGTGAACTCCATTTTAACTCTACTTCCCTTTCCCTTTCTAACATGTCTGTCCATGGCCTCCTCTACTGCCATGATGAGGCCACTCTCAGGTTGGAGGACCAACACCTCATATTCCATCTGGGTAGCCTCCAACCTGATGGCATGAAGATTGATTTCTCTAACTCCCAGTGATTTCACCCTCCTCCCTCTTCTCTCTTTTTTCCATTCCCCATTCTGATTACCCTGTCTCCCCTTCTCTTCAACTCACCTGCCCGTCATCCACCTCTGGCTCTCCTCCTCCTTCCCTTTTGCCCGTGGTGGACTCTCCTCTCCTATCAAATTCCTTCTTCTTCAAGCAACAGATACAGAATGCCGGGGGGATGTTGGAGGAACTCAGCAGGCCAGGCAGCGTCTATGGAAAAGAGCTGATACTTCGACCGTTTACTCTTCTCCATAGATGCTGCCTGGCCTCCTGAGTTGCTCCAGCATTGTGTGTGTGTTGGATTTCCAGCATCTGAAGATTTTCTCTTGTTTGTGTTTCTTCTTCAGCCCTTTACCTTTTCTACCTATCACCTCCCTTTTGCACCTTTCCACTTCATTCCCCCTCCACAACTCTCCCACCTTCCCTCTCACCTGGCTTCAGCAATCACCTGTGAGATTACACTACTTCCCCTCCCCATTGAACCCCTCTACAAGAAGTCACAAATAGGCCCGATAGGGTAAGGGAGAATATTTCTGTCAATCAGTTAGAATATTCTGGAAGTTTATGGTTGCCGCTACTGAAATGGCTTACTAATTTTAGAATGAACCGGTCTTAAGCTTTCATCTTCCAGATGGGAACTCAAACACTTCTTTTCATCAATATGTCATCTTGTTAGTGGCTGGTGAGGTCTGGATATGTCAGGTGGGTTTCAGGTCGGCGTTTTAGAGCGGGCGCAGACAGCGCCACGTGCCAGCCTCAGTAGCGTACCAATGTCCTGGCCCTCAGGTGGAACCCATTGTGGATGCAAGGATGCTTCGAAGATGAGTCAGGAAAGGAGCTCCCTATATGGCCTAATGGATTGACTGACCATAAGGCATACAGTAGGATCAGAGTTAGGCTGTTCAGCCCATCAAGTCTGCTCTGCCATTTTATTATAGTTGATTTAGTTTCCTGCTCAACCCCATTCACTCTGTAACTTTTGAACCTCATACTAATCAAGAACCTATCAACCTCCGCTTTAAATATACCTAATGACTTGACCTCCGAAGCCGTCTGTGACAATGAATTCCACAGATTCACCACCATCTGGCTAAAGATATTCCTTCTTATCTCTGTTCTAAAGGAACATTCTTGATTTCTGAGGCTGTGTGCCCTGGATTAGATCATTTTTTCACCATCAGAAGAAACCATTCCTATTGGAACCACGTTTCCCAATGGGAGTGTAGCTGTTCCCAGAGGAATCACCTTTCCCAGTGGGGGAGTGGGCAGTTATTGCTATAGACATTGTTTATCCTATTGAAGGGCAGCAGTAACCAATGGAAAGCCATTCCCGATGTCTGTTCACACTGGTTCTGCCTTTCCCATGGATGTGTAGGGATGTCTCTTCCCATTACATCTGCCTGTCTAGTGGACCTGTGGCAATGGCTGTTCCCATTGGGATTGCTTTTTCTATCAAGGGAAACCTGTTCCAAATGAAACTGCTTTTCCCACTGGGTGTACAGCCATTCCGAAGGGAAAGGACTTTTCTTCAGAGTGGTAGCTATTCCCATTAGAACTATTTTCACTATCAAAGGGCAGCCATTCCCATGGATCTAACTTTCCCATTGGGATTAGATTTTACCAGTTCTTTTTGCTTCCTTCTAGCCCAGTATTATGGGACACCTAAACTTCTGTGGTGTGCTGGGATTGGTGGAGTTAGCACTTTTTGCATGGAATTACTTCCAATCTGGCAGAGGCCATAACTCATAACCCCTTTCCTAGCCCAAAGAAACCCAGTAGTGTCATGTTTGAAGGGTGTAGTTGGGCAGATCTAGTTTCTCCCCTGCCCCCAAACCTCTCTCCCTCCTCCCACCCCCCAACCCACCCCTGCCGACAACCCTACTCCCTGCAGCATTTTATTGAGGCCTCCAAAAACATTTGGTGATAATTTCCTCGCTTCTTTCCTGGAGCTGGATCCTCGCGAATCGTTGAGCTTCTGAGCAACCTCGGGCAATGTTGGACCGGTTCCTCCTTCCTCTTTATCATCCTCATCCATCCCCCTTTTCCAATTGTCAACCACGCGCAGGCCGCAATTATGCCGGAGACCCTTGCCAGGCCATATTGCAGGGCTCCACCACATCTGCCACCATGCCTGGGACCAGGCTTCGGAGCTCCAATAACAATCAGAGTTGTTCCAAGGGCTTCTTGATATCTCCTGTCCCCTGCTGGGTGTGAATGCTGCAAGAGGTGCCATCAGCCAGGGCTACAGAAGATTAGCCCTGGTATACAGTCAGCCGACATGATGCACTATATTGGCTCAGCATTCCAGGGATAAGACCTGGCAGCGTCTTGGATAGTAGACATGATAAGCCAAACTGTGCGATTTGGCACCACGTACCGGCTGCACACTAATTGAATGGAACCCTTCTGGCTTAGAAAATTGAGAGTAATTATCATAGAGGACCATCAGTGGCACATGGGTACAACCAATGACATACTGCACCAGCTAGACTGTGATAGTTGCCTGCGTGGTGTCTGCTTTTGCAAGGTCCATTGGGAATACACTCAGTTGACAACGCCCATTATTTTCTGTGTAAGCCAGGTACTGCAGATCGACTGGCGGTTTACCCCTTGCTCCCCGGATCGGTGGATGCTCGGGGGGCAGGGGGAGGGGACAGATGGTTCAGCTTGACGACAAGCTGAGTCTGGGGGATGGGGGTGGGGGGGTTGACTTGGCAGGTGCTGGCTGTCGACGGTGGGCCAACTTTGGGCAGTCTTCAGGTCTCCAGGTCGGGATGCGAGGAGGGGGGGGGGGGGAACCGGTTATTGTCCTCTGAATCAGCACCCAGAAAAGCAGAAATGTTCACCTTATTGATGCTTGGATGATATTAGTTGAACAAAGCTGTGAGTAGAATTTTTCAATGTGAGGTACTTTGCGTTGGCTGCCCTGTATGATAATTACTCTCGGTTTTCTGAACCAAAAGATTCATAGATGATTTAGCGTGAACATAGCTTTCATATCTGCAAATTTATCCCGTGAACATTTCTGTTTTGACAAATCAGACTTCTTTTTATTTAAAGAATGATGTGGATTTCCACAAACCGTGATCCAAGCAGCATCACTGGTCACCAAAGTGTGATGAATCTCTGGGATTCTCCAGCCCAACGAGTTGAAGAGGCTGGATCATTAGAGTATAGAGGAAGCAGGAACATGCAGAAGGACCTAGACAGATTGGGAGAATGGGAAAAGAATTGGCAGATGGAATACAGTGTAGGGAAGTGTATGGTTATGCACTACAGAAGGAATAAAGGCATCAACTATTTTCTAAATGGGGAAGAAATTCAGAAATCAGGGGTGCAAAGGGAATTCTGTGCAGGATTTCCTGAAGGTTAACTTGCATGTTGAGTCGATGGTAAGGAAGGCAACTGCAATGCTAGCATTCACTTTGAGTGGATTAGAATATACAAACAAGGATTTACTGCTGAGATTTTATAAGCCATTGGTCAGACCGCACTTGCTGTTTTGTGAGCAGTTTTGGGTCTCTTTTCAAAGAAAGTATGTGTTGGCATTGGAGAAGGTCCAGAAGAGGCTCATGAGAATGATTCAGGGAATGAGAGGGTTAACGTATGAGGAACATTTAATGGATAATAAATTAGCCATAATGGAATGATAGAGCAGACACGATGGGCCGAATGGCCAAATTTTCTCCTATGTCTTATGGTATTTAAAGAGGACATGGAACTTTATAAGGCATTAGTGAAGCCTCATTTGGAGGCCTCTTATCCAAGAAAGGATGTGTTTGCATTGGAGAGAGTTCAAAGGAGGTTCACCAAAGTGATTTTGGAATTGAAAGGTTTATCCTGAGAGGAGTGTTTGATGGCTCCTGTACTCACTGGAATTCAAAAGAATGAGGGGGTATCTCATTGAAACCTATCAAATATTGAAAGGCCTGGACAGTGTAGATTTGCAAAGGATGTTTCCTGTAGTGGGGGAGTCTAAGATCAGAGGAGACAGCCTCAGAATAGAGGGACGTTGATTTAGAATGGATATGAGGAGGAATGGTGAATCTGTGTATTTAAGGCAGAAGTTGATAGATTCTTGATTAGTCAGGGCATGAGGGGATACAGGGAGAAGGCAGAAGATTGGGGCTGAGAAGGAAATGGATCAGCCATGATGAAATGGCAGAACAGACTCGATGGGCCAATTGCCCTAATTCTGCTCCTATATGTTATTGTCTATGGATCCATTTATGAAACAATCAGTAAATTGAGGGCTGTTGGGAATTGGCACAGAGGAGGAGATATCATCAAGAACAGAACAGCCAGGATCTCACTGAATGAGATCTAGTAGCAAAGTCCAGCTACTACTTGCTTGTGTTGTTATGTTACAGTTACCAACACAATACTAATTGCAATAATGATTATAATCACAAAACTAACTCCTAAATTTAAGGTGCAAGGGATCATCAAAAAGCTTTCAATGCATTTTGGACAATTTGCAATGCACGATACTTACAAGTACTTTTCTCAAGGATACAATTTGTTAAAAGGAAGACCTGATTCAAGACAAGTCAAGTCAAGTTTATTGTCATTTACCTATATACATGTATACTGTCAAGTAAGTCAATGTTTCTCCAGACCAGGATGTAAAAGCACAGTAGTACACATAACACACATATAACACACAATAACTTAGGAAAGTAAGAATTAAATCTAGAAATGAATTACATATAAATAAACAAAGTAAAGTGTATAAACTAAATATTGTAAGGTACTGTACAAATTATCTGGTGACACTTCAAATGCAATGTGGCAGGGAGTTCAGAAGCTTAATGGCCTGAGGGAAGAAGCTGTTTCCCATCCTGACCGTTCTTGTCTCAATGCATCGGAGTCCCCTGCCTGATGGTAGAAAGCCGACGAGGATGCTGGATGGATGGGTGGGATCCTTAATAATACTAAGGGCTCTGTGTACACAGTGCTCCTGATAATTGTCCCTGATGGATGGTAGGGAGACCCCTATGATCCTGTCAGCCATTCTCACTGTCCTTTGTAGGGACTCTGGTCCAAAGCCCTGCTGCTCCCATACCAGATGGAGATGCAACTTGTCAGGACGGGGAGGGGGAGGGCAGCCTCACGTCTCAATCTCCTCAGGAAGTTGAGGCGCTATTGTGCCTTCTTCTTCAGGGAGGTGATGTCGAGGGTCTAGGTGAGGTTGTCCGCGATGTGAACTCCCACCATAAACAATGGGCATAAAATAGATCAAACCCCAATTTCATACTGACTCCTTGGCTCAGTATAGCTTTGGCTCCTTATACTTTCCACAGGCACCAGCTGTCAGAGAAGAACGTCAGCCTTGTCCTGTTGAATACATGTATAATTATCAAAGGCACACTTTCCTGCTGTTAGAGACACTCTTGGACAACGATACATAGAATGACACTCTGGGCCTGTACTTGCTTGGAAGAATGATGGTGCATCTTATTGAAACCTATCAAATATTGAAAAACCTAGGTATAGTGCACAAGGAGAGGATCTTTCCTATAGTGGGGGAGTCTAGGACCAGAGGGACTTAGAATATAAGGATGTCCCTTTAGAGCAGAGATGCGGAGGAATTCATTTAGGGTGGTAAGGGTGGTGAATCTATGGAATCAATTGCCACAGATGGCTGTGGAAGGCAAGTCATTGGGTACATTTAAAGCTGAGATTGCTAGTTTCTTGATTAGTAAGGACATCAAAAGCTATGGGGGGAAGGTTGGAGAATGGGGTTGAGAGGGATAACAAATCAGCTATGATAGAATGGCGGAGCAGACTCGATGGGCAGAATGTTCGAATATCTACACAAGAAAGAATGTGGATTTTGTTTGCAAGTGGAAAGGAAATTCACAGAACTAACAGCAATTTATTAATGTGGAACACTAAATTAATAGTTGACAAATTCTTAGAAGGTAACATTTGCATACTTTTAAAGCTGTGATAATAGTTGCTAAATAACTATTAAATTCATTTGACTTTAGGACGAGATCAATCCATTTTGCACAGCAAGCAGGTGTGTGGGAAGTGTGAATCCATGTCCTCTGGCACTCCAATCATTAGAAAGTATTTACCATCACCAAAGTGAATAAAATATGTTCAATTATTTCAACTCTTATCTCCTTGTCTGCCCTACACAACAGAGAATGGAAAACAGAGTGGGAAATACTCCATCTATCTGCCTCTTTATCCAGTAATTTATTTTATTTGTTTAGAGATACAGCACGGTAACTGGTCCTTCCGGCCCAGTGAGCCTGTGCCACCTATGTAATACCATCCAGAGACAGAGAAGCAGTTTCAGCGACAGGTTACTATCGATGCAATGCTCCTCAGACAGGATGAAGAGGTCAATACTCCCCAATGCCATTAGGCTTTACAATTCAACCGCCAGGACTTAAGAACTTTTTAAAAGCTATTATTAATGCTTTTTGAGATAGTGATTTAGATGCATATCATATTTTTTACTGAGTTAAGTATTGTATGTAATTAGTTTTGCTACAACAAGTGTATGGGACATTGGAAAAAAAGTTGAATTTCCCCATGGGGATGAATAAAGTATCTATCTATCTATCTATCTATCTATCTATTAGCAGACTAATCCATACGTTTTTTGAATGTGGGAGGAAACCAGACTCCAGGGAGGAAACCCATGAAAGTCATAGAGAGAATGTACAAGCTCCTTATAGACAGCAAAAGGAATTGAAATTGAATCCCTGACATTATAATATAATCATGTTAACCAATGTGTTACCATACCATTCCTAAATTGCTGATAAATTGTTCTATTGACCATTACTAGTGCTTGAATAAGACTATAAGATTACAAGATATAGAGCAGAACTAGGCCACACAGACCATCAAGCCTGCTCAGTCATTCCGTCATGTCTGATTTATTATCCCCCTCAAACCCAGTCTCCTGCCTTCTCACTGTAACCTTTGATGCCCTGATTAATCAAGAACTTATCAACCTCCACTTTAAATATACTCAAATGCTTCCTCTCCACAGCAGCCCATGGGAATGAATTCCACAGATTCACCATCCTCTGGCTAATGAAATTCCTCCTCATTTCTGTTCTAAATGTATGTCCCTCCATTCTGAGGCTGTGTCCTCTGGTCCTAGACTCATTGCTATAGGAAACATTCTCTCCACATCCACGCTAACTAGGCCTTTCAATATTCAATTGGCTTCAATGAAATCCATCCTCATCCTTCTAAGCTCCAGCAAGTACAGGCCTAGAGCCATCAGATGTGTCCCTTTCATTTCCGGAATCATTCTCATGAACCTCCTCTGGGCCCTCTCCTATGCCAGCACATCTTTGCTTAGATAAGAGGCACAAAACTGCTCACAATACTGCAAGTGCAATCTGACCAATGCCTTATAAAGCCTCAGCATCACATCCTTGCTGTTATATTCTGGTTCTTTCAAAATAAATGCTAACATTGTATGTACCTTCCTTCCCACTGACCCAACCTGAAAGTTGACCTTTAAGGAATCCAGCACAAGGACTCCTAAGTCCCTTTGCACCTCTGATTTTGGAATTTTCTCCCTGTTTAGAAAATAGTTCATGCCTTTATTCCTCCAACCAATGTGCATGACCATATACTTCCCGATACCAAATTCTATCTGCCGCTTCTTTGCCCATTCTACTAATCTGTCTAAATTCTGCTGCAGACTCCCTGCTTCCTCAACTCTACCTGCCCCTCTGCCTATCTTTGTATTGTCCACAAACTTGGCCACAAGCCATTGATTCCATCATCCAAATCGTTGACATATAGCATAAAAAGAAGCAGTCCCAATACCGACTGCTGCAGAGCACCACTAGTCACCAGCAGCCAACCAAAACAGGCCACCATTATTCCAACTCTTTACCTCCAGCTAGTCAGCCAATCTTCAATCCATGCTAGTATCATTCCTGTAATACCATGGGATCTTATCTTGTTAAGCAGTCTTATGTACGGCACCTTGTCAAAGGCCTTTTGAAAATCCAAATAAGCAACATCCACTGATTCTCCTTTGTCTATCTTGACTGTTATTTACTCAACAAATTCCAATAGATTTGTCAAACAAGATTTCCCCTGAAGGAAACCATGCTGACTTTGGCCTATTTAATCATGTGCCTCCAAGTACCCCAAAATCTCATCCTTGATAATGGTCTTCAATATGTTCCCAACCACCGAGATCAAGCTAGCTGGCCTGTAAGTTCAAAGTTCAAAGTAAATTTATTATCAAAGTATATATACGTCACCATATACAACCCTGAGATCAATTTTCTTGTGGGCATCCACTGTACATGCAAGAAACACAATAGAATCAATGAAAGACTGCACCCAACAGGGTGGACAAACAACCATTGTGCAAAAGACAACAGACTGCAAATATAAAAAAAAATTATAAATAAATAAGCAACAACTATCAATCACTTGAGATGAAGAATCCTTGAAAATCAGTTCATAGGTTGTGGGAACAGTTCAGTGCTGTGGTGAGTGAAGTCGAGTGAAGTTATCCCTTCTGGTTAAAAAACCTGAGAGTTGAGGGTTAATAACTGTTCCTGAACCTGGTGGTGTGGGTTCTGAAGTCCTTGTATCTCTCCTCTTGATGGCGGCAGCAAGGAGAGAGCACGCCTAGGTGGTGAGAGTCCCTGATGATGGATTTCATGAATTCCTGGATGCTCTTCATGTGGATATGCTCAGTGGTTAGGAGGGCTTTACCCGTGATGGACTGGGCCGCATCCATTACTTTTTGTAGGATCTTCCATTCAAGGGCATTGGTCTTTCCATACCAGGCTGTGATGCAGCCAGTCAATATACTCTTCACTACATATACTTAGAAATTTATCAAAGTTTTAGATATTTGCTGAATCTTCACAAACTCCTAAGAAAGTAGAGGCGCTGCCGTGCTTTCTTCATAATTGCAATTACGTCACGGGCCCAGGGCAGGTCCTCTGAAATAGTAACACCAAGGAATTTAAAGCTGCTGACCCTCTCCACCTCTGATGAGGACTGGCTCATGGAACTCTGGTTTCCTTCTTTTGAAGTCAACAATCAGCTCCTTGGTCTCATTGACGTTGAGTAAGAGGTTGTTGTTTTGGCACCACTCAGCCAGATTTTCAATCTCACTCCTATAATCATCAGCTTTAACTTGGCTTTCGATAGTGGTGTTGTCAGCAAACTTAAATATGGCATTGGAGATGTGGTAGCCACACAGTCATAAGTTTAAAGCATGTAGAGCAAGGGGCTAAGCACACAGCCTTGTGCTGATGGAGGTCATGGAGGAGATGTTACTGCCAGCTTGATCTGACTGGATTCTGCAAGTGAAGAAATCAAGGATCCAATTGCACAAAGAGGTATTGAGGCCAAGATCTAGGAGCTAATTGATTAGTTCTGAGCGGTTGATGGTAATGAATACTGAACTGTAGTCAATAAAGAGCACCTTGATATATACCACTTTCCTCTTCAGGTGTTTTACGGTTGAGTGAAGAGCCAATGACTATCGGCTGTAGACCTGTTGCTCCGGTAGGCAAATTGGAGTGGATCTAAATCGTGGATGTGCTACCGGACGATTGTCACTGAGACAGGTCACCACGTTCTTTTTGGGCACCAGTACAATTGGAGACTGACTGAAGCAGGTGGGTGCCACATATTGCTGAAGTGAAAGGTGAACACTCCAGCCAGTTGATTGGCACAAGTCTTTAGTACCTGACCAGGTACCCGATCTGGGCCGGATGCTTTTCATGGGTTCACCGTCCTGAGAGACTGAGGTCATAGGATCATCGAGGGCTGTGGGAGTTCGTGATGGTTCCTCCAAGTTTTGATGGTCAAAGTGAGCATAGAAGGCATTGAAAAGATTAAGTATATATATGGCTTCCGGTGACGTCACCGTCGAGAATGGCAGCTTAAGTCACTAGTTCCTCCGGAAAAACGCGTATTAAGCCCCGTTAACCCGTCAAATATAGTATTTTTCGAAAGTATTTGAACTGATAAGAGGGGCAAGATTGGGGAAAAAGAATGGAAATAAAAAAGCGACACTGCGGAGCCTGCAGCTGAGAGGAGTGCAGCGAGTGGCTCTCCTACCCGACCACGTGCTAGCGAGGCGGACGCTGGGCCTTGTTCAGGCGAAGCGGCAAATATGATCAAAATTTTGAAAGAGATAAGGGAGCTCCAGAAAGATATAAAACAGCAGCTACATGTTATCAAGTCAGAGCTTGCCAACGTCAATCAAAAAATAGCGGCGGCAGAGACTCAAATTGAGAAGGTGGAAGATCGCATTCAAAACGTGGAACAGATACTAAGTAAGACAATAAAAATGTTAAATCAACAAGCAGGTAAACTGCTTGACCTGGGGGGAAGATCACAGCGGAAAAATATCAGAATCTACAACGTTCCCGAAGGAGCGAAGGGCTTGTCTATGACGGAGTTTGTCGGAAAGTTGCTGCGGAACGCGCTGGAGCTTCTCTCAACTATGGAGCTGGAAACTGAGAGAGTGTATCATGCGATTGTCCCGAAGCCTACCCGAGGTAGAGCAGATAAGCCACGCTCAATAATAATTAAATTCTTTCAATACAGTACCAAGGCAGAGATTCTATGAAGGGCCTGAGTTAAGAAGAGGGTGGTTTTAAATGATAAGTTAATATATTTCGACCAAGATTACTACCCCTCCGCGGTCCTGCAGAAATGTAAAGAATACTCTGAAGTAAAGCGAATACTAAAACAAGAAAGGATTAGATTTCAAACTCCATACCCTGCTAAACTTCGAGTGTTTTATCAAGATGGGATCCAACTGTATCAGACAGTGGAAGGGGCGATTACAGACATGAAGGCCAGAGGGTTGCCCGTCAGCGTGATCAAACCTAGGGAAAGCCTGGCAGAGGAATTATACCGCTCCGCTTGGGAAATAGTGCGAGAATTGAGAAGGCAGGAGACGGGAGGAGGCCAAGAGAAATATATCAGGAAGAGACTGGGAGTTTTCCAAAGACAGCCCTCACCCCCTCCAGAAGAGCCATAAGGTTTGGTTAAATTTAAAAATGTTGAGAAGCTAAACGGAAGTAAAAGTAGACAGTGATATACCTATCTCGAGAAATACTTATTATAATGAGGATTTTATATTACTTAGTTGTTATTCTTTATTCGCTCACTTACTCCTTTTTCCCCACCAAAATGAGATATATATGTGTGCATATATGTGTATGTATGTAACATATATATGTATGTGTGTGTGTGTGTCTATATATGGTTCTTATTTGTTCAGGGAGTAGATCAATTAAGTTTTATTCTGCTAATTTCAATGATACATTGACAGATAAACACAGATGGCTAAGGACAAAGTAAAATTCATTTCTTTTAATGTCAATGGGCTATTAAATCCAATCAAACATAATAGAATTTTATCCAAAATAAAAAAAGAACAAGCCCATGTAGTATATTTACAGGAAACTCATTTAAGTGATAATGAGCATAGAAAACTAAAGAGAATGGGCTTCACTAATTTGTGTTTCTCCTCATATAAATCAGGACATAGGAGAGGAGTTGCTATTCTTATCTCAAGCAAGCTAAATTTTGAAAAGGTATTTGAAATGGGAGATAAAGAGGGCAGATATATTCTGGTAAGGTGGAATATAGACGGAAATTCAGTTACTCTATTAAATATATACGCACCCCTGGGAAGTGATATTGGTTTTTTTCAGAAAATTACTGATATTATGGTAGCGGAAACAGAAGGTCTCCAGATATGTGGGGGAGACTTAAATTTACAATTACAACCAAACTTAGACTCTTCCAATAGAAAAACCTATGAAACAAAATCCTTACATAAGAAAGTTAATACACTTTTTGAGGATGTTGGTTTAATTGATATATGGAGGGACCTTTTCCCTGACAGAAGGGATTACACTCATTATTCTGCTCCCCATTCTGTATATACAAGAATAGACTATTTCATAACATTTGGAAAAGACAAAGACAAAATAAACACCTGTGGAATTGGGACAATGGATGTAAGCGACCATGCACCTATATATTTATCTGCTGATTTTGACCTACAACCAAAGAATACTATTTGGAAACTAAATTCAAGTCTACTCAATGATCCATACTTTAAGGAACAAATTAAAAAAGAAATTGGTCTCTACTTAGAATTTAATGATAATAGAGAGGTTTCACCTCCCATTTTATGGGATAGTCTGAAGGTTGTCTTTAGAGGGAAAATTATAGTGATATCTTCATATAAGAAAAAAATAAGGAAGGAATAAAACATTAGAAGAATTACAAAATAGGCTGAAGGAACTAGAGAAAAAACACAAATTGAATTTGGCACAGGATACATTAGGGGAAATTTTAAAAATTAGGAATGAAATTAATAGTTTGGCCACGCAAGAAATCAGGAAAAATTTAATGTTTCTGAAACAGAGACATTATGAAAGTGGATCAAAGTCTATGAAAATACTGGTGTGGAAAATGAAAGAAAAAAGATAGCAGAAAATACAATTCATAGAATTAGGGATCCAAGAATGAAAATGATAAAAAATAAAAAAATAAGCTAAGTGAAATTCAAGAAGCTTTTGAAGTGTTTTACAAAACTCTATATTCCAAAGTTCCAGGGGGAAGCATAACCCAAATTTACACCTTCTTGAATTCTCTAGAGTTACCCACTTTAAGCGAAGAACAAAATAGAACGATGACTGCTGACGTAACTGAAGTTGAATTAAAAGCTGCAATTAGTAGGCTTAAATTAAGCAAGTCACCAGGATCAAATGGGTATATGGCAGAGTGGTACAAAAAATTTAAAGATGAGTTAATTTCTGTTTTACTCCCCACACTGAACTGGGTTCTAAAAAAGGCACAAATGCCACCCAGTTGGAAGGAAGCGATAATCTCAGCTATACTGAAAGAAGGCAAGGATAAAATGGAATGCGGGTCATTTAGACCAATATCCGTTCTTAATGTAGATTATCGATTATTTACCTCCATCATGGCCAAACGATTAGAGGAGTTTCTACCTATACTGATACGTAATGATCAGATAGGTTTTATACGACAACGCCAAACACAAGACAATATATGAAGGACACTTCACATTATGGATCATATACAAAAAAAATAAGATCGAAGCAATAGTGATAAGTGTGGACGCTGAAAAGGCATTTGATTCGGTTAATTGGAATTTTCTTTACAGAGTTTTACATAGATTTGGTTTCCAAGACACAATTATTAAAACTATGCAGACACTATATGACAACCCTACTGCTAGGATTAAAATTAATGGATATTTATCAAATAGTCTTACCCTAGAAAGGGGAATGAGACAGGGTTGTGCATGGTCACGACTACTCTTCGTGTTATATCTGGTACCATTAGCTCAATACATCAGACAAAATGAAGATATCAGGGGAATTACTATTAAAGGGACAGAGCATAAATTGGCTTGTTATGCGGATAACATTTTGATCTATCTAGGGCAACCAACATACTCTTTACCTAATTTGATGGTAATTTGATTACCTAATTTCTCTTAGCCCACCAAGAGAAATTGAAAGTAGATATCCCTGGGCATGGCACACAGAGTCTTTCAAATACTTGGGCATCATTATGCCAAAAGATTTGGCAAAATTATCAGAATGTAATTATCAGCATTTACATTAAAAAAAATTAAGGAAAATGTGGCAAGATGGAACCTGATTCCTTTTTTCAGTCTCAGTTCAAGGATTGAGTCTATTAAAATGAATATACTGCCCAGACTGTTATATCTCTTTCAGACCCTACCAATAGAGATTAATCAAAATCAATTCAATGAATGGAACAAGATCTTATCAAGGTATATTTGACAGGGTAAAAGGCCTAGAGTTAATCTCAAAACTTTGAAATTAGCAAAGGAAAAGGGGGGATGGGGCCTACCTTCTCTTAGAGGTCATTATTTTGCAGCACAGTTGAGAGCTGTGATATGTTGGTGCAACCCATCATATGACGCTCAATGGAAAAACATTGAGGAGCGGTTACTTCCCATCCCCATACAAGCAATTTTGGCTGATAACAACCTGCAAAGGTACATAAATACTATTGATAACCCATGGGTGAAACTGAATCTTAAAATATGGAAAACTATTATAAAAGAATATAATCTAGAGGGAGATATTGTAATTCTTAAATGGTGTGCATACGACTCTGATTTTACACCAAATAAATTGGATGCTAGATTTAAGGACTAGACAGCTAAAGGAATAACAGTTCTTTGCAACATAATGAAAGAAGGAACACAGTTCAGTTTTGAAATGCTTAAAGAGAAGCACTTATTAGAAAAACAAGATTTTTATCAGTATTTACAGATACGACAATATGTTAATAAGATACTTAAAAAAGTAATCAAGGCAAGTACATGCTTAATAGAGCTATTTAGAAAAGCATATAATTCAGATAACGGTAGTAGAATCATTTCAAGCATATATAAGGGGTTGTCAAATCTTAAAACACATTTGACTTCATACATTAAAACAAAATGGGAGAAGGAAGGAGGGATAATTATATCTGAGGAAGAATGGACAATAATATGGAGATATCAATGGAAGTGTACCAGTTCACAGAAATGGAGGGAGTTTGGATGGAAAAACTTGATAAGATATTTTATTACACCCTCTCAGAAATCCCATTATGATAGTAACCTCCCTGTTTACTGGAGAAATTGTGGAAATCAAAATGCAAATCATTATCATATTTTTTGGGACTGCCCTGTTATCAAAGACTATTGGAGGAGGATACACAATGCCCTACAAGACATCTTTAACTGTGAAATACCCTTAGAGAGTAAGACCATATATTTTGTATATATACCTCAAGAATGGTTGAAAAGAGATAAATATTTAATGAATATACTGTTGGTGGCTGGCAAAAAGACTCTTACTAGGGAATGATTATCACAGGAGAGCCCAACTTTAAATACATGGATGGAAATTACAATGGATGTTTACAAAATGGAGAAGATAGCAGCATCTGTTAATCATAAGCTGGAACAATTTGATTCATACTGGGAAAAATGGTTTAACTACATAATGCCTCATAGACCTGATTTTATTCTCACAAATCAATGAATATGTTGTAAAAGAAGATCACTCCCTATTTGTACATAGTTTTTTCCTTTTGCTTGTTTTTTCTTTCCACTCTTTTCTATAAGTGTATACCTCAGATAAATACTATGTGGAGATTTGTGACATATATGATTATATGATATATATGTACAATGTCTGAAATACATCATGTGGAAATGTTTGTTTGATGATGAACTTCAATAAAAAAATAAACTATTAAGAAAAAGAAAATATTAAGTATGAAGCAGTTTGAGAGTGAGAAACTAAAGTCAGATGTATTCGTATTACAGTGGTGTAAGGGGGATTACAGAGGAGATGGCCAGAGTTGATTGGAAGTGAACATGGCAGAAGTTACAATAGAACAGCAAAGGCTGGAGTTTCTGGGGGAAGACACAGGATAGATAAATCCCAAAGATGAACAAATATTCCAAAGGGAGGATGAGGTAATCATGGCTGACAAGGAAATCAAATACATCATAAAAGCAAAGGAGGGGGCATATAATACAACAAAAAATAATGGGGAGCTAGAGGTTTGGGAAGCTTTTAAAAAGCAACAGAAGACTACTAAAAAGCCACAAGGGGAGAAAAGGTGAAATATGAATGTAAACTAACCAATAATATGAAAGAGGATACATAAAGTTTTTTCAGATATACGAAGAGCAAAAGAGAGGCAAGAGTGGATATCAGACTGCTGGAAATGACGCTGGAGATGTAGTAATGGGAGACAGACAAATGGCGAAGGAACTTAATAAGTATTTTGTGCCAGTCTTCACTTTGGAAGACACCAGCAATATGGTGGAAGAAATTAGAGAGTGTTGGGGGGGGGGGGGGGCAAAAATGAATGTGGAGGCTATTACCAGGGGAAAGTACTTGGAAAGGCCTGAAGGTAGACAAGTCCCCTGGAGCAGATGAACTACACATCAGGGTTCTGGAAGACGTAGCTGAAGAGATGGTGGATGCATTAGTATTGATCTTTCAAAAATCACTAGATTCTGGAATGGTTCTGGAGGACTTTTCAACATAATTGTATAAGGGCTAAGAGTGTTGTAAAAACAAGCCTGAAGGCTTTGTGTGTCAATGCGAGGAGCATTCGTAACAAGGTGGATGAATTTAATGTGCAGATAGTTATTAATGAATATGATATAGTTGGGATCACAGAGACATGGCTCCAGGGTGACCAAGGATGGGAGCTCAACATCCAGGGGTATTCAATATTCAGGAGGGATAGACAGGAAAGAAAAGGAGGTGGGGTAGCATTGCTGGTTAGAGAGGAGATTAACACAATAGAAAGGAAGGACACTAGCCTGGAGGATGTGGAATCGATATGGGTAGAGCTGCATAACACTAAGGGGCAGAAAACGCTGGTAGGAGTTGTGTACAGGCCATCTAACAGTAGTAGTGAGGTTGTGGATGGCATTAAACAGGAAATTAGAAATGCGTGCAATAAAGGAACAGTAGTTATAATGGGTGACTTCAATCTACATATAGATTGGGTGAACCAAATTGGTAAGGGTGCTGAGGAAGAGGATTTCTTGGAATGTATGCAGGATCGTTTTCTGAACCAACATGTCGAGGAACCAACTAGAGAGCAGGCCATTCTAGATTGGGTATTGAGCAATGAGGAAGGGTTAGTTAGCAATCTTGTCATGCGAGGCCCCTTGGGTAAGAGTGACCATAATATGGTGGAATTCTTCATTAAGATGGAGAGTGACATAGTTAATTCAGAAACAAAGGTTCTGAACTTAAAGAAGGGTAACTTTGAAGGTATGAGATGTGAATTAGCTAAGATAGACTGGCAAATGATACTTAAAGGGTTGACGGTGGATATGCAATGGCAAGCATTTAAAGATCGCATGGATGAACTACAACAATTGTTCATCCCAGTTTGGCAAAAGAATAAACCAGGGAAGGTAGTGCACCCGTGGCTGACAAGGGAAATTAGGGATAGTATCAAGTCCAAAGAAGAAACATATAAATTAGCAAAAAAAAGCGGCACACCTGAGGACTGGGAGAAATTCAGAGACCAGCAGAGGAGGACAAAGGGCTTAATTAGGAAAGGAAAAAAAGATTATGAGAGAAAGCTGGCAGGGAACATAAAAACTGACTGTAAAAGCTTTTATAGATACATGAAAAGAAAAAGATTGGTCAAGACAAATGTAGGTCCTTTACAGTCAGAAACAGGTGAATTGATCATAGGGAACAAAGACATGGCAGACCAATTGAATAACTACTTTGGTTCTGTCTTCACTAAGGAGGACATAAATAATCTTCCGAAAATAGTAAGGGACCGAGGGTCTAGTGAGATGGATGAACTGCGGGAAATACATGTTAGTAGGGAAGTGGTGTTAGGTAAATTGAAGGGATTAAAGGCAGATAAATCCCCAGGGCCAGATGGTCTGCATCCCAGAGTGCTTAAGGAAGTAGCCCAAGAAATAGTGGATACATTAGTGATAATTTTTCAAAACTCCTTAGATTCTGGATTAGTTCCTGAGGATTGGAGGGTGGCTAATGTAACCCCACTTTTTAAAAAAGGAGGGAGAGAGAAACCGGGGAATTATAGACCGGTTAGTCTGACATCGGTGGTGGGGAAAATGCTAGAGTCGGTTATCAAAGATGTGATAACAGCACATTTGGAAAGGGGTGAAATCATCGGACAAAGTCAGCATGGATCTGTGAAAGGAAAATCATGTCTGACGAATCTTATAGAATTTTTTGAAGATGTAACTAGTAGAGTGGATAGGGGAGAGCCAGTGGATGTGGTATATTTAGATTTTCAAAAGGCTTTTGACCAGTTCCCACACAGGAGATTAATGTGCAAACTTAAAGGACACGGTATTGGGGGTATGGTATTGATATGGATAGAGAATTGGTTGGCAGACAGGAAGCAAAGAGTGGGAGTAAACGGGACCTTTTCAGAATGGCAGGCAGTGACTAGTGGGGTACCACAAGGCTCAGTGCTGGGACCCCAGTTGTTTACAATATATATTAATGATTTAAACGAGGGAATTAAATGCAGCATCTCCAAGTTTGCAGATGACACGAAGCTGGGCGGCGGTGTTATCTGTGAGGAGGATGCTAAGAGGATGCAGGGTGACTTGGAAAGGTTAGGTGAGTGGGCAAATTCGTGGCAGATGCAATTTAATGTGGATAAATGTGAGGTTATCCACTTTGGTTGCAAGAACAGGAAAACAGATTATTATCTGAACGGTGGCCGATTAGGAAAAGGGGAGATGCAACGAGACCTGGGTGTCATTGTACACCAGTCATTGAAGGTGGGCATGCAGGTACAGCAGGTGGTGAAAAAGGCAAATGGTATGTTGGCATTCATAGCAAAAGGATTTGAGTACAGGAGCAGGGAAGTTCTACTGCAGTTGTACAAGGCCTTGGTGAGACCACACCTAGAATATTGTGTGCAGTTTTGGTCCCCTAATCTGAGGAAAGACATTCTTGCCATAGAGGGAGTACAGAGAAGGTTCACCAGATTGATTCCTGGGATGGCAGGACTTTCATATGAAGAAAGACTGGATCGACTAGGCTTATACTCACTGGAATTTAGAAGATTGAGGGGGGATCTTATTGAAACGTATAAAATTCTAAAGGGATTGGACAGGCTAGATGTAGGAAGATTGTTTCCAATGTTGGGGAAGTCCAGAATGAGGGGTCACAGTTTAAGGATAAAGGGGAAGCCTTTTAGGACTGAGATGAGAAAAAACTTCTTCACACAGAGAGTGGTGAATCTGTGGAATTCTCTGCCACAGGAAACAGTTGAGGCCGGTTCATTGGCTATATTTAAGAGGAAGTTAGATATGGCCCTTGTGGCTAAAGGGATCAGGGGGTATGGAGAGAAAGCAGGTACAGAGTTCTGATTGTGTATGATCAGCCATGATCACAGTGAATGGTGGTGCAGGCTTGAAGGGCCGAATGGCCTACTCCTGCACCTATTTTCTATGTTTCTATGACTGCAAAATTGCAAATGTCATTCTACCTTTTAGAAGGGATGGAGGCAAAAGAAAGGAAATTATAGGCTTGTTAGCCTGACTTTATTGTTGGAAAGATGTTGGAGTCTGTTGTAAGGAAGAGGTTGAGGGTACTTGGAGGTACATAATTAATTGGGCCGAAGTCAGCATGATTTCCTTAAGGAGAAATCTTGCCTGAAAAACCTGTTGGAAACTTTTGAGGAAATAACAGGCAGCACAGACAAAGAGATTCAGTGGATGTTGTTTACTTGGATTTTTAGAAGGCCCTTGACAAAGTGCCACACAAGAAACTATTAACCAAGATAAAACCATGAGACCCGAAGATGTAGGAGCAGATTTAGGCCATTCAGCCCATTGAGCCTTCTCCCCATTCCATCATGACTGATTTATTATCTCTCTTAACCTTATTCTCCTGTCTTCTCCCTGTAACCTTTGACACTGTTACTAATCAATAACCTTCACTCCACAGCCACCTGTGGTAATGAATTCCATAGATTCACCATCCTCTAGCTAAAGAAACTCCTCATCTCTGTTTTAGAGGGACATCTTTCTATTCTGAGACTGTACCCTCTGGTTCTACACTCCCCACTATACAGAAAGGTGTTGCATTTAATAAGTTTGTACTTTAATGAAGATGGTCACCAATAAACTATACTAACACTCTGCTTAACTACATGCAGGGTGCTAATCCAATTTGGTGCTCTTGGACATGGAAAATGTATTTTTACCAAAAATAAATTACAAAACAACAGCAAAAGAAGTCAGATCATCCAAACCTATCAGTTTACCCATTCATCAGCTTTCTCAATACAGCTGTACAGCTTATGATATGCAGCAACGTTACTCATTTTTCATCAGCCAATGGCATCACAGAATGCCATCGGCACTCAGCGAATCACACCACAGCACATAATAACCTCTTTTAGAGTTGATTCAATGAGCAGTGTCATTCCCAGGAACGTTCTGAGGGCTGCATGAGATGATAGCATAATGGCAATCGGCGATATATCAATGTAGGAAAACTCAGATAACATGACGCACGTCATTCAAAAAGATTCAATGTTCACAATTTCATACAGAGTTTTGAAGAGGGAAATGCACTGTGTTCTTAAAGTTGGTATCATAACATATGTGGCAGGTATATAGCCAAAGGGCATTAGATATGACCAGAGGGCATAGAATCAAGGTAAAGGGCAGAAGATTTAGAGGAATTTGAGGAAGAATTTTATTTCACCTTGAGGGTTGTTGAAATCTAGATTGCACTGTTTGAAGGGGGTGGTGAAGCCAGGTGCTCTCACAACACTTAAGAAATGTTTAGATGGAATGGAAGGCTACAGAGTGAGTAATGGAAAACAGAACTTATATAGATAGTGGAACACAGCAGGCCATGCAGCATCTATAGGAAGAAGTACAGTCGACGTTTCGGGCCCAAACATCGACTATACTTTTCCCTATAGATGCTGCCTGGCATGCTGCGTTCCACCAGCATTTTGTGTATGTTGCTTGAATTTCCAGCATCTGCAGATTTCCTCGTGTGACTGGTATAGATAGGTTATGATGGCTGACATGGATACACTAGGCCAAAGGGCCTTTTTCCATGCTAGATTATTCTATGACTCCAACATAACAATTACTTAACAATGCTAGATTGTCAGGGCATGTTTCAGTTAACAAAAAGGATAAAATCTGAAACTCACACAGCAAGAAAAAATTCTGTCAAGTGAGGTGTATAAAGGGGTTTTGGGGCCACAGCGGTAGCTGGAGTTAAGATAGTGATCAATTCCAGTCAAATTAAATGGCAGAACAGGCTAAGGGAATGGACGGGCTTCATCTGTACCTATGTCAGGGTACAGCAAGGCAGTGGGTGGCAATTCATCTTTCTCCAACTGACCTATGGAAGCTTTATTTTTATTTATTTTCTTACTTAGAGAAACAGTCCTGAAGATGTCAACTCTTTGTTCCTTTCCATAAATGCTGCCTGACCCCGCTGAGTTCCTCCAGCATTTTGTGTGTGTTACTCTGATAACAGGCGCTTCTGGTGCAATGAGTCCATGCCTCCCGATTACAGTCAGCTAACCTACCAAACCATATGTCTTTGGAATGTGGGAGAAAGCCGAGGTGGCTGGCAAAATCCCACAGGGAGGACATACAAACGCCTTACAGACAGCGGTGGAACTGAGCCCGGGATGCTGGTGCTGCAGCAATGATACACTAACTGCTTTGCGACCGTGCCACCCTAAGCTTTATAATTTACAAGCTGCAATTTAAGCAGCAGAACTATATTAGAACCAATTAGACCATAAGACCATAAGACATAGGAGCAAAATTAGGCCATTGGGCCCATTGAGTCTGCTCCACCATTCAATCATGACTGATCCTTTTCCTTTCTCACTCCCCGGCCTTCTGCCCGTAACCTTTGATGCTGTGTCCAATCAAGAACCTATCAAGCTCTGCTTTAAATACACCCAACAACCTGGCCTCCTCGAATACCTGTGGTATAAATTCCACAAGTTCATCACCATCTGGCTAAAGAAGTTTCTCTGCATCTGTTTTAAATGAACGCCACTCTATCCTGAGGCAGTGCCCTCTTGTTCTGGACTCCCCCACCATGGGAAACATCCTTTCCACATCTATTCTGTCTAGGCCTTTCAACATTTGAAATATTTCAATGAGATCGCCCCTCATCCTTCTAAACTCCACAACAAGTTAAAACCCAGAGCTATCAAACGTTCCTCATATGATAACCCCTTTTTTCCCAGAATCATCCTTATAAAACCTCAGCATCACATCCCTGCTCTTGTATTCTAGATTTTTTGAAATGAATGCTAACATTGCATTTGCCTTCCTCACTACTGACTCAACCTGCAAGTTGACCTTTAGGATGTTCTGCACAAGGACTCCCAAGTCCCTCTGCATCTCAGATTTTAGGATTTTTGCCCTGTTTAGAAAATAGTCTACACATTTATTTATTCGACCAAAGTACATGACCATACATTTTCCAACATCGTATTTAATTTGCCACTTTCTTGCCTATTCTCCTAGTCTGTCTAGGTGCTTCTGCAGCCTACCTGGTTCCTCAACATACCTGTCCCTCCACCAATCTTTGTATGACCTGCAAACCTGGCAACAAAGCCATCTATTCCATCATCTAAATCATTGATATACGGCATAAAAAGAAGTGGTTCCAAACCGACCCCTACGAAACACCTCCTGTCACTGGCAGCCAACCAGGAAAGGATCCCTTCATTCCCACTCATTGCATCCTACCAATCAGCCAATGTTCTACCCATAACAGAAACGTTCCTGTAATACAATAACCAATTCTAATGCATATTAAAATGTACAGCATTCAAAAGCAAACTTCTGCTGATAGTGGGAATCTGCAATAAAAATTGAGGATGCTGGAAGTACTCAGCAGGTCAGGCAGTATCTGTGAAGAGAGAATGGTGGAAATACTCAGCAGGTCAGGCAGTATCTGCGGAGAGAGAATGGTGGAAATACTCAGCAGGTCAGGCAGTATCTGCGGAGAGAGAATGGTGGAAATACTCAGCAGGTCAGGCAGTATTTGTGAAGGGAGAATGGTGGAAATACTCAGCAGGTCAGGCAGTATCTGCGAAGAGAGAATGGTGGAAATACTCAGCAGGTCAGGCAGTATCTGTGAAGAGAGAATGGTGGAAATACTCAGCAGGTCAGGCAGTATTTGTGAAGGGAGAATGGTGGAAATACTCAGCAGGTCAGGCAGTATCTGCGAAGAGAGAATGGTGGAAATACTCAGCAGGTCAGGCAGTATCTGTGAAGAGAGAATGGTGGAAATACTCAGCAGGTCAGGCAGTATCTGCGGAGAGAGAATGGTGGAAATACTCAGCAGGTCAGGCAGTATCTGTGAAGAGAGAATGGTGGAAATACTCAGCAGGTCAGGCAGTATTTGTGAAGGGAGAATGGTGGAAATACTCAGCAGGTCAGGCAGTATCTGCGGAAAGAGAATGGTGGAAATACTCAGCAGGTCAGGCAGTATTTGTGAAGGGAGAATGGTGGAAATACTCAGCAGGTCAGGCAGTATCTGTGAAGAGAGAATGGTGGAAATACTCAGCAGGTCAGGCAGTATCTGCGGAGAGAGAATGGTGGAAATACTCAGCAGGTCAGGCAGTATCTGTGAAGAGAGAATGGTGGAAATACTCAGCAGGTCAGGCAGTATTTGTGGAGAGAGAATAGTGGAAATAATCAGCAGGTCAGACAGAGAGAGAAGCAGAATTAACATGCCAGGTCAATGACCTATTGCTTACATTGCTTAAGACTATAAGATATAGTAGCAGAATTAGACCATTTGGCCCATCAGTCCCATTTGGCTGCTCCATTTCTCTCTGAGCCCCAATCTCCTGCCTTCTTTGCATATCCCTATATGCCCTGACTAATCACAAAACTATCAACCTCTGCCTTAAATATACCTCTCCAGCTGCCTGCGGCAACAAATTCCACAGATTCACCACCCTCCGGCTAAATAAATTTCTTCTCATCTCCATTCTAAATGGACATCCCTCAACTTTGAGGTTGTGTCCCCTGGTCTTAGATTCCCCCACCATAGGAAACATCCTCTCCACATCCACTCTATCGAGTCCTTTTATCTTTCGATTGGCATGGTAAGCAGGAGTAACACTTGGAGGCTACCTCACATTTCACATTCAGGTAAGATGCATTTTTCTCCTTATCTTCATTTACGAGCCCAGAGGTCACGGCCTGGAGTTCAGGGTCCTCATCCAGACTCCTCGTTTGTCATCGTCAGAGAGTACTGGGATTGAAACCGAAGGTCAATTAGAAGTCTGGAGGTCGCAGCCCAGTGGCCGGAGCCCTGAACCTGCAAGTCCACTGAGGTAATTGAAGCCCAATGTTGCGAATCTACAGATCTACCGGAGGGTGGCTAGGGGACTGGAGGTTGGAGACAGCCTGAGCCAAGGTTGGAGGGCTGTGTATGTGTGTGGGAAGGTGGGTGACTTGGGAGGCCGGAACGGGCCTATTTTACTGTTGTTTTATTGCTTGTTGTTGTTTTGCAGAGCATTGTGGGTATGCTATATAGGCACCAGAATGTGTGGTGACACTTGTTGGCTGACCCAGCATATCCTTAGGTTGTGTTAGCTGTGAATACAAGCAATGCATTTCACTGTATGTGATAAATAAAAATTAATCTGAACCTGAATTGATCTGCTAACAAACCATCCAAAAGGATGCGATCCTTACTGGAGTCTGAATGTGTTACTCATGACAAAAAGATTCCGTGACTAAGGAAGCACAACAGCATGTATCTGTGGTCTGACACAAGGATAACAAATAATCTCAGTAATGGAACTGGAAGCCATTTCACCCAGTAAACAGCTATTTAATTGAGTGCCATTCAAGGCCCATAACTGTGACCTGAGAGACGGTGCTGGGAGAAATGAAATATATATTGAATCGTAAAGCTGTGACATACAGCATGCATGGTACTGCAGAGAGAAGCAGGTGCACGACACGAACTGTGTTATGGTCAGATACTCTGTGAGGGTCATTGACACAGTAATATTTACCCAAACATAACCTAACACAGTCTGTGTGAATTGGAAATAACATCTTCTCCTCTTGACAATCGTCACCAGCGCACCTCAAGGATGTGTACTTAGTCCACTGCTATAATCTCTCTAGGCCCACGACTGTGTGGCTAGTCACAGCTCAAATACCGTTAATAAATTTGCCGTTGACACAACTGTTGTTGGCAGAATCATAAATGGTGATGAGGTGGTGAACAGGAGTGAGATAGGTCAGCTGGTTGAGTGGTGTCACAACAACAACCTTGCATGCAACATCAGTAAGATGAAGGAATTGATAGTTGGCTTCAGGAAGAGGAAGTCAAGGGAACACACACTACTATTCATCAAGGGATCAGAGGTGGAAAGGATGAGCAGTTACAAGTTGCTTGGTGTCAACTTCTCTGAAGATCTATCCAGGTCCCAACATGCTGATGCAGTTACAAAGAAGGCACAGCAGTGACTATATTTCATTAGGAGTTTGAGGAGATTTGTTATGTCTCCAAAGACTACCAAATTTCTACAGATACACCTTGGAGAGCATTCTAACTGATTGCATCATGCTCTGTCCACTGCACAGGATCAGAATAAGCTGCAGGAAGTTGGAAACTCGGCCAGCTCCATCACGGGCACTAGCCTCCCCAGCACTGAGGACATCTTCAAAAGGTAATGTCTCAAAAAGGCAGCATTAAGGACCCCAGGATGAGCTCTCTTCTTATTACTACCATCAGGGAAGAGGTACAGGACCCTGAAGACAAGCACTGAACATTTTAGGAGCAGCTTCTTCCCCTCCGTCATCAGATTTCTGAATGGACAATGAACCAACCCACGAACATTACCTCACTCTTTTCTTGTTCCCTTTGTGTAGTACTTATTTAGTTTAGTTTTTATATACATGTCTAATTGTAATTTAAAGCATTCTTTGTGTATTGCACAGTACTGCCACTATGAAGCAAGAAATTTCATATGTCAGCAATGTTAAACCTAATTCCGATTCTGATCATTCAAGATAAATATTAAGTTATTTACATGCAGGAGATCATCATTCAATAAATTCACAGAGAATCCCTTCACCCCCACCTGACTGGGACATCTGTCTGCTCATGTCCATTCACTTTGAGATAAAAAATATCTGATCAATTGCTGGACACATCGAACTTCCAGCTCTTCTATTGATTTGATCTTCCTTATCTTGCATCACCTAGTCAGAAGGGAAAAGAACTGGCTTTATTTTATACAGTGAGTTGTTTCAGACGTTTACTTGTATCTCCCTCTCTGACCATACTTTTAGAATCAGAACCAGAATCCACATTAGGTTTATTATCCCTGACACACACTCAGTGGCTACTTCATTAGGCGCCTTATGAAGTGGCCATGGAGACTACGTTCATGGTCTTCTGCTGCTGTAGCCCATCTACTTCAAGGTTCAGCATGCTGTGAGTTCAGAGGTGCTCTTCTGCACACCATTGTTGTAACACATGATTATTTGAGTTTTCGTCACCTTCCTGTCAGCTTAAGCCAGTCTGGCCATTCTCCCCTGACCTCTCTCATTAATGAGGCATTTTTGCCCACAGAACTGTCACTCACTTGATGTTATTTGTTCTTCACGCCATTCTTTGCAAACTCTAGGGACTGTTGTTTGTGAAATTCCCAGGAAATCCGCAGTTTCTGAGATATTCAAACCACCCTGTCTGACACCAACAATCATTTTACAGTCAAAATCACTTCGATCACGTTTCTTCCCCGTTCAGATGTTTGGTGTGAACAACAACTGAACCTCTTGACCATGTCTGCATGCTTTTATGCATTGGGTTGCAGCCGCATGATTGGCTGATTAGATATTTGCATTAATGAGCAGGTGTACAGGTATAGTACCTAATAAAGTGCTACTAAGTGTATATTCTGAACGTTGCTGCTGTCTGGTAGCAATACAGCACATAATCTGAAAATTACAGTGTGGTGAACTAGATATACCTGTCTGGGCTGCTCCTGTGGCTCCTCCCACAGACCCCTGTATAAAGGCGACTGTGACCTGTTGCCCTGCCTCATTCCCCAGGATGTAGTGTTGTTCATTCTTCCAGTCAATAAAAGCCGATACCTCACTTCCTACGTCTCAGCGTGAGTTATTGATGGTGCATCATACAGCAAGTTACAAATAAATTTAAAAAATCGTGTAAAAAGAGAGCAAAATAGTGAGATGATGTTCATGGACCATTCACAAATCTAATGATGGAGGCGAAGAAGCTGTCCTAAAATATTGAGTATGCTTCATCATGCTCCAGTTCCTCCTTCCTGATGGTAGCAATGAGAAGATGGCATGTCTCAGATGACGAGGGTCCTGCCTGAAAATGGCTTCCATGGTTGTGCCACTGATGGAAGTTGTAACTTCCTCAAAGAATTGCAGTATGGTTGTAAGGCAGCTTATCCCCACTACCAGCTACCAAGATGGAGGAAGTAACAACCCTCTGCAGCCTCATTCAGTCCTGCATATTGGCATCGCCATACTAGATGGTAATTCAACCAATCAGAATGCTCTCCACTGTACACCCAGAGAACTCTGCAAGACTCTCTGGTGACATATGAAATCTCTTAATGAAGCAGAGCTACACCCATCTGGGAGCATGAAATGTAGCAGCAATGCCAGGACCACCAGTTACTTTCTCCAAGCAGTAAGGTTTATCAACATCTCCATCCACTATCTCCACCACTTCTTTATTATTTCCTGTCAGTCACCTTATGTACAGCCTAGCATCACTATATGGATGTACAATCAATCTATGCATATAAGCAATCTTATGTCTGTTTATTGTGTTGCTTTTTAATAACTAACAAACTTAACAAATATCTTCACTGAACAGGAGGAGCCAAAAGCAGATTGAGTGATAAGTTTGCAAAGCACCTCCATTCTGTCTGCAGGAATGGCCTGAGCGTTCAGTTGTATGATCCTCTTGCTCTCCACCCTAATTTCACTCAGATCTATTTATCTGAGGCCTCCTTCAAAGAGAGTAATACAACGTGATAACAGGGCCTTGCCAACCAAGATGCCCATCAAATCTAGTCCCATTTTACCAGCATTTGGCTCATAACTTTCAAAACATTTCCAATCCATGTAACTGTCCAACAGTTTTTAAAAATTCTATTGTACCGACCTCATCCACTTTCTCTGCCACCTCATTCCACATAAGACTACAAGACCATATGATCATAAGATATTGGAGCAGAATTAGGTCATTTGGCCCATCAAGTCTGCTCTGTATTTCATCATGGCTGATCCAATTTTCCCCTCAGCCCCATCTCATGCCTTCTCTCTGTATCCCTTTATGTCCTGACCAAACATGTCTATCAACTTCTGCCTTAAATATACATAAAGACTTGGTCTCCACAGCTGCCTATGTCAAAGAATTCCACAGATTCACCACTCTCTGGCTGAAGAAATTCCTCCTTATCTCCAATCTAAAAGGACACCCCTCTATTCTGAGGCTGTGTCCTTGGCCTTAGACTTTCCCATCATAGGAAACTTCCACTCCACACTTCAAATTCCTTGGTGTCCACATTTTCGATGATCTCACCTGGTCCCTGAACTCCTCCATCCTGATCAAAAAGGTGCAACAGTGCCTTTATTTCCTGCGGAACATCATAGTGTTCTAGCTGTTTCCAAACTCTCCCTAAAATATAATCAGTCCCTCAGTTTCTGCCACATCCTGTTAAATCTTTTCTACACTTTTTCCAGTTTAATAACATCTTTCCTACAGCAGGACAACAGAAACTGAACACAATACTCTAAGTATGGCTTCACCAGTGTCTTCTAAAACCACAACATAACCTTCCGACTTTAATTTCTGTGCCCTTACTTATGCAGGCCAGCATATCGAAAGCCTTCTTCACTACCCTGTCTACCCGTGACTCCACTTTCAGTAAATCATGTACAAGTTGTGCTCCAAGGTTCCTCTGTCCTACAACACTTCCCAGGGCCCTGCCATTCACTGTGAAAGTCCTACTTGGATTTGATTGCTAAAATGCAACACTTTGCACTTATCTGAATTAATACCCATTGGTTGTTCCTCGACCCATTTACTCAACTGATCAAGATCCCCTTGTAATCGTTGATAACTGTTTTCACTATCCACTATTTTACTGCCATCTGCAGACTTGCTAACCATATCCTGTACATTCTTGTCCAAATCATTGATATAGGTGACAGCAATGGGAGGAGAACCGAGTCCTGCGACACCTCACTTGTCATGGTCCTCTAGTCCAAGGAACAATCTGCCACTCTCACCCTCTGCTTTCTATCATTATGCCAAATGTGTATTCAAGTTAGCTGGCTCTCCCGTGATTCCATGCCATCTAATGGTCCACTGCAGCCAATCATGTGAAAATTTATCTAAGGTCTTTCTGAAGTCGATATAAACCGCATCCACCACCCTGCCCTCATCAAGCTTCCTGATCACATCATCAAAAACCTCAATCAAATTTGTAGGACATGATCTCTCATGCACAAAGCCACGATTATGCAATAGTCAAGCCGTCTTTCCAGATGTATGTATATCTTTTCCCTCAGAACGCTCTCCAGTAACTTACCTACAACAAATGTTAGGCATTAATTATAGACTTTTAGTCTATAATTCCCAGATTTCTCTTTGCTGCTGTTCTTAACTAAAGGCACAACTTTTGCTACCCCCAAATCTACTGGCTTTTGATAATATAAATATCTCACCAGAACTCCCACAATTTCTTCTCTAGCCTCCCGCCGTGTTCTTAGATTAACCTGGTCATGCCTTGGAAATCTGTCTAGATCATTTAGGATGTCCAGTGCCTCCTCTGCTGTAATGTAGACTATCCCCATGACCCCTAGTTGAAATTAAGTAAGTGTGAAACTGAAGAAAAGCATCATCTATTTTGTGTAGACATGTTGTAGCATTCAGAACTCTATATTGAATTGTACAGTTCAAGTGTGTTCAGGAAGGTTTCTTGACACAATATGTAGATAAGCCTACAAGAGGAGAGGCTGTAACTGATCTGGTATTGAGAAGTGAACCTGGTCTCTCAGTGGGAGAGCATTTTGGAAATAGTGATCATAATTTTATCTCCTTTACCATAGCATTGGAGAGGGATAGAGAGCAGACAAATTAGGAAAATGTTTAATTGGAGTAAGGGGAAATATGAAGCTATCAGGCAGGAACTTGGAAACATAAATTGGGAGCAGATGTGCTCAGGGAAATGTATGGCAGTAATGTAGAAAATGTTCAGGGGATATTTGTGTGGAGTTCTGCAGAGGTATGTTCCAATCAGACAGGGAAAGGATGAATGGGTACAGGAACCATGGTATACAAAAATCTAGTCAAGAAGAAAAGAAAAGCTTATGAAAGGTTCAAAAAATAGGTGATGATAGAGATTCACCCTCGGATTCTGAAGGAAGTAGCTGGAGAGATTGCGGAGACATTAAGAATGATCTTTCAAGAATCGATAGATTTTTCTGGCATTGTACCAGATGACTGGAAAATTGCAAATGTTACTCCACTTTTTAAGAAGGGTGGGAGGCAGCAGAGGAAACTATAAACCTGTTAGCCTAACACCAGTATTTGGGAAGTTGTTGGAATCTATTACTGTATTAGGGATGAGATTAGAGTACCTGGAGGCAAATGACAAAATAGGCCAAAGCCAGCATGGTTTCCTGAAAGGAAAATCCTGCCTGACTAACCTACTGCAATTTTTTGAGGAAATTACAAGCAGGGTAGACAAAGGGGATGCAGTGGATGTGGTGTACTTGGATTTTCAGAAGGCTTTTGACAAGGTGTCACAAACAAGGCTGCTTAGCAAGATAAGAGCCCATGGAATTACAGGGAAGTTACTAGCATGGGTGGAGCATTGGCTGATCAGCAGAAAACAGAGAGTGGGAATAAAGGGACCCTATTCTGGCTGGTTGCCGGTTGAGTTCCACAGGGGTCAGTGTTGGGACCAATGATTTGGCCTATGAGATTAAACATTTGTGGCTAAATCTGCCGATTTTACAAAGCTAGGTGGAGGAGTGGGTAGTGTTGAGGAAACAGAGAGTCTGCAGAGAGACTTAGATAGTTTAGGGGAATGGGCAAAGAAGTGGCAAATGAAATACAATGTTGGAAAGTGTATGGTCATGAACTTTGATGGAAGAAATAAAAGGGTAGCCTATTATTTAGATGGGGAGAGAATTCAAAATGCAGAGATGCAAATGGACTTGGGAGTTCTTGTGCAAGATACCCTAAAGGTTAACCTCCAGGTTGAGCAAGTGGTGAAGAGGGCAAATGCAATGTTGGCATTCATTTCTAGAGGTATAGAATATAAGAGCAGGGATGTGATGCTGAGGCTCTATAAGGCACTCATGAGGCCACTCTTGGAGTATTGTTTGCAGTTTTGGGCTCCTTATTTTAGAAAGGATATACTGACATTCGAGAGGGTTCGGAGAAGATTCACGAGAATAATTCCAGGAATGAAAGGTTTACCATATGAGGAACGTCTGGCAGCTCTTCGGCTGTATTCCCTGGAGTTCAGGAGAATGAGGGGGGATCTCACAGAAACATTCTGAATGTTAAGAGACCTGAACAGATTAGATATGGCAAAGTTATTTCCCATTGTAGGGGAGTTTAGGACAAGAGCATATGACTTCAGGATTGAAAGATGTCCTTTTAGAACAGAGATGTGGAGAAATTACTTTAGTCAGAGGGTGGTAAATCTGTGGAATTTGTTGCCACGTGCTCCGATATCCTCCCACCTTCTAAAGACGTACGGGTTAGTGTTAGTAAGTGTGTACATCCTATGTTTGCACTGGAAGCATGGTGACATTTGCAGGTGCCCAGCACAATCCCTGCTGATTTGATTTGACACAGATGATGTAAGCCATTGGGTGTATTTAAGGCAGAGATAGATAGGTTCTTGATTAGCCAGGGCTCAAGGTGTATGGGGAGAAGGCAGGGGAGTGGCGATGACTGGAAAAATTTGATCAGCCCATGATTGAATGGTGGAGCAGACTCAATGGGCCAAATGGCCTACTTCTGCTCCTATATCTTATGTTCTTAAGAGGCCTCCTTTATTCCCACTCTCTGCCTCCTGCCTGTCAGCCATCCCTCTATCCATGCCAGTATCTTTCCTGTATGCCATGGGATGTTACCATGTTAAGCAGCCACTGCAGTTAGGTGAAACTAGAGCTGCAGATCATAGATTAAGGATGAAAGGTGAAATATTTATGGGGGACGTGAGGGGTAATTTCTTCACTCGAAAGGTGCTACAAGTATGAAACAGGTTGCCAGTTGAAGTGGGTGGATGTGAGTTTGATTTCAACATTTAAGAGAAGATAGGGTGAGTATCTGGACATGTGGACAGAGGGTTAGGAGGGCATGGGACAGGTGCGAGGTGGAAGAACAGTTTGGCCTGGTCTAAATGACCAGAATGTTTCTGTGCTATAGTGCTGTACTCAATTTCATCAGTCTTTGACAGTAGTTATACTTTCAGGAGATTTTCTGCCATAGCATCATTGAGAACCAGTGAATCAGACACATTTCTCTAAATCCTTTTAAAGTTAAGATATGCACTAACACGTAAAGTGCTGGTTATAGGGGAAAAAATACTGAATCCTGATTAATCTACCGTGGTGGACTCTTCGCAGTTTGTATCATTTCTACTTCAGTGAACTGATGGTGGAAAAGCTTTTTTTCATGGTTTATTTAGCAGAAAGTCATTTTGATTAGCAAGATGAGTAATACTTTACAGCTGTTTGCAATTACTCACAGCTGTTCTGTCAGCAACCCAAGCTACTGGAGACTATATTGACAGGAACCAAGAGTGTCTTAAAGGACTCGAGTTTCAGCATGACCACCACAGGTTACAACACAAAGCGGAACATGAAATTACAGAAGTCCTCATCACTTTTGGGAACATCATTTATGATTGGACCTTTTCCTAATTTTGGCAACCCAGGAGAAATAACTGCTGGATTTGGACACCTGGACAGAGGGGATATGGAGGGCTATGGGACAGGTGCAAGGTAGAATAACAGTTTGGTGTGGTCTAACATGGAGTAATTACTTTATAGGTATATCCAGTTTAAAGATGGGTTCAGTTCAAGGAAGGAAATACAGGAACCAAAACGTCCTTGCAGGATAAAGGCACAATTTTCATTTTAGATTTATCATTGCCTGTTTAATCAACTTCATCCAAATTAAACTATAAACATCAAGCTTATATTGGTGTGGAAATGGAAAAGCTTCTTAACTCAGTGAAGGCAAGAACAGATTTGCATGGCTTATTTCCAATTATGTTACTCATTTAATCAATTAACTTACTTTTCACAGTCCAAAAGCTACAATTTAAAAAGCCTGCTGAGATGTTCCATTCTGCCTACATTGATTCTCTTCTAGTAAAAATATCAATACAGCATAGATCTGGATCTTAAAAGTTACTTACCCATTGATTAAGTCAGGTCTTCTGAGCGAGGAAGTGGTTTTAGCAATGTGCCATTACAACCTGGCACAGAGGTGTCCTGTGGTCAAAAACATTTCAACAGGGAATTCATAGCTGGTTAAAAAAAAAAGTTCCAAGATGGCACTGGTGATACAAAGAGACGTTTTGCGGTAAAGCACTTGTTAAATGAAAGTGACCACTCTTGAGAACACCTTGGTGCCCACTGAAGTCTGGGACCTTCGAGCAGGAAGGAACACATTTATTTTTAACTTGCTTGCAGCTCTGCTTCTGGAAGCAGGGGGGACAAGCCTGTGATTATGAAGATGTATCTGACTCATCCAGAGGGGTGATGCTGCATTGACTCGTAATATACATAGATTTAAAAAAATCAAATTTCTTGTCCGAATCTTATTTCATTGCAAGCATAGATATTATCCACATTTTTACAAAGATTTTTGCATCATTTAAAAGAATGGCCAGATGTAGGAATTTACATTCATCTGTAAGTTGTTACAACGCTGTAAAGTCATTCCATATATCACTGAGGAAATAATCCAAATGTCAACATAAATAAAATTTCTTCCTTTCTTGCAGCCCAGGGAATCACAGCCGAAAACCTCTTTGCACTACTCCAGAGAACCTGGCATATTATTGCCTACATTTGGTTTATTTTCCCTGTTCTTTTTTAATATTTTATGATCACTCAATATTTTTATAGAAAATGAAATACGGAAAAATGTTATCACTCAAATCATGGGTGGTGCAGTGAAAGGGTCAGTAACCAGGGCCACAGCTTTAAGATAATTTGTAAAAATGGGAGAGATGATTTTTAGAGGGTGAATTGTTGTGATTTGAATGCTCTGTCAGTAGTCGATTGGCGATAATTCGGAAGATGTGTAGTTCGGATCGTTGATGGTTGGGTTGAGTTGTTGTCCAGTCTTGGCAATTTACTTGCAAACATTTTGTCACCATGCGAGGAGACATTGTCAACGTGCTGTTGAGTGTGGTGTGTCCTTGGCCAAGCATTCAGAGGACACACAGCAGCTTATTGACGATGTCTCCTCGTATGGTTTCAAACTGTTTGCAAATAAATTGTCAACATCAGAGAACAACTCAACCCAACCATAAACAGTGATTTTCAAAATGGAACTGAACGTTTACCTGACTGACAAGCCTTTTGGGGATAGAGATAGTGAAGGCATCAAAGGTGAAATGGTATTAGATTGACAACAGAATGACTTAAATTCAAAACTATGAGAAATTATTTCATTAAGTACTTAACCAGATATCCAGGACTATTTCAAACCACTCTACTAAATACTTCATTTCCTTTCCATCACGTGTCCAGTGGAGAGATCTATGATGTTGCCTCCTCTCTGGATCTATCAGGAAACCATCCATTCTTCAGCTGAAGATTTGGAGTCATGTGCTATTCTGAGGCTTCAGTATAAAAATGTGGACTGAAATTTTAGCACAATATTGAGGGAGTTCTGTGCAGGATTTTGGATACAATAGTAAATTATGTCTCCTGTCGTTGTCAAGTGATTATCAAAGAACTCAGAGCATTTCTATTCAATGAGGAGTAATGAAAACTTCTTGCTGTCCTGGCCAATGTTTATCCTTTAACCAGCAACATAAACAAATAAACAAATTAAAAAGCTGCAGATGCTTACAATCTGAAATAAAAACAGAAAGCGCTAGGGTATGCTAGCTAGTTCAGGCAGAACGTATAAATTCCATAGAGACAGCGGTGTGAATCAAACCCAATCAGTGATTGCTGGTGCCGTGAAACAATTGCCCTAACCGCTACATTACTGTGCTGTCCTACTTTCCAGCATGAATGAATTTTCAGGCCAAGTTAGTTGCTCAAATTTACTTTTTAGCAAACTCAGTCTGAACTTTTTGCCAAATGAGAATTATTATTCCCATCTAAATAATTGAATCATTTTCAGTTGAACCATCAAACAATCCAGTGCAAGTACCATTGGACTGGTTAACAATACAGAGAATAAGATTTCAAATCCCCCTGGGGAATCTGAGAATGAAGTTCTAAATGATCTAAAATATAGGAATCTTGCATTAACAAGATTGACTATGAAACTGTCAGATAGTCACAAAAGCTAAAAGATTTGCCATTGCTGAGATGTTGCACCAGGAAAGAAAAGTTGTCACCATCAGTACCCTTGGATCTCTGGCCTATCAGGGGATTCCAGTCCCACACCCATGAGAGAAATGGTAAACTAGAGAGGGTGCAGGAAAAATACACTAGGACGTTGGCAGAACTGAAGGTCTTGGGATATGAGAAAATACTAAGGCCATTTTCCTTTTGGAGTGAGGGCAGCAGAGGGGTGACTGTATGGAAGAATACAAAATCTAGAGGGCCATATTTAAGATGGATGGTTACAGTATATTTTTTGGGTTGGACAGTTCAAAACTAGAGAGCTTATGTTGTTGGTGAGGGATCAGAGAGGTGACCTTTTCACAGAGTGTGGTGGCTGTATCGAATGAACTGCCAGTGGAAGTAGTAGAAGCTGGTATAATAACAATGTTTAAGAGACATTCAGACAGATACATGGATGGTCAAGTTGGGGCCAAAGGGCTAGCTTCTTGTTGCATAATTCCCTGGAATTCCATCCAGAAGGATGTCAACCGGAAATGGTGACTGTCCGTTTCCCTCCACAGATCTTGCCTGACCCAGAGAGCAGATTCTAATTCAGATTCAGGTTCATTAATTTATCACGAGTATATCAAAACACACAGTGAAATGTGTGGTTTGCATGAACAACCAACACAACCCAAGGATGTGCTGGAGGCAGCCTGCAAGTTTTGCCACAAATTCTGGCACCAGAATATCATGGCCACATGCCTGGCAGAACCACACAGCCAATGTCAACAACAAAACAAGCCCACACTCACACTCGCTCACTCCTCTAACCCCAGGACAGGCTTCTGGTCTCCATTCTCCTATTTCCAGGCTTCAGTCATCATGCTTCAAACTCCAGTCATCCAATCAACCTTCAGTCTTTGATATCAGTCTCCAGACCAGCCACGGATGGGACCCCAAACTCCAGATCTCAAACTGAGATCGCCGACTCACTGGCCCTCGTGCCTCCTGCTTGCACAGATATCTGACCCTGGGACAGCGGAATACCCACGGGTATCCTTCATCACATGTCCACGTTGATAATATCCATCTTGCTGAGGACTTCCATTTCCCAAAGTGCAGGCATGGGGAGTTACAGGCAAGTCGAGTCACAAATGGCCAGCTGTTCCCTGGGGAACTATTAGCTAAAGGGGAGTATGAAAGAGCTCAGAGCCCTGTGTTGACACAGAAGAGAGGCAGCTGGCAGGAATGACAGGATCAGTGTCTCAACTAAATTATGCCTTGTAGATTTCAATACTGAAATTTCATTCATGTCTCTGGGCCCTACTATAGACTACACCGATTTTGTGATTTTCAAACATGTAGTCAGGTATGAAAATCATTTTCAATATTTGCAGTGTCTTTGCAAGAAATTTGATTTATTCCTTGAATTACTTCATTCAATTACCTTATTATTCATGGTGGTAATTCTAACATGACAGATTAAGCATTTCCACTTCAAGCTAAATTTACTGTTGTGCTATCAAACTACTTTTCCTCTTTACCAGGGAGCACTCACAGCAAACAGAGGTCATCTCATATTAAAGAACACTGCACAGATTCTGACTTCAACACTTAGTTGTAGTCCAGTGGATGGTAGATTCCCACTACTCGTTCTTCGGCTTAGCCGATATGCTCGGTGTGACCTCCTCTCATACCGAGCAGGTTGACTAATGCAACCTCCCATCACCGATGGGATAAAACCATGAAGCATCACATTGGTCCAAACACAGTTTAGGCTCCCAAACATCCAATGCTTAGAGAATTCTGCATTATAATGTTGGCAAGAACCAAGATTCACAATTGTTTAATGTCATTTCCAGTGCACAAGTATAAAGGAGAACAAAATAATGGTTACTCCAGATCTGATACAGCACAAGAAAAAGCACAATAAGATAGAGAACACAATAATTAAAAAACACAATAAATATAAATGCATAAGTTAGCTTATATCGATTGTATGTCCATAAGGTGATGCTAAGCACAGGAGAGCCTGTAGATTTGGTGACTCTGACAGAAAATTAATGTTCAGACCAACATTCAGGAATTGAAAAGTGATGTTGCTATGAACATTGCCATTGCAAGCCAGTTATCCCTGTGGTAACTGAGAGAGTTATGGAGTCATAGAGCATTACAAAGAGAATCAGGCCCTTCGGGCCATCTAATCCATGTTAAATCTTCTACCTAGTTCCATCAACTGCACCTGGACCATAGCCCTCTATCCCCTCCCATCCATTTACTTATCCAAACTTCCCTTAAATGTTACAATTAGTATTACTTTTTCCACTGGCAGTCTTGCACCACCTTCTGAGTGAAGAAGTTTCTCCGCAGGTTCCCCTTTATCTCTACTTTTCTGACATCTCCTGCTTAAAACTTCTCTATCATGGTCCATTTCTGTACTGAAATAAGATTAAGCAACTTTTTGCCCTCCAAAAAAAACCCCCTCAAATCTTTGTTCTTCGATGAAATGACCCTCAGTTTAAACCACAGAACGAGCAAAAATATATCAGCCTTTGGGAAAATCACAAAAGATTCAAAAAGATTCAAAAACTTTATTGTCATTCTAACCGTACATCAGCTCTGCAGGGCAGAATGAGACAGCGTTTCCCAGAAGCAGTGCAATCATAACATAACAAACGCAACACTAAATAATAAACATAACAATAAATAGTAAAAACACAACAGCCACATGTCAGTTAAAAACAAGTTATAAGTGTCCAGTGCAAGTTAAAAGTGTCCAAAGCAGAGTCAGGTAGAGCAGCTATTTAGCAGTCTGACTGCCTGTGGGAGGAAGCTGTTTAGCAGCCTTGTGGTTTTAGTTTTGATGCTCCTGTAACGTTTACCTGATGGCAGAAGAACAAACAGTTCATGGAGAGGGTGTGAGGGGTCTTTAATGATGTACCGTGTCTTCTGGAGGCATCGACTCTGAAAGAGGTCTTGGACAGAAGGTAGGGAGACCCCAATCACCTTGATGCAAAAGAGGTTTGCCAGAATTACAGCATGCTCGGCTCCAGAGAGACAGTATCTTATTGTATGAGAGCATGCTGTATAAGGTGGGCTTGTATTGCCCTGAACGGTTAAAGGGATCAACTTGATTTGCCACACGTATATTGAAACATCATAACGTGTGCAATTAGTGTCAAATACAAATCAGCAGGGATTGTGCTGGGGGCAGCCTGTGAGTTTCGCAGTGGGCTTACACCAGCTAAACCTTGAGCTTGATCCACCTATCAATATAATCATTAACATTTTGAACATTTATGGAAGAGATTTTACTATTGTATATGAGTAGAATTGTATTTTAATATCACTGCTTTTAGTGCCATGATCTGCGACCAAGGATTCCCAATCTGCAGAAACCAGACAAGATTTCCCTTAACCTTCAGAATTCCAAGCCTTTCTATCCTTGGTTTCTGTAAACTCTCCTTGGAGTTTAACCTTACTATTCTGGCGAACCTACTAAGACTTGCTCAGCTATGATATCATGCTGATACACGTGTAAAGCACGGGAATCAAGTACTCTTATAGTATCATAGAGCACTACAGCACCGAAACAGGCCCTTCCGCAGATGACTGGCCCGGTTGGACATTGCAAGAGCAGGAGCAATACTGCAGAGATAGATAGATAGATAGATAGATAGATAGATAGATAGATAGATAGATACTTTATTCATCCCCATGGGGAAATTCAACTTTTTTTTTCCAATGTCCCATACACTTGTTGTAGCAAAACTAATTACATACAATACTTAACTCAGTAAAAAAATATGATATGCATCTAAATCACTATCTCAAAAAGCATTAATAATAGCTTTTAAAAAGTCCTGGGGGTAGAATTGTAAAGCCTAATGGCATTGGGGAGTACAGCTTTGCAAGTTTAGGAGAAAGGGTGGAATGATTAGCACCCAGAGGTCACATACACATTCACCAGGACTGACTCAATGAGAGAACAGGCATACTGTGCCGAATGGTGCTGTCCTGTTCTGATGCTCCAAGCAACTTGAATTCTAGCCACTTTGTAATATATTTCAAGGATCTTTATGGCATAATGTACTACCGTAACTGCAGTTACAGACAGTAGAAATTTAGTAATCACTATGACCATTTGGTTCCTTTAATCCCATTCTTGAACTGTTAATAAGCTACTAAGTAACCACTTCATTATAATGACATTCTGCCTTATCAACATACTCCTCATAACCTCAGTCAAAGCTAAATGTGTTTAAAAGGTTACACAGTACGTTTAGAAGTGAAGGGAAAGAAGCTGGGCAGTCATTCTAATTTCCAAAATGAAAAAAAAAAAATTCTCTTAAGCAATTCAACTAAAAAGAAAGCCAATTACCACGGAAATGATAAAACCGTTGGGAATTCAATAATGATTAGTCATTGCTTGCTCTCCTATGGAAAATCTAATCAATGAGTTGGTCTGGATGGATAATTACTCTCTCCATTTCCAGTCTATAAAAAGATCAATAGAGACAAATATCTGGATCAGAGAAAGCTGTGGGCCTGTAGATCCCAGGCTTTTTCATGTAGGCTGAGACTACATTTAATTCTTTTGTTATGGGAAAACTATCTTTTAAAAATCTCGCGTTTATTCTGCAACAACTTATTTAGTGTAATGCACAACAATGCTGCTCAGCCTTAACACAATTTGCCTCCGTTATGGTATTAACCCTTTGATCCCACGTCCATGGTGTACACTTTGCCCAAGATGGCCGTCAGTTATATGGAGACAGCAAACAATCGGCTGGAAGAGCTCACTGAGTTGAGCATCATCTGCTGGAAGAAAGAAAACATCAATATTTTGGGCCATCAGGACTTGAAATATCAACAGTTCTTTTCCTCCCACAGATGCTGCTCAACCTTTCGAGTTCCTCCAGCAGATCGTTGCTCCAGATTCCAGCATCTGTGGTCTTCTGTGTCTCCTAAATTAAATGGTGAGTATGGTAAGCAATTCTGTCCCCAAGGCTGGGATGGGAGGCCACAAACTCCACAAACTCTCTTCAGTCCAGACAACATCACATGTGTATTTATATGCCACCAAAAATTTATCGATGGATAGCAATCAGCGGTCATATTGTCAAAGAGCTGTACACCACAGAAGCAGTCCCTTTGTCCCATCAACTTGAACCTTGACTATTGCCCTCCATACCCCTCCCATCCATGTACTTATCCACCCTTCTCTTAAATGTTGCAATCGATCTTGCATCCACCACACTGGTGGCAGCTCTTTCCACATCATACCACCCTCTGAGTGAAGAGTTCACGTTCAGGTGCCCCTTAAGTATTTTACCCTTCACCCTTAACCCATGACCTCTAGTTCTTGCCTCACCCAACCTCAATGGAAAGAGATTGCTTGCATTCACTATCTATACGCTTCATCGTTTTGCATACCTCTATCAAATCACCCTTCAGACTTGTACACTCCAGGGAATAAAGTCCTAACCTCTAACCTTTCCCTCTGACTCAGATCCTCAGTTCCTAGCAACATCCTTGTAAATTTTCCCCGGACTCTTTCAACCATATTGATATCTTTGTTGTATCTAGGTGACCAGAATTTCACACAATACTTCAAATTAGGCTTCACAAACATCTTATACAATTTCAGCATAACATTCCAACTCCTGTACTCAACTATTTGATTTATGAAGGCCGATGTACCAAAAGCTCTCTTTATGATCCTATCTACCTGGACGGCCCTTCTGAGGAGTTATGGATCCGTATTCCCAGATACCTGTGTTCTTCCACACTCCTCATTGTCCTACTGTTCACTGTGTAAGCCCTACATTGGTTTGTCCTCCCAAAGAGCAACACCTCACACCTGTCTGCTTGTGACTGAAGTGAAAGAGTGGAATGCTGTCTCATTAATGCAACCTTAGTACAGAAATATTGAAGCAGTCTATTATATCTATAGGATCTACCTGCAGGAACCAACTAGTTCAATTCGGCCCAGTCCGCCCCAACCATTGAGCACATCTACATGAAACGCTGTCACAGGAAAGCAGCATCCATTATCAAGGATCCCACCACACAGGACATGCCCTCTTCTCACTGCTACCATCAGAAAGAAGGTACAAGAGCCTCAGAACTCACACCACCAAGTTCAGGAACAGTTAATACCCCTCAACCATCAGGCGCTTGAACCAAAGGGGATAACTTCATTCAACTTTACTTGCCCCATCATTGAATGTTCAATATTCACTGCATGTTATCAATATTTATTGCTTATTTATATATTATTATCATTATTTCTTCCTTTTCATTGAAAAGCTTCTACAACAAATGGACTCACTTTCAAGGACTCTTCATCTCATGTTCTCAATAATTTATCATTATTATTTCTTTCTTTTTGTATTTGCACAGTTTGGTGACTTCTGCACTCTGGTTGAATGCCCTAGGTGGGTAATCTTTTATTGATTCTGTTATGGTTGATATTCCATAGATTTATTGAATATGCCCACAAGAAAATAAGTATCAAGTGTCGCATTTGATGACGTTTGTGTACTTTGATAACAACTTTTATTTTGAACTTTGAGTAGAGCATCAGAACTTTTTCACTGCAGAAATTCCATGTGCTATTAGTGTCCTGCAGAAGGGAAGAGAAACCATGAAATCCTTATTATTGTAGAAAAATTGGAGTAACTCTTGAATGCTGAAGCAATTAACCATGAATTTTCAACAAATGCAATCAGTTCTGGGATAATTCCATGTAGTGCATTTTTCTTAAATAAAGAAATGAAATGCAGACTTAAGCCCCTGGAGATAGTTAACATGTAAGATTACACTAATGACAATACCATACCATGAAAATAAAGGGCCTCATAATTTTCATTATCAGAATCAGAACTGGGCTTAATATCACTGACATATGTCATGAAATGAGTTAATGTTGTGGCAATTGTACGATGCAATACATGATAATAGAGAGAACAAGAAAAGCTGTGTATTATAGTGGGTGTGTATATATGTGTGTGTGTATATATATATATATATATATATATATACATATACACACACACACACTATAGTTAAATTAATGGTGCAAAAATAGAAAATCAAAAAAATTAGTGATGTAGTGTCCGTGGGTTCAATGCCCATTCAGAAATCGCATGGCAGAGGGGAAGAAGCTGTTTCTGAATCGTTGAGTGTGTGCCTTCAGGCTCCTGTACCTGAAACTCAACTGAATTATAACTGAAACTCAAGAGTAATCCATCAGCTTCAAGTAAGTAAAGCATAACTTCACAATGCAAGGAATATTTAAATTCAGTCCAAATTTTTTGGATCGTTAAATTCCATCAGCACAATAGCTTTGAAATTCATGATTCTTTTTATGGAAGGCTTATTGGATGATTCATGTCTTAGTTTATTTTTACTGAATATATACAGCTTTAATGTGTAGATGCAAAAACGTTTACAAATGGTTACTGAACAAACCTGGCACCATCTCCTCAATCCATGGACATTATCTGCTCTTTATTCAGCATATTAATCACCATTTTCTTCTCCCTGGTTTCAAGTTGAATTAATGTTTCATGGTATGTCTACAAGCACTGCGGATAATTTAGCTGTTCTCTGTTATGACTTGCAGCTAGACACATATTGCTTGACTCGTGCTTACATATTTTGCATCCAATCCTCCAAAGCAATATTCATTGCCTTAATTTTTTATGACTAAAGCTCTTGTCTTCCACAATTTGAAGTACACTGTCTGAAATATAAAACCCATGATGTGCACTTTTGCATTCATCACTATTAATATATTCATTCCCTTCTGTTTGGGGAACTATGCCTTAATACCACACACTTGCTCATCATTACTAATCTTTGTTTTTAATTATTATTAAAGAAAATACTCTGAGCCATCATATTTTCTTTTCTCCTATTATTTTTCTACTTCTCTTCAGATTTCTAACCATCAATAAGGGATGGAATTGAATCCTTAACTGATGGGCATCAAGTTGGCCTTAATCCCTGTTTGAGATTTGGGTTCGTGTTTTGCTATAACTGAAGGTGATGGTTTTTGCAGTGAAGACTAGCAGATCAATATCTGGTACTACCTGAAAATGGGGAGACAAATCAGACAAATTATCACAATGGACACATCAGCGTCCTTCAGAAAAAGAAAATGCTCTTCTCATTAAGCTCTGATATACCAACCAACTGGGGAGGTGTTCAAAGACATTTTCAATCTCACACTGCTAGAGTCGTAAGTTCCCACTTGCTTCAACATCTCCACTTCGCTGACAATCAACGCTGGCATACCTCAAAGATGTGCCTACTGTTCTACTCTCTCTACACCCATGACTGTATAGCTAAGCGCTCCTCAAATGCCATCTATAAGTTTGCTGATGATACAGCCATTGTAGGCAGAATCTCAGATGGAAACGAGTGGACAAACAGGAGTGACATAGATTAACTGGTTGAATGGTGTCACAGCAAAAACCTTGCACAAAACATCAGTAAGACCAAAAAACTGATAGTGGACTTCAAGGGTAAGACAACAGAACAGACACCAATCCTCATAAAGGGATCAGAAGTGGAAAGAGTGAGCAATTTCAAGTTCCTGGGTGTCAATACTTCTGAGGACCTAACCTGGACCCAACATATCGGAGCAGCATAAGAAAAGGCATGATAATGGCTACATTTCTTTAGGAATTTGAGAAGGGTTTGGCATGTCACCAAAAACACTTGAAGATTTCCACAGATGCACTGCGACAAGCACTAACTGGCTGCATCACCGTCTGGAGTGGGGGGGGGGGGCGGGATTGGAGCTACTGCACAAGTAAGCTGCAGGAAGTTGTAAGTTTAGTCAGCTCCACCATGGGCAGTAGCCTCTGCAGAATCCAGAACATCTTCAAGGAGCGACGCCTCAAAAAGGTGGCGCCCTTCATTAAGGACGCTCATCACCCAGGTCATGCCTTGCTCTCATTCATCAGGAAGCCTGAAGGCACACAGGCGACGATTCAGGGACAGCTGCTTCCCCTCTGCCATCCAATTTCTAAATGGACATTGAACTCATGAACACTACCTCACTACTTCTTTTATTATTATTTTGGCACTACTTATCTAACTTAACTACTTAATGCATTGCATTGTACTGCTGCTGCAAAGTCAACAAATTTCACACCATCAGTCAGTAATATTAAACCTGATCCTGATTCTGATATACTTGCGACGCCAGTCCAAGACCGGCTGCTGAAAAGCTAGAACGTTGGCAGGCAGCATCTGTGAAGAGAGAAACAGGTGCAAAATGATTCAGGAAAACAGAGGAAACAAGTTAGTGTTCGGTAGTTGAAGTGTGGGATGGAGGTGTAGGACAAGAGGAATTTCTCTGTTAGGGCGAGACCAAAATGGTTAGTGTGGACAATAGATTCAGATTTTGTTTCTTTGTCTGTTGATATGTGTTGCTAATAGAAGAGTTATGGGCATGTCCAGTGGAGCGAGCCATGCCAGTAGAAACAGGGACAAAGTCACAGAGAGATGACTGGTGGAAATGGCTGGCCTCTGTCATGCTGTGCTCTGACAACGACTGAACTCGGGGGCAGAGGAACGAGACACAGAAACAAGAGTTTATTCATAGGAATTCCAACAGAATGCCATGGGCTTGACCGAGCAACACAGCGAGATGGGTCATTCTCGAAACACAAGGGCCCGTGATAAATGCTAATTGGGAGCCAGCTTTAAATAATCACAGTATGCGGTAAACCCATGCCAGTCAAAATAAACTGGACAAGATTAACAGAAAGCACAAGGGCTTAATCACTCTAGATACAGGTGCACAGGCCCACAGGGCTCATGACAGGTTCCAACATAGATGAAAAGAAAGAATAGGTGACCTAATGTTGTTGAATTTAATAGTGAGTTGGAAGGCGGATTCTGGAGATGCTAGAGTTACAGAGCATGGAAACAGACTGGTTGGTGCAAATGGTTCACGTTGACCACTATGCTCATCTAAGTTGGAACCATTTGCTAGCCTTTGGCTCATAACCTTCTAAACCTTCTCTATTTACGTGCCTGTCCAATTGCCTTTTAGAAGTTGTATTGTATCTGCCTCAGCCACTTCCTCTGACCACTGATTCCAGATACATACCAGCTTTCATGTAAAAACTTGCCCCTGAAGTTCCAATTAAATCTTTGCCCTCCCACCTTAAACCTGTCTACTCTGGTTTTCAGCTCCCCTTTCCTGGGAAAAGAACAATAGGCATTTGCCCTATATTTAGCCCTCATGATTTTATACACCTCTAGGGTCACCCCAAGGAATAAAATATGAGGCTTCTCAACATTGGGAAAAAGACTGAGTGCATTCACCCTATCCATGCCCCTCGTGATTTTATATATCTATTAAATCACTTCTCTCCCTCACCCTGAAGGAATAAAGTCCTGCCCAGTCCAACCTCTCTCTATCTGTCGCCTGGCAGCAACCTGATAAATCTTTTCTCTACTCTTTCCAGTTTAATGACATCTTTCCAATAGCTTCTTTCTTAGTTATCTGCAGTCCACTGTGCTGGTACTGGAGAGGGCCCAGAGGAGGTTCACAAGAATGATCCCTGGAATGAAAGGTTTAATGAATAAGGAGCATTAAGTGGCTTGGGCCTGTACACACCGGAGCTTAGAAAAATGAGAAGGGATCTCATTGAAACCTACTCAATATATAAAGGCCTAGATAGAGTGGAATTGGAGAAGATGTTTCCTGTAGTGGGTGAGTCTAGGACCAGAGGGCACAGTGTAGCGATGTTCTACATACGGAGCTAGAGACGACACGCAGTCGGTAAGTCATTTCGTGACTAGTTTATTCAAACTTCACAGCGCTGGCATTTAATCCCTAGCGCCCGCCCTCTCCGGGCGGAAATGATGTCAGAGGTGCATTACCGAAGTCTCTCCCCGCGCGCTGGCTATTTGTGAGCCAGTTCGCCTGCGCAGAAAGTGGGTCGCCACATAACCCCTCCTCAGAACCGGCGATACACCCCCCCAATGTCCTCAATCTGGGTCGGTCCCTGTTTGGGAGGTCTGCCTCTGCGCCGCGGTGCCTGAACCTCGACTGGCTGCGCCAAGTCCACATGGGCTGGTTTGAGTCGGTCCACCGTGAAAACCTCCTCTTTCCCCCCAATGTCCAGAATGTACGTGGACCTGTTGTTGTTGATCATCTTGAAAGGTCCCTCGTATGGCCGCTGTAGGGGTGCCTGGTGTCTGCCCCTTCGTACAAACACAAACTTACAGTTCTGCAGGTCTTTGGGTACATGGGTCGGAGTCAGTCCGTGCTGTGAAGTTGGTACGGGGGCCAGGTTGCCGAGCCTTTCGTGTAGTCTGTCCAGGACTGCTGCAGGTTCTTCCTCTTGCCCCCTTGGGGCTGGTATGAACTCTCCCGGGATGGCCAGGGGTGCGCCGTACACCAACTCGGCCGACGAGGCGTGCAGATCCTCTTTGGGTGCTGTGCGAATTCCAAGCAGGACCCAGGGAAGCTTGTCCTCCCAGTTAGGTCCTCTCAGGCGGGCCATGAGAGCCGACTTCAAGTGACGGTGGAAGCGTTCCACCAGTACGTTCGACAGGCAGTCGTGTGGTGTAACTGCATTCCCAACAGGCTGGCCACAGCCGACCACAGGCTGGAGGTGAACTGGGCGCCTCTGTCAGAGGTAATGTGGGCCGGTACCCCAAAGCGTGCTACCCAGGTTGCAATCAGTGCTCGGGCGCAGGAATCGGCAGATGTGTTGGTGAGCGGGACCACCTCTGGTCACCTTGTGAACCGGTCTACCATAGTTAGGAGGTACTGCGCTCCTCGGGACACTGGTAGGGGGCCCACGATATCCACGTGAATTTGGTCGAACCTCCGGTGGGTGGGTTCGAACTGCTGTGACAGGGCTTTAGTGTGCCGCTGCACCTTGGCTGTTTGGCACTGCATGCAAATTCTGGCCCATTCAGTGACCTGCTTGCGAAGTCCGTGCCACGCAAACTTGCTGGAGACCAGCCGGATGGTTGTCCTGATAGATGGGTGCACCAAACCATGTATGGAGTCGAAAACTCACCGCCTCCAGGCTGCTGGGATGATGGGGCGAGGTTGGCCGGTAGCCACGTCGCACAGGAGGGTCCTCTCACCTGGGCCTATGAGAAAGTCTTGCAGCTGCAAATCTGAGACTGCGGTCCTGTAGCTGGGCATCTCGTCGTCTGCCTGCTGCACCTCCGCCAGTGCTGCATAGTCCACTCCCAGGGACAGGGCCTGGACAGCTGGTCTGGAGAGTGCGTCCGCCACGACGTTGTCCTTTCCCGAGACATGCTGGATGTCCGTCATGTACTCGGAGATGTAGGTCAGATGTCGCTGCTGGCGAGCCGACCAGGGATCCAACACCTTCGTGAACGCGAAGGTCAACGGTTTGTGGTCCGTGAACGCGGTGAACGGCCTGCCTTCTAAAAAGTACTTGAAATGCCGGATTGCCAGATACAGTGCCAACAGCTCCCGGTCGAAAGCACTGTACTTGAGTTCGAGTGGTCATAGGTGCTTGCTGAAGAATGCCAGGGGTTGCCAGCGCCCCTCGATGAGCTGCTCCAGCACCCCACCGACTGCTGTGTCAGACGCGTCCACCGTGAGGGTGGTTGGAACGTCCGTTCTGGGGTGCACTAGCATCGCGGCATCTGCCAAGGCTTCCTTGGCTTTAACAAAAGCAGCTGCGGCCTCCTCGTCCCAAGTAATGTCCTTGCCTTTACCCAACAACAGGGTGTACAAAGGGCGCATGATACGGGCTGCTGAGGGGAGGAAATGTTGGTAGAAGTTCACCATACCAAACGAACTCCTGTAGGCCCTTGACCGTGTTGGGCCGGGCAAAGTGGCGGATCGCGTCTATCTTGGCGGGCAGAGGTGTTGCCCCATCTTTGGTAATCCTGTGGCCCAGGAAGTCAATGGTATCGAGACCAAACTGGCGTTTGGCCGGGTTGATCGTGAGGCCGAAATCACTCAGGCGGGAGTAGAGCTGGTGGAGGTGGGACAGATGCTCCTGATGACTACTGCTGGCTATAAGGATGTCGTCCAAATAGATGAACGCAAAGTCCAGGTCGTGTCCCACCACATCCATTAGCCGCTGGAACGTCTGTGCAGCATTCTTCAGGCCGAATGGCATTCAGAGAAACTCGAACAGGCCGAACGGGGTGATGAGTGCGTTTTTGGGGATGTCTTCAGGGTGCACCGGGATTTGATGGTATCCCTAGACGAGGTCTACTTTGGAAAAGATTCTTGCCCCGTGCAGGTTTGCTGCAAAGTCCTGTATGTGCGGCACGGGGTAGTGGTCTGGAGTTGTAGCCTCATTCAGTCTGTGGTAGTCGCTGCATGGTCTCCAACCCCCGGCTGCTTTGGGCACCATGTGCAGGGGGGAGGCCCATGGGCTGTCGGACCTCCGTAGATCCCCAATTCCTCCATCCTCTTGAACTCCTCCTTCGCCAGGCAGAGCTTTTCCATGGGGAGCCTTCGTGCGCGGTCATGGAGGGGTGGTCCCTTGGTCAGGATGTGGTGCTGAACCCCGTGTCTGGGCATGGCTGCCGTGAACTGCGGTGCCAGAATCGATGGAAAGTCCACCAGGATTCTGATGAATTTGTTGTCTGACAGCGTGATGGAGTCCAGGTGTGGGGCCAGCAACTTGGCTTCACCCAGGGAGAATGTCTGGAAAGTCTCGGCATGTACCAGTATTTTCCCTTTTGCAAGTCGACCAGCATGCTGTGAGCTCGCAAGAAGTCCGCCCCCAGGAGTGGTTGGGCCACGGCGGCCAGTGTGAAGTCCCACGTGAACCGGCTGGCGCCGAACTGCAGCTGCACTGTGCGGATGCCGTAGGTCCATATCGTGCTGCCATTTGCAGCCCTCAGGGTGGGTCCTGGCTTCCTGTTGTGGGTGTCGTACCCCGTCAGGGGCAAGACGCTGATCTCCACTCCGGTGTCGACCAAGAAGCGGCGTCCCGACTGTTTGTCCTAGACGTACAAGAGGCTGTCCTGGTGGCCAGCCACCATGGTCATTAGCGGCAGCTGGCCCTGGCCCTGGCCCTTGCAGGGCGGGCGACAACAGCGGGCTTTTGTGCCCCACCGCTGGTGGTAGAAACACCACTGTTCACTGGCCTCCTCACTCCTGCCTCTGTGTTGTGTGCGCCCTCCTTGCCGGGCCTGGTCTGGTCTGCTGTTGGGCGCGTGGCCTGGTAATCTGACGGACGGACGCCACGCTCTCCCTCTTGGCTTTCCACAGCACGTCTGCCTGGGCCGCCACCTTCCGGGTATCGCTGAAATCTGCGTTGGCCAGCAGCAGATGTATGTCCTTGGGCAGTTGCTCTAGGAACGCTTGCTCGAACATGAGGCAGGGCTTGTGTCCGTAAGCCAGGGACAGCATCTCGTTCATCAATGCTGACGGCAGTCTGCCTCCCAAACCGTCCAGGTGAAGCAGGCGGGCACCCCGCTCACGCCGTGAGAGGCCAAAGGTCTCAATGAGCAGCACTTTGAATGCTTCATATTTGCCTCCTTCCGGGGGCGACTGTATGAAATCCGCAACCTGGGCGGCCGTCTCCTGGTCAAGGGCACTCACCACGTGGTAGTAATGCGTGGAATCAGAGGAAATCTACCGAATCTAGAACTGGGCTTCTGCTTGGCTAAACCACACACGTGGTTGCAGCGTCCAGAAAGTCAGGAGTTTTAGCAAAACTGCATGAACAGATGAAGAGTCGGTCATCTTTGGTCCAAATCCCGTTTGGACCGTCGGGGTCACCAATGTAGCGATGTACTACATACAGAGCTAGAAACAACGACACGCAGTTGGTAAGTCGTTTCGAGACCAGTTTATTCAAATTTCGCGACGCTGGCATTTAATCCCTAGCGCCCGCCCTCTCTGGGTGGAAATGACGTCAGAGGTGCATTACCAAAGTCTCTCCCCGCGTGCTGGCTATTTGTGAGCCGGTTCGCCTGCGCAGAAAGTGGGTTGCCACAACAGCTTCAGAATAGGGGATGTCTGTTTAGAACAGAGATGTGGAGGAACTTCTTTAGCCAGATGGTGGTGAATCTGTATCATTCATTGCTGTGGAGGCCAAGTCATCGGATATATATTTAAAGCAAAGGCTGATAAGCTCTTGATTAATAAGGCCATCTATGGTTACAAGGGAAAGGTAGGAGCATGCGGTTGAGAAGGACGATAAATCAGACCTGATGGAATGGTAGAGCAGTGGGAAGGCCTAATTCTACCCTTATGGTCTCTGTGGAAACTATCAACAAGTGGTCTAGTGACTTGCGCAGGCATCACAAACTGAGAAGTGATATTGAGTACAGTTGCCAATAGAAGTTGAAACATGAGATTTTTCTTTTCGATCCATCTTAGTAACTCATAAATGAACTCTCATAAGAGCTCGTACATGTGCTTGGTCAAACATGCAATGTTTGGAGCTTAACACCTTAGATTCCACGTTGGTAACCTCCAACCTGAAGACATGAATATTGATTTCTTCTTCCAATATACTAATTCCCACCCCCTCTTCCTCTATTCCCTACTCAGACCTTGTAGCTCTTCCCATCTGCCTATTACTTTCCCCTGGGTCCCCTCCTCCTTCCCTTTCTCCTGTGGTCCACTCTCCTCTCCTATCAGATTTTTTTTTCTTCTGCTCATGACACCCACCCACATGGCTTCACCTATCACCTTCTAGCTAGCCTCTTTCCCCTCCCTACCTTTTTATTCTGGCATCTTCCCCCTCCCCTTTCAGCCCTGAAGAAGGGTCTCGGCCCAAAACGACTACCTATTCATTTCGAATGGATGCTGCCAGACCTGCTGAGTTTCTCCAGCAATTTGTGTGCTTAGGATTTCCAGCACATACAGACTTTCTCATGTTTAACATTCAGGATCAGCTTTATGAACAAATTTCAGAATAAAAGGTCAATTATCAAACTGCATTATTGTCAATTAGAAATAAATCTTTACCTGTAACTTATTTGAAACTGACTTAAAATGGTGGCTGCAGTTGCTGTGGGAAACCTGCTTGGTCTTCCGGTTCAAATATGCCTGATGGTTGATTCTCAGTTAAATAAAAGACCCAATTTAGAATGCCCAGCCTAACGAACTGAAAAATTAAGCCTTTTCCTCCATTAAATGCATCTGTGCAATTGTCAATAGTCTTAAAAAGTATAATGATTTCTTATTAGTGTCTGAATGAACCGTAAAACTACCTTCAGAGATATCGACATTTCCACAGAGATAAACACGGGAGTTCCTTCCCGTTCATATACAAAGTGACAGCTTGTTGGTTCCACCTGCATTATTGGTTGGCAATTGTGCATAGACCAATATATTTAAGAAAACATGAAGCTAATTCCCTCCTCCACAAGCTTCTGTTCAACATCTCTCTATATTTTCCAAAAGCAATTCAGGAAAGTTTGTAAGTGCTTTTGCACAGAAAATATACAAAAAAAGGTTCTTTAAGTTTGTTACAGCCAGGGGTGGTAATAGGGATAAGCTCCCACTACCTATCAAGTGCTCCCAATGACGTGCACCTCAAATAGCCTCAGATAACCAAGTCCAGCTCCTGGCCTTCACGTGTGGCTTAGCTACTAAGCCCAGCGGAACCGTTTCAACTGACAGGAGGAGGAGCAAAGGTGGGTTACTGGCACTTAAAGAGCAGTCGCTTCTGGCAGACGGAGCTTATCAACAATGTTCAACTCGGGGAAGAAAAACTCTGATCTCCACTGCCTTCGGCTTACCCACTCATGAGGAAGAAAGGCTTTGGGAGTAAATCCCAACGATAACATCTGGAGCTAGAGTCCCTAAGGCAGTCCTATGTTGAGTTCAACACCGACTGGCAACTCCTGTGATGCTGCTGTATCGGTCTCTGCTGTTCCTCTGGGCTCATCAGGCCCGTGGAGAGGGGGTTCTTGCTCTACAATATTGTACTGCCCAGGCTTGCGGGTCTAAATGCTAAGATGTCTTCAGATTGTGTTGGTCATTGACACAAATGACGCACTTCACTGTATGTTTCAATGTTACAATGTACACATGAAAATAAACCTTCATCATTATTTGAATCGAATTGAATTGACTTTATTGTTTACATCCTTCTCATATATGAGTAAAAATCTTTATGTTACGTCTCCGTCTAAATGTGCAAAGTGCAATTTACAGTAATTTGTAATAAATAGTATGTACATCAGGACAGTCAATATAGAAATACAATTGTATCAGCGTGAGTTAATCAGTCTGATGGCCTGGTGGAAGAAGCTGTCCCAGAGCCTGTTGGTCCTGCCTTTTATGCTGTGGTACCATTTATCTTTCTTTAAATAATGCACTGTTAACAAAACATAAACTCAATCAGTTAATAGTATCAATAAGTATTCACTAGATATAAATACAGGTTGTCAAGCTGAGGAGTGGTAGTGGGGACAAGCTCTCACTACCTAAAAGTGCTCTTCACGGCATGCACCTCAAATAGCCTCTGACAACCAAGTCCAACTCCTGGCCTTCTCGTGTGGCTTAGTCTCTAAGCCCGGCGGAACTGTTTCTACTGACAGGAGAAGGGGCGAAGGCGGGTCCTGGTGCCTTAAAACCAGTGCTTCAGGTAGATGGAGCTCGTCAGCCTGGGAAGGCAGTCCATCTAAGAGAGGGAAAACTCTGATTTCAAACCTTCGCTGCCTTGCGGCCATACCCACTCATGGGAAAGACTTCGGGAGTAAACCCTGAGGACAAATCCGGAGCTGGAGTCCCTAAGGCAGTTCGACGTTGCCTTCAACCTCATTCTGGCAACTCCTGCGATGTCACCGGTGCCAAGCTGTATCGGCCCTTGCCCTTCCCTTGGACAACATCAGTGTCATGGAGAGGGGAGACTTGTTGCTTGGGCAACTGCCGGTCTTCCATACAACCTTGCCCAGGCCTGCACCCTGAAAACCATTCCAGGTGCAGATCCATGGTCTCGTGAGTCTGACGGATGCCACCAAGTAAAGGTTAACCTTTCCAATGTCATCTAAACTGTTTGAATAGGAACACACACAAAACACTGGAGGAACTCAGCAGGTCAGGCAGCATTTCTGTAAAGGAATAAAGAGTTGACGTTGCGGGCCAAGACCCTTCATCAAAACTGGAGAGAAAGGAGGGAAGGAGCTATAATAAGGTGGTACAAGCTGCAGGTAGTAAGTGAAATCAGGTGAGGGGGAAAGGTGGGTGGGTGGGGAAGGGAGGGAGATGAAGTCAGAAGCTGGAAGGAGGTAAAGGACTGAAGAAGAAGGAATCTGATAGGAGAGAGTGGACCACAGGAGAAAGGGAATGAGGAGCATCAGAGGGAGGTGGGGGGCAGGTGAAGAGAAAAGGATAAGCGGCAGGCCAGAATCGGAAATGAAAAGAGAGAAGGAGGATTTTGCAGAAATTACTGTAAGTTACAGAAGTCAATGTCCATGAAAGGTTACCTTTAATAATGCAGGTTTCGAGACACTGAGTACTTCAAAATAAAGGGCTTCTGCAGATACATTTAGAGCAAAAAGAGGCAAAGGACAAAATCGGTCCTCTTGAAGATCATTGTGGTCCTTATGCATGGAACAAAAAGACACTGGGGAGATCCAAACAGAATTTTTGCATCCGTATTTACTTAGACTTCATTGTGGACTTCAGGAAGAGCAAGTGGAGAGAACACACACCAGTCCTCATCGAGGCATTAGCAGTGGAAAGGCTGAACAGGTTCAAGTTCCTGGGTGATAACACCTTTGAAGATCTATCGTGGGCCCAGCATATTACCAGAATTACAAAGAGGGCACGACAGTGACGATATTTCATTTTGATGTTTGAGGAGACTTGGTAAGTCACCAGAAAACTCAGAAATTTCTACAGATGTACAGTGGAGAGGTTCAAATCCACTGCACGGGATTGAGAAAAGCTGCAAACAGATGCAAACTCAGCCAGCTCCATCGTGGGCCCTAGCCCCTCAGGCAACGAGGACATCTTCAAAAGGCCATGCCTCAAAAAGGCTGTATCCTTCATTATGGGCCCCCATCATCAAGGACATTCCCTCTTCTCATTGCTACCTTCAAGGTGGTGGTACAGGAGCCAGAAGAGACACACTTAAATGTTTTAAGAACAGCTTCTTTCCCTTCACCATCAGATTTCTGAATGGACAATGAGCTCTTGTCATTGAGATTTTTTCTATTTTTGCCCTCTTTGCACTATATATTTAATTTAATTTTTTTAGAATATTTTCATATTGTAACATAGTTTTTTTAAAATCTATTGCACTCTATTGTTGCTGGAAAACAACAAATTTCACAACGCATGCCAGTGATTTTAAATCTGGTTCTGATTCTAACAAGGTTTGCAACAGGACCTGCACCAGGTGAAAAAATTGGCAGGAAAATGGCAAATAGAGCTTATTGCAGACAGGTGGGAGGTGGGCGTTGCATTTTGGGAGGACAAACCACGGTGAATGCTAGGGCACTGCAGGGTGTGGTAGAACAGAGGGATCTCAGAATACAAATCCATAATTCCTTGTAAGTGGTGTCACAGGTGGGTAGGACTGACTGGTTATCAAATTTATCTACACTATCCTTTGTCCTTATCAGTCATCTACTTACAGATACTGATTGCAACATTTCAACAGTAAACCTGACCATTTTCCTCAGGTAAAAGTTAGTCAAATGACAAGTCCCCCTAGAGACCCCTCCTTATATATCCTCTCGAGTGAGCAGGCCATGGATAGAGCTTAATGCTCAATCCTGATTGACTGGATCTGAATTACCTATTCCTGATTGGTTAGTTTTTAAATTGGCCTTGTTCTGGTTGGTCGATTTTTTTAGGCCAAACCCTCTTCGGGAATGTGGTCCCAGACTGGAGCTAACTCATCACGCTTAGAACCTACATTTAGGTTCCCACCTGCTCCATCTCTAGTGATTCCCTAATCTTTCTCTTGAAGGCATTCTCTTCCTTGCCAAGGATATTGACCTCATCAAACCTTGGTCTACATGAGCATGATTGGAAGTGTTCAGCAATCCCACTTCTTTTGTTCTCAAGTTTTTAAAGGCACTGTTATGTTCTGCTATCCTGGTCTTCAAATGAATACACAACTCCCTGACATTTCTTTTGGTCTTCTAGGTGTCCTTTTGCTTAGCCTTTGTCTAACTGTCTCATTCATTCATTCAATTGTGTCCTTACTTTCTGCTATTAACTAGACATCATAGTATTGGCAAATTTGTCTTAGCTTTTCAGTTAAGCTGCCACTATATAGCACAATAATCGCTCTGTCTGGAGGTTGTCTCTGCTGTGGTGTTGTGTTGTACTCCATTTCTTTCTCAATTACGTGTATTTGGTAGCCATTTTTCTTCAATGCTTCTCTGATCTTCTTCTCCTCTTCTCCTCTAGTTGTGCACAAGGTATTTGCTCTTAGTGCCATGCCTCAAACAATGCCAAGCATTGTCTTTTTTGGATGATTTGACTGGAAATTCAGGTACTGGTCTGTCAGAGTCTTCTTCCTGTAAACACTTAACTCCAGTTTGTCTACCATCGGTTTTACCATAACATCTGAAAAATGGCAAAGTTCCCTCACTTCCTACCTCCATGGTAAACTGTACAGCCTTGTTCTGATTGTTAAAATGTATTAAAATTGCCTCTAATACATCCCAATCACGTTTCCACAGGATAAATGAGTCATCCACATAGCACATCTAGCTTTTTAGTTGTTGTAACCAAGGCTTTTGAATCAAGGCTGCCCATGAATAAATCGCACAGTACAGGAGACAGAAGAGATCCCATCCTTCTGATGTAGAAATTTTCACCAAACTCAAAAACTGTGCAAGAAACATACAATTTCAAGATTTGAACAAAATTCAACAATGTATTTTTTTCTCTATGAAACATCTTTGTTCATTGCCTCTTTCTAGTATACCATTGCCTGGTCCATTGCCACACTGGTGAATAAGTTACCTCCATCAAAGCTCACCATGCACACTTGTGGATCAACTTGAGGTTCTTTAATCTTTTCCACAAAGCTTCTGCTGTTGGCCACATTTGATACAATACCACTCTGCAATGGGCTTAATACCCCAACTAAGTACTTGGCAAGTGAGTGTGTTGTTGTTCCGGTGCAATTCACAATTGGCCTTAATGGTATACCATGCTGTTTGTATTTTTGGCCAATTCAAACCAACCAATCAGGAATAGGCAATTCAGATCCAGCCCATCAGGATCGAGCATTATGCCCTGCTCACCTGAGAGGGTACATAAGGAAGTGTCTCTAGGGGGCTTGTCATTTGCTTAACTTGTACCTGATGAAGATGGTTGGGTTTAATGTTGCAATCAGTATCTATCAGTATGTGACTGTTAATACCAAATGATAGTATAGATAACCAGGTAGATAGCATCATAAAGAAAGCTTTTGACACATTTTGGCTGTTATGAGTCAACGTATTGAGTACAAGAGTTGAGATGTTATGTTGAGGTTGTCTAGGATGCTCTTGAGGCTAATTTGGAGTATTGTGTACAGTTTTGGTCACCTACTTAAAAGAAAGATGTAAATAAAATTGAAAGAATACAGAGAAAATTGACAAGGATGTTGCCCGGACTGGAGGACCTGGGTTATCGGGAAAAGCTGAACGGGTTAGGACCCTCTTCTCCAGAGGGTAGGAGAGTGAAGGGAGATTTGATAGAGCTGTACAAAATTATGAAGAGTAATAACAGGGTAAATACAAGCAGGCTTTTTCCACTGAGGTTGGGAGAGATTAGAACTAGAGGTCATGAGTTAAGGGTGAAAGGTGAAATGTTTAAGGGGAACATGAGGGGGCACTTCTGTGGAATGAGTTGCCAGTGGAAACAGTGGATGCAGGTTTAATTGCAAAATTTAAGAGAAATTTGGATAAGTATGTGGATGGGAGGGGTATGAAGAACGATGGTCAGGGTGCAGGTCAATAAGACTAGACCAGTTCAGCACAGACTGGATGGGCCATAGGGCCTGTTTCTGTGCTGTAATATTCTATGACTTCATGTCTCTATAAAGCTGCTGTCACAACAGCGGGATCCAGGTGCTCTTGTAGGTGGGCAACTGGTAGAAGTCGGCAATCACGAATGTGAGAATGCACTTTCCAGCCAATCTGGGTTTCTCAGTAACTGTATTTAACTTACTTCCTTTCGTTTCTGTCTTGTCAAGTCTTGACCAAAGCACAGTGACAGCAACACTCCCTGCTTACGTTAGTCCACATTCCGGGAAGGAAGATTAATAATTTAGATTGACCCTGCAAAGGAGTGGTATTAGTTTAGTATTAAGTTACTGTTTCTGAGCCACAGTGACAGTGTTGGCTTCAGTTTGAGAGTTTTAGTTAGTGGCCCTGTTCTGTACGTTTCTTATTAAAACTCAATGAACTGCTCTGTGTTTCCGTCTCTCTCTTTGCACTTGGGCCATCACTAACTTCCTGTCAGCTGCTGTTTATTTTAAAAAGAAAACTAAGTAAATCACATAGAAATAACATGATAACTGTGTACAGTACAATAACATGTACAGTACTATGCAAAATTCTGTAGCACATACACATATCGCTAGGGCGCCTGAGATTTTTGCACAATAATATAGCAATTTCATGTATTGCACTGTACTGCTGCAAAAAAAAAACAAATTTCATGGTAACTGTGAGTAATGATAAACCTGATTCTGATATGGGTATCTATTGTGGACCGAGAGTGGGTAGGGGACAGGGAGAGGGGAATCATGGTTTGGAAAAGGCAAAGGAAGAGGGGAGGGAGTTGGAAGCACCAGAGAAAACAAACCAGTTGTTAAGAATCAAATGACTCTGCCTGGTGTCTCAGGGCTGGGGTGTGTCTGCACCTGTGCCACACCCCCATCCCCACCGTCCCTGGCACTCCCTCTCTGCCACCTGTCCCACACCACTCCCATGGTGCTCCACCTTCACTATTCTCATCACCCTTGGCTTCTGCCAGACTTACAAGCTCGTTGTCCAATCCATGCTGACAAATACAGTAGTCTGCAAAAGTCTTGGGCAAGCTAGCCATCTCTGTGCCATGTCTTTTGCACAGTACTGTAGATACCCAGACATTACTGTAACATTAAGATCCACTTAACTGAAAATGAATAAATATCTTCAGTTGTAGAAGACACCACACTATCTCATCCATTGACATCAGCAAAAACATGTATTTTAAAAATGTATGATTAGATTTAATTAACTGCATGTGAAAAGTCCAAAAAGGGAAGGAGCAAGTTTGTGTTTAGTATTAGGGATTGAAATTGGGCAAATATGTAGAGTATCAAGGGAAGAGCACTTTTGTGGGAGACATTTTAATTCATTTAGATTTAGCATAGAACTGAGAAGTGTTACAAAGCAGGAATGAAGATTCTAAATTGGATGAAGGTGTGTTTACTTGACTGATTAAGTGATATTGCAAAAGTGGACCTGAAGCAAGTTCATGAAGTTAGGTCAGTTGTACAGTGATGGGAGGCTTTTAAAGAAGGGTTTCAAGGTGAACACAAAGGAAAAGGGTGGGATTGCTAAATCTGACAGGATGCATGCGATGACAATGTAAAAGGGAAGCTTTTGTCAGACATTGGGATCTTGGAGAAGTATAGGAAGTGTGGGAGTGAAATGAATGGAAAATAAGTTAATTAAAAACTGACCATGTAAAAAAAATTAGTAAGTAAAATCAAAGAGAAAGAAAATAAGCTTCATAAGTACGCAAAAACTAAGGGATTGAGAACATCTTCAAAAATTAACACCTCAAAAAGGTGCATCCATCATCACCCAGCACAAATCCTCTTATTAGTACCATCAAAGAGGATGTACAGTAGCCTGAAGAGACACAGAGCATTTTGGGAACAGCTTCTTCTCCTCTGCCATTTTATTTCTGAACAGACAATGAACACCACCTCACTATTTTACTCTTGTCTTTGCACTGCTAAGTTAATTGACTTTTATACATATTATTGTAATTTCGAGTTTGTGTATTGTACTGTGATCTGTTGCAAAACAACAAATTTCATGACATTTGTCCATGATATTTAACCTGACTCTGAAACAGTGATTTAATTTTTTTTTAAAAAGCAAGGTTGGGCGTTCAGAAAGTAACAATGGCAGAGGAATGTGAAGAGTGGGTGAATTAGACTCAAAGGAGGCAGGGGAAGATAGTGAAGGATTGAAGGAATGAAAAAAGGAGAGAAACATGGCAGAACAACAGAACAATAACCTGCTGGAGGAATTCAGCAAGTCAGGGCAGCAGCTGTAAAGGGAAATGGACAGATGACAGTTCCTCTTGAGCAGCTTCTCGTGGACATGGGGAAGGAGGCAAAGAGACAGTATAAAGAGAGGAGGGGAGGGTGAGGAAAGAGCTGGCAAGTGACAGGTGGAAGGAACTGAAAGGCTGCAGCTGATGGAATCTGATAGGGGAGGAAGGTGGAGCACAGAACCAAATAAGGGAGGCGAGTAAGCAGATGGGAATCGTGGGGAGATCCAGTGGGAGGATGGGCTGATGGAGGGGGTGGAAGAGGGGAAGGAAACATGGTATTAGGGGGTTGGTATGTGGTTGGGTGGTAGTAGGAAGAAATGGATAAATTGGGAGTGTAGAAAACAAATGCCTGGACCGACCACTCTAAATCAGAAAATAATTATTTACCGTATAAATTAACTATGAACCAAAGCATAGATTAACTCTACCAAGCCAGCAGGAGATTTATCCAGTCTACAGAAAACAAAAACTGCTCATTACGTACAGTATATGAGAAGGATAAGACCATAAAACATAGGAGTAGAATTAGGCCATTCAGCCCATTGATTCTGCTCCACCATTCCATCTTGGCGAATTTATATCGCTCTCAACCCCATTTTCCTGCCTTCTCCCTGCACTCCGTATGTTTGAGGTTCCAATCACGAACCTCAAACATAAGGAAATCTGCAGATGCTGGAAATTCAAGCAGCACACACAAAATGCTGGTGGAACGCAACAGGCCAGGCAGCATCTATAGGGAGAAGTACAGTTGACGTTTCGGGCCGAGACCCTTCGTCAGGTCCGAAATGTCAACTGTACTTCTTCCTATAGATGCTGCCTGGCCTGCTGCATTCCACCAGCATTTTGTGTGTATTGCTAATCATGAACCTATCAACCTCCACTTTAAATATACCCAATGACTTGCCTCCACAGCCATCTGTGGCAATGGATACCACAGATTTTCCACCCTCTGACTAAAGAAATTCCTCCTCATTACTGTCAAGGGACATCCTTCTATTCTGAGGCAGCACACTCTGGCATTGGACTTCCCTGCTTTAGGAAGCATCCTCTTTAAGTGCATGTCCACTCGCTTTAGTCCTTTTAATATTCAATAGATTTCATTCAGAACCCCCTCATTCTTCTAAACTCCAGCGAGTACAAGCCCAGAAAATCATCCTCAATCATCCCCAATCAACCCTCTTAAAGAAGCACCCACATAGTCCACTTGAAGAGTATTGAATTTTAGAATAATAAAAAAAATCTTTTGAATGTATTACATGTAGGAATGAGATATAGCAATTGAATTGATCCCTTATCTCATAAGCAATGCATGAACAATTGTAAAGCTGTTAAAAATGTACTTAAGCTATTAACATGAGTTCTAATTTTTGACAGACAGTTTCATGCACAATTAATGAGAAGGTTCAGCAAAAAAAAATGGGGACACAGAGGGTAAGATGCTACTCATGCAAAGAAAAACTGGTACTATATTTAATACCAGAGAGAGAACGTTATATGGAGAAAAAGAGACCTCTTAACTAAATAAGAGACCTTATGTCAAGCAACTTAAGCTGTGGGAGCTCAGGTAGAAAGTCAAATAAAAGAAATTAATTATCCAGCATGGTAATTGTTATTGTGGGGAGGAACAAGTGCTTATTGATTAATGAGGCTGTGCTGTAAGCACTCATAGGAATATTAATTAATTTCTTATGCACAGAAGGAGTCATTAAAGAGCTAAAGAGATTTCAACTTCATCGCCCTCTTAAGTGGCCAGGAGTAGATTACAGTACATCTGTGAAACTATTTAGGAATTTCCAAACGTAGTCATTGGCGAATCTCTCATCCTCCCAGAATTCCAGGAGAGGACACCAGCTATGCTGATGTCCCGACGCATCAGGCGTACACAGAACAAATCCAGCTGCTAATGAGATATCAAAGCCAGTATCAGGTGGATTTATTCTTCTGGTTAATTTGGATCACCCTTGCAACCTCAGCTGTAGGGAGATGGGGAAATCTTTCAAACAGGCATGGTGAAAGTGGGCAGGGGAGCGAAGAAGTCTGCTCGGTGTCCAGCGGGTGCCACCTTCTGATTACTTGCTTGTCAATATTTCTGCCGTTGCAGTTCCAGAGTTGCTCCCTCCTTGCCCACTGAACATGACAGGATGACAGAGTCTCCCTATCATGTGTATCCCCAATGCATCACAAGCCAATTTCAATTCCTCTGTAAGGAGTTTGTACGTTCTCCTTGTGACCACGTGGGTTTCTTCTGCTTTCCTCCCGCAGTCTTAAGACATACCGGTTAGTAGATTAATTGGTCATTGTAAATTGTCCCATGATTAGGTTAGGATTAAGTGGGTGGGTTGCTGGGCAGTACAGCTCATGGAGCCAGAAGGGCCTGTTCTGCATTGTAAAAATAAATAAAACTAATATACTGTAAATTCAGGATGGGTATTTTTGAAATTCCAGGATGGGTATTTTTGAAAACGCTGCTCGGGCAGATCAGTGTGGACGGGGTAACCGGAGACTTTTGAAAACGCTATCAGACAGCAGCGCGCTATTTCTTTGTTTTCTTGAATGCAACCTAACAATTTCAGAACAGACGGCAAAGAGACTGAAGCCAGAAGAGTTAGAAATGTATTCACCAAATACCTTGACCTATAACTTACTGAATAAATAAGTATACTGTACTCACTTTGCCCTGTTTTCTGTCCTTGCTCGTATGAAGGTGATTTACCTATTTATGCAAGTACTTCTCTGACAATAGATGTGTAACAGCCTACTGTAACATTGTATGGAAATACAAGATAACACTGATGCAGACATGTTTTATACATTTATCAAGGTGCTTTATTAATGCAACAGAGTTAGTCAGTTTTTGAATGTTCGTCATCAGCCGGATCAATCTGTCCATGAACTCTCTGTCGGTTGCCTCCGTACGCTCCAGTATTTGTTTTTTTTTAGTTTTAAGTTCTCTTGCACGAGAGCCAACAGCTGTCTGTCGTTTTAAGTTTTTCTAGTCTGTAGCTACACAAATGTGCACTTTTATGGCGAGATTCAACACCAAACATGTTGCTTGTTTTCGGTAGATGTGTCCTGTGCCTGCCCAGTAGGAGGAGATTCGCCAAAATCTCAGTTTCAATGTGAATAGATATTTTTTCAAAAACGTATAGTGTGGACGCTGATCGTTTTTACACGAAACTGGCGTTTTCAAAATTATCCGGTCTAGTGTGGATGTAGCCTCAAGTATGTTAAGGAATGAACTGGTATGCGTGAGTCTGTTCATAATGAAGTGGTCATTCAGGTAAGCCATGAGGTAATGTTGCCGATCTATAAAACACTGGTTAGACCACACTTGGAGTACTGGTAAGTCTCAACCACTGAGCCATCCAGGGGCATGGCAAATCGACAGGGTCAGCCTTCCCTATCGGCAGGTCCTCCCCAGATTAGAGAGCTGTACTGTGGCTGTGAACCAATTTCCCACACGGCAGCAGATGCCCCACCCACACCAGCCGGGAAATCCCTCCCACCGGTCTTCCAAACCCTTCTTCGTATATGGGCTGTACGTAAATCAGGTGTTTGTAACCTGGACAGGACCTGTATCAATGATGCCTGGACATCTGTATGCAGCAGATGATTTAATGCTATTTAGGTGGCTAAATGCTGGCTATTACAATCTGTGAATGAAACCTACCTCTGACATCCCCACTATACTTTACTCTAATCATAAGACTATAAGAGACAGGAACAGAATTAGGCCATTTGATCCATCAAGTCTGCTCCACCATTCCATCATGGTTGATGTATTATCTTTCTCCCGCCTTCTACCTGTGGCCATTGATGCCCTGACTAATCAAGAACCTACCAACATCTGCTTTAAATATATTCCAAGAACTTGGCCTCCACCGTCGTCCGTGGCAATGAATTCCAAAGGTTCGTCACCATCTGGCTAAAAGAAATTCCTCCTCATCTTTGTCCCTGTACTCTGAAGCTGTGCCCTCTGGTCCTAGACTCCCACACTGTAGTGGGAAAGTTATTGAAAGGTGTTCTAAGGGATTGGATATATGAGCCTGTGGATAGACAAGGACTGATAGTTGGCAGGGGTCTGTGTGTGGTAGGCAATCTCTAAACAATCTTATAGAGTTTTTCAAGGAAGTTACCGAGATGACCAGAAAATTTTTCTTTTTTCTTGCTTTCACCCTCAGTTTGAGCTGCCCAGTTCTTTTATTTCTCTCTTTTTTGTTGTTTATTTTCTGTTCTGTGGCTTTTTTTGTGTATAAAAGTTTCTTTATCTTTTTTCTTCTTTTTATGGATAAGAGCAAAATCAATTATCTTTATCTTTATTACATACTATTAGATTAATACTATGTATGATCTTGATAATGTTTATTTTACCTTTTATATGAATTGTTATTGATATAGATATTTGAGATAATTCTCCTCTTGTTTATATATATACTCTTTTATTTAACTAATAAAAAGATTGATAAAGGAAGAAGTTACCAAGAAAGTTGACGAAGGCAAGGCAGTGTGTGTTATCCACATGGAGTTCAGCAACGCACTTAACAAGGTCCCACATGGGAAGATGGTAAAGAGGTTCAGATGCTTGGCATTCAAGATGAGGTAGTAAATTGGATGAGACATTGGCTCTGTGGGAGAAGTCAGTGAGTGGTGGTGGTTGGCTGCCTCTCTGACTGGAGGCCTGTGACCAGTGGAATGCCGCAGGGATCGGTGCTGGGTCCATTGTTGCTTGTCATCGGTATAGATGAAAATATTTTCAACTGGATCAACAAATATGCAGATGACATCACGATTGGGAGTGTAGTGGATGGCAAAGAAGACTATCAAAGCTTGCAGTGGGATTTGGGCCAGCTGGAAAAATGGGCTGAGAAGTGGCAGATGGAATTTAATAGACACAAGTGCAAGGTGTTGCACTTCGCTAGGACCAACCAGGGTAGGTCTTATATAGTGAACGGTAGGGCACTGAGGAGTGCGGTAGAACAAAGGGATCTGGGGATACAGGTCCGTAATTCATTGAAAGTAATGGCACAAGTAAATAGGGTTGTATATAAAGCTTTTGGCACATTGGCCTTCATAAATCAACGTACTGAGTACAAGAGATAGGATATTACGTTTAAGTTTTATAAGGTGTTTGCAAGGCCTCACGTGAAGTATTGTGTGCGGTTTTGGACACCTACCTACAGGAAAGATAAGGTTGAAAGAGTGCAGAGAATATCTACAAGGATATTGCTGGGACTGGAGGATCTGAGTTACAAGAAAAGATTGAATAGGTTAGGACTTTATTCCTTGGAACGTAGAAGACGGAGGTGAGATTTGATAGAGGTATACAAAATTATGAGGGGGATAGACGGGGTAAATGCAAGCAGGCTTTGTCCACTGAGGTTGGGTGGGACTACAACCAGAGGTCATGGGTTAAAGGTGAAAAGTGAAAAGCTTAAGGGAAACATATGGGGAAACTTCTTCATTCAGAGGGTCATAAGAATGCAGAATGAGCGGCCAGCACAAGTGGTGCATGCAAGCTCAATTTCAACATTTAAGGGAAGTTCCAATAGGTACATAGATGGTAGGGGTGCGTAGGGTTCTGGTCCAGGTGCAGGTCAATCGGAGTTGGCACTTTTAATGGTTCAGCACAGACAAAGTGGGCTGAAGGGCCTGTTCTGTGCTGTATTTTTCTATGACTCCATAGGAAACATACTCTCCACGTTCACTCTATCCAGAGCTTTCAATATTCGTTAAGTTTCAATGAGATTCCCCCCCCCCCCCCCCCCCCGACCCCTCATTCTTCTGACGTCCTGTGAATACAGGCCCAGAGCCATCAAATGATCCTCTTTTGTTAACTTTTTCATTCCTGGAATCATTCTAATGAACCTCTTCTGGACCCTCTCCAAAGCCAGCACATCTTTTCTTAGATAATGGACCCAGAACTGCTCACCATACTCCAAGTGCAGCCTCACCAATGCTTTATAGAGCCTCAACATTATATCCTTGCTCTTATACTCGAGTCCTTTCTAAATCAATGCTAACATTGCATTTGCCTTCCTTACCACTGACTCAACCTGCAAGTTTACCTTTAGGGAATCCTGCACGAGGATTCCCAGGTCCTTTTGGACCCCTGATTTTTGAATTTTCTCTTCATTTAGAAAATTGCCTACATTTTTATTTCTACCAAAATGAATGACCATACACTTCCCAACACTTGCAACATCTGCCACTTCTTTGTCCATTCTTCCAATCGGTCTAAGTCCTTCTGCAGATGTCCTGCTTCCTCAACATTACTTGCCCCTCCACATATCTTCATATCGACTGCTGACTTGGCCACAAAGCCATTCAATTCTGTTATTCAAATCACTGGCCTATATTGTGAAAAGAAGCAGTCCCAACCCTGACCTTGTGGAACACCACCAGTCATCAGCTGCTAGCCAGAAAAAGCCACCTTTATTCTCACTCTTTGCCTCCTGCCAACCATGCTGGTACTGTTTCTGTAACACTACGTTCTCTTATCTTGTTAAGCAGCCTCATGTGAGGCACCTTGTCAAAGGCCTTCTGAAAATCCAAGTAAACAACATCCACGGACTCTCCTTCGTCTATCTTGCCTGTTATTTCCCCAGAGAATTCCAACAGATTTATTAGGCTAGATTTCCTCTTAAGGAAACCACGCTGATTTTGGCCTATTTTATCATGTGCCTCCAAGCACTCTGAATCCTCATACTTAATAATCCAAACATCCTCCCAACCACTTGTCAGGCTAACTGGTCTGTAATTTCCTTTCTGCTGTCTCCCTTTATTCTTAAATAGTGGAGTGACATTTGCAATTTTCCAGTCCTCTAGAATCATTTCAGGATCAATTGATTCTTGAAAAATCATTACTAGTGCCTCCACAATCTCTTCAGTGACCTCTTTCAGAACCTTACGGTGTAGTCCACCTGGTCCAGGTGACTTATCTAACTTCAATCACCGCTCCTTAAAAGTGTGCACTCTCATATTAGTGATTTCCACCTTGGGAGAAAGTCTCTGCTGCCCACTCTTATCTTGTACACCTTTCATCCTTTTTTGGTCCAAAGAGAAAAGCCCCAGCTTGCTCAACCTATCCTCATAAGACATGCTTTCAATATCCTGGCAAATGTTCTCCGCACCTTCTCTAAACCTTCCGCACCCATCCAATAATGAGGGAATCAGAACTAAACACAATATCCAAGTGTGATCTAACAGGATCTTAGGATCTTACAGAGCTGCAACATTACCTCACAGCTCTTGATCTACGACTAAGAAAGGCCAACACACCATCTGCCTTCTTAGTTAAGACCTACAAGTATCTGGGAGTACAGTTAGACGAGAAGCTAGACTGGACTGCCAACACAGATGCCTTGTGCAGGAAGGCACAGAGTCGACTGTACTTCCTTAGAAGGTTGGCGTCATTCAATGTCTGTAGTGAGATGCTGAAGATGTTCTATAGGTCAGTTGTGGAGAGCGCCCTCTTCTTTGTGGTGGCGTGTTGGGGAGGAAGCATTAAGAAGAGGGACGCCTCACGTCTTAATAAGCTGGTAAGGAAGGCGGGCTCTGTCCTCTACATAGCACCATCCAGAGACAGAGAAGCAGTTTCAGCGACAGGTTACTATCGATGCAATGCTCCTCAGACAGGATGAAGAGGTCAATACTCCCCAATGTCATTAGGCTTTACAATTCAACCGCCAGGACTTAAGAACTTTTTAAAAGCTATTATTAATGCTTTTTGAGATAGTGATTTAGATGCATATCATATTTTTTAATGAGTTAAGTATTGTATGTTATTAGTTTTGCTACAACAAGTGTATGGGACATTGGAAAAAAAGTTGAATTTCCCCATGGGGATGAATAAAGTATCTATCTATCTATCTATCTATCAAATTGCGCTGCATCTTTGAGGGATCGATGGATGTGAACTCCAAGATCCCTCTGTTACTGCACACTGCAAAGAATCTTGCCATCAACCCTGCATTTTGCCTTCAAATTTGACCTTCCAAAGTGAATCACTTCACACTTTTCTGGGTTGAATTTCATCTGCCTCTTCTCAGCCCATCTCTGTATCCTGTCACTGATCCATAGTAACCTACGACAAACTTCTAAACTATCCAGAATTCTACCAACCTTTGTATCATCTGCAAACTTACTAACCCACCCTTCCACTTCCTCATCCAAGTCATTTATAAAATTAACAAAGGAGCAGGGGTCCCAGAGCAGATCCCCATGGAATACCACTAGTCACTGACCTGCAGGCAGGTAAGCATTGATTCAAAGGAGTCATTCTCGTTACTGTGTCAGCACATCCTGAGAGTTTTACTTTTACTCTGGCTATTAGTGGATTAGCGGTCTTTCGCATTGGCTGAGTTTGCCAACATTAATCTTCAGTCAACACAGTAAAACAATTTGGTGATTTATCTCAGTAGAGATTAGTGGAATCTGAAGGCCACACATGGCTGCATTAAGGAAAGCATTTACACTTTAATTTACCTTTCACCAGTAATTTGTTGTTTGTGAAGTGGTTTAGAAGCTCTTGACGACATGAAAAGCGCAAGATAAAAGTTTCATCCTGATTTGTAAGAAGCTTTGCATTATGACCCAATTAAATTCAGCATTATGTTCAGCCATACAAATACCACAACCAGACCAGAGCTAGAAATCTCATCCCCTCATTCCTTTCTGCATAGCCTCTCCTTTAATCTCTGGATACATTTTTTAACATCTTCCTGAAGTTTTGCTGAAGAGTTATTGATCTTTTAACGTTGCCTCAGTTTCCCTCTCCACGGATGTACCCTGAAGTGTTTCCAGCATCTCTGCCTTTTTGGTCTCTGCAGAAAATTTCCTCATCGTCTAACCCTTGTACTATTTTGTTGCTCATTTCATTCTGCACTTCATTCTCAGAATCAGGTTAAATACCATGGCATATTCCCAATTTCTCTCGGGATCAATAACGTATGTCTGTCTGTTGGTCCGTCTGTATATGTCGTGAAATTTGTTGTCTTTGTGGCAGCAGAAAATGCAATACATAATAATAGAGAAAAATGTGAATTATAATATAAATAAAATAGTTAAATAAAGTAGTGACATAGCATTCGTGGGCTCAATGTCTATTCAGAAATTGATGGCAGAGAGGAAGAAGCTGTTCCTGGGTGTGTGCCTTCAGGCTCCTGTACCTCCTTCCTGAAGCTAGCAATGAGAAGAGGGCATGCCCTGGGTGAGGGGGGTCCTTAATGATGGACGCCATCTTTTTGAGGCACTGCTCCTTGAAGATGTCCTGGATATTACAGAGGCTAGCACTCATGATGGAGGTGACTAATTTTACAACTCTCTGCAGCTTACTTTGATCTTTGCAGTACCCCCCACAACCCCCGCATCCCAAATGGTGATGCAGCCCATTAGAATGCTCTCTACAGTACATCTGCAGAAATTTTCGAGTGTTTTTGGAGATATACCAAATCTCCTCAAACTCCCAATGAAACATAGCTGGTGTGGTGCCTTCTTTGCAGCTGTGGCGATATGTTGGGTCCAAGTTTGATCCTCAAAGATATTGACACCTAAGAATTAGAAATTGCTCACTCTTTCCACTTCTGATCCCTCAATGAGGACTGATGTGTGTTCCTTTATCTTACTCTTTCTGAAGTGCACAATCACTCTGTATTTTTCCCCCTTCTACCACCTCAATGCACTGTGTAATGAATTGATCTGTGTGAACAGTCTGCAAGTCAAGCTTTTCACTGTACCTCAGCACATGTGAACTGAGTCCAATCTCAATTCATAGAATAGTACAACACATTGCAGGCCCTTCGGCCCACAATGTTGTGCTGACCCTTAGACCCTGCCTCCCATATAACCCCCCACCTTAAATTCCTCCATATACCTGTCTAGTAGTCTCTTAAACTTCACTAGTGTATCTGCCTCCACCACTGACTCAGGCAGTGCATTCCACGCACCAACCACTCTCTGAGTAAAAAACCTTCCTCTAATGTCCCCCTTGAACTTCCCTCCCCTTACCTTAAAGCCATATCCTCTTGTACTGAGCAGTGGTGCCCTGGGGAAGAGGCACTGGCTATCCACTCTATCTATTCCTCTTAATATCTTGTACACCTCTATCATGTCTCCTCTCATCCTCCTTCTCTCCAAAGAGTAAAGCCCTAGCTCCCTTAATCTCTGATCATAATCCATACTCTCTAAACCAGGCAGCATCCTGGTAAATCTCCTCTGTACCCTTTCCAATGCTTCCACATCCTTTCTATAGTGAGGCGACCAGCACAATACTCCAAGTGTGGCCTAACTAGAGTTTTATAGAGCTGCATCATTACCTCGCGACTTTTAAATTCTGTCCCTTGACTTATGAAAGCTAACACTCCATAAGCTTTCTTAACTACCCTATCTACCTGTGAGGCAACTTTCAGGGATCTATGGACATGTACCCCCAGATCCTCTGCTCCTCCACACTACCAAGTATCCTGCCATTTACTTTGTACTCTGCTTTGGAGTTTGTCCTTCCAAAGTGTACCACCTCACTCTTCTCCAGGTTGAACTCCATCTGCCACTTTTCAGCTTCTCAGCTTTGAAGTCAATTCCAATTCTCACCTTTGACTTCAGTGGGAAAAAAGATGGAACAAAGATTTTAACATCCTCATCTGTGCCTTCAACATCCTGAAGGACTTAGTTCTTTACCTGCTCTACAAATTCTCAATCTATGTTGCCTGCTCTTCTAAGTTCAGGCTGCTATTTGTATTTAGGGCTATAGAGTCATCAGATAACAACCTTTGGGCCATGTTGTTCATGTTGACCCAGATATCCACCTAATCTTGTCCCTTTTGGTCCCTAAACCTCTAACACATTTCCTATCTGTTGGAGCCATGCATCTGATTTCTATCTGCATTGTATTCTGTGTTCTGCGTTCATTATGGTGGCTGGTCACATGGGTGGGGGCATGGTAAAAGCAATGGGTTTAGCTACATTTTCATGGTTTGTTCTGGCCAGTTTTTAGAGCTGGGGACTGCTGGGTGTCATATCATTTGTTGACTGAATGTAGAGGCAACTCGAACAAACCAGTCCTGCTATTACTGACCACACAGGCAGTTATCCTGTATGAGGCAAGATCCAATCGATCCAATAATAATGTTCCAAAAAGTCAAAGATCCTTTATCAGCAAACAGCAAAACACACAATGTTGAAGCGATGAAACTTATGAAACTAAAACTAGCAATATCAAATGTACTTAAAAGGACTTAAGTGAAGTTAAGCGATTTCAAATGTAATTAAGCATAATTAAGCAGTCAACAAAAGAAATAACACCCAGTGGATCCAGCTATAAAATCTGACCAGAACAAAGCATGAATACATAGCTAACTCCTTCGTTTTTACCGTGCCTCCCTCTCATGTGACTAGTTACCATAATAAACATAACAAAGGCACTATGCAGAAAGCAAACAGATGCATGGCTCCTACACTATCAACTTACTTATCCAAACTGTTATTAAATGATGTCATTGTTCATGCCTCGACTACTTTCTCTGATATATTGTTCCATATACACACCACTGTCTGCATGATGAAGTTGCTCCTCAAGTCCCTATTATATCTTTCACCTCTCACCTTAGACATATGCCCTCCAGTTTTTGGTTCTCTTTCCCTGGGAGAAGGGACTGTGTTCTTTCACTCTATTTATGGTTTTCACCATCCTATACATCTCTATAAGGTCCCTCAGTTTCATACGTTTCAACGAATAAAGTCCTAACCTGCTAAATTTCTCCCAATAACTTAAGCCCTCAAGTCTTGGCAACATTCTCTTTGACCTTCTTTCCAGCTTAGTCATGTCAATGCCTCTTCTCTCTTCTCTACTATTGGTGGCAGAGCCATCAGACAGCTTGTGAAATTTCTCTGTAACTATGTCCCTAGATAGATAGATAGATAGATAGATAGATACTTTATTCATCCCCATAGGGAAATTCAACTTTTTTTCCAATGTCCCATACACTTGTTGTAGCAAAACTAATTACATACAATACTTAACTCAGTAAAAAAAAAATATGATATGCATCTAAATCACCATCTCAAAAAGCATTAATAATAGTTTTTAAAAAGTTCTTAAGTCCTGGCGGTAGAATTGTAAAGCCTAATGGCATTGGGGAGTATTGACCTCTTCATCCTGTCTGAGGAGCATTGCATCGATAGTAACCTGTCACTGAAACTGCTTCTCTGTCTCTGGATGGTGCTATGTAGAGGATGTTCAGAGTTATCAAGTCTTGCTATCCCCTATAGCCTCTAAATATCTTTCCACAACTTTCTCTTGCACTTTTGTGCTGTCAATATTAATGCCTAGTGCAAGGGTGCTTAATTTTAATTGGAATAAAGTATGGGGGGATGTCAAAGATAAGTTCTTTACACTGAGTGGTGGATGCATGGAACACCCAGCCAGGGGTCCTGGTAGAGTCAGATACATTAGGGGCATTTAAGAAACTCTAAGACTGGCACATAGATGATAGGAAAATGGAGGAAAGGTTAGATTGATCTTAAAGTAGCTTAAAAGATTGGCACAACATCGTGGGTTGAAGCTCTGATATTGTGCATCTCTCAATGCAGAAAGTTTTCCTCCAGATTGGAAAACCTTGAATATCTTTCTTCCTTTGGAGAACATAGGAGCAGGAGTAGGCCACTCAGCCCTTCAACCCTGTCCTAGAGCTGATGTGATCCTGGTTGATCCTGCCCATGGCTCCATCTTCTTTTCTGTGCCTGTACCCCACAGCCATCAAATTCCTCATCTTGTTAATGAAGGCCAGAGAAGGAAACTATATTCAGTCTGGGTAGCCACTCAACCTAATGGCATGAACAGCAATTTCTCTAACTTCCGATCTTTCCTACTGCCCCAGCCCACCCCACTTCTCTCTTTTTAAATTTCCCATTCTGGCTCACCTCTTAACTCTTCTCTTCTCCTCACCTGTTCTTCACCTCCCTTTGGTTCCCCTCCTCCTTTACTTTCTCCCATGGTCCTCTCCTCTCCTATCAGATTCCTTTATTTTTCAGCGCTTTATCTCTACCATTATTACCTTCCAGATTCGCACTTCTTCCCTTCTCCCCGACCCATTCACCTTGCCCCTCACCTTGCCTCACCTATCACCTATGTGCTTGACTCCTCCCCCTCGCCTCACCTTCTTACTCCAGCTTCTTCTCCTTCCTTTCCCGTCGTGATGAAGGGACTTGCTCTGAAATGTCAACTGTTTACTCCCCTCCAGAGACGATGCCTGACCTGCTGAGTTCCTCCGGCATTTCGTGCATGTTGCTATGGATATGTGTAGTATTCCCGAAGCTAGGTGGAAGATAATTTGACTGAAGTTATCTAGATATCAAGAGGTGATAAATGGGTGAGGCATTTAATTGGAAAGTTGTGGGGAAATTTCTGCAAGCAGGAAGAAGTGAAATTGTGCGACTCTCTTCCACAAAAGGCAACTGTTGCCAGGCAGATTATTAATGTTAAACCTAATGTTGATATTTTTGTTATCCATGGGTACTTAGGGACGTGGAACAAAGTCTGGTGTACAGAGGTAGATCATGAATCAGCTATGATCACATTGAACAGCAGAACAGGCTCAGGGGCCCAAGAGCCCCACTCCTGGTCCCCAGTTTCTATGATGGCTTCTCCGCACCATCCTCCTCCTGCCTTGCACTGTCCCACTAGGAACAAGCAGCACCTTGGGGCAATCTGTTGCATTACAAGTAGAGGCTCGCTGTTTTCTGCCAACGTCTAAATAAAGTAGTTGAACGGGCCACAAAGCAGAAAAAGTCTCCGTGACGTGATTAATATTATCTGGTTACGTGTTTCAAAGAGAAAACGAAGATCTCTGTTTGACAGATGAGTTGTGGCCAGTGGAAAGCAAATCACCAATGCTCCAGATAACAAGGCCTCAGTAGAGGAGACTGTGGTCTTATTACCATAGCAACACAGATCAAAATAGATTTTTTTAAAGTGAGATTTTCTCGTTTTGCTGAGGAATGATGCATGAACCTGGTACCTCTGCTTCATTCTCTTGAGCTTGCCTGTACTCCGTTAATCTGACTGTCGGTGCTTCTGGCTTCTGTTTTAACATAAGTTATTAAAGAAGCAATGATGGGAATGCTTCTCCACAGCATTCTGGGTACGATGAATAAAGCAATAATTGTAATTTCTCCTGAATAATGAGAAGAATGCCCCGTATGTTACTGCTCAAACCTGACTCCCCAAGTTCCATTCCAACTCAACAGAAGGGCTGAAACTCTCTCCTCTCTGATGGCTGCTAAGATCTTAAGTGAAATTAATTTAGGCATGTTCAACCCAAGTCCCACTGGGGATGATCTGCGGCGCAAAGCTACCCCCAATTTGGCTCTAATTGGCACAAATTCAGCAATCCAGCCCTGAGGGCTGGGAGTACGCGAAACCCTACTGGGATGGTGTTCTTGCATCTCAGAGACTGTGGCTGAGAGGCAACATCAAAAGAGTGTGTGTGCGTTTGTGCACATTGGGGGTGGAGCTGGGATTCATTTGGCTGCTATGATAACTGATTTGGGAGTGCCTGACGTTCTCATTGGGTGTACTTATAAATATAACAAAATCATCCACACAAACCCTTTGAGGCCTGAATTATTCCCAGCTCTACATTAAGGATTTTGCATTGGATCATGTGGAATTTTCAGACGTATTCGTAAACCACACATACTTACATAGATTAACATAATCTAAATACAAGACAGCAGGAAATAAGCATTTTGAAATTCATTATACATCCGTGTCTAAAATGAAATCTTGAAACAATGTATCACCTCCTCCCTGACACCCCTCCTCCTTCCCTTTCTGCCATGGGACGCTCTCCTCATATCAGATTCCTTCTTCTTCAGCCTTCTACATTTTCCACTTATCACCTCCCAGCTTCTCACTTCATTTCCCCCTCTCCCACCCACTTGGCTTCACCTGTCACCTTCTAGCTTGTACTCCACCCCCCGCCCTTTCTTATTCTAGCGTCTTTCCCCTTACTTTCCAGTCCTGATAAAGGGTCCTGCCCAAAACATCAGCTGTTTGTATATTTCCAAAGATGCTGCCTGGCCTGCTGAGTTCCTCCAGCATTTTCTGTGTGTTACTCTGGATTTCCAGCATCTGCAGAATCTCTTGCATTTTGAAACAACAGTTAGTTCCACCACTGCCTCACAATGACATTAGATCATTATTGCTAGGAAGTACCTACATAATAATTTCTTTGTATTCTTTCTCACAAATAGTAATTGTTCTAATGACAAAATGCAATAAAATTTGCCTCTAAGTATCAGTTAGTACCAAGTGGTCGCTTCACTTAATGCTTCTGAACAGTTTTTTTCAAATAGTTTTAAATTAAACCAAACTTCAGTTTATTGGATTAATGCTTGTTATGCATTACTACATTCAACAAAATGATGGTGTTTCTTCACCTTGCTTTAATTTAGACTGAACAGTACGGACTAGGTTCACGAACAATTACTACTCCACAACCATTGGGCTCTTGAGCAAAAGGGAATAGCTACACTCACTTGCCCATCCATTGAGATGTTCCCACAATGAATGATCTCACTTTAAGGACCCTTTATCTCATTATCTCATGTTCTCACTATTTATTTATATTTGCATTTGCACAGTTTGTTGTCTTCTGCATCTGGTTGTTCTTTCATTGATCCTGTTATAGTTACTATTCTATAGATTTGCTGAATATGCCCACAGGAAAATAATCCCAGTGTTGTACCTGGTACTTTGATAATAAAATTTACTTTGAACTTTGAATTAAATTGTTCATGGGGAAACTGGAGCAAATTTTCAATGTTTTTCAAAGCCTGTATCATATTTATTTGTTTTATTTTGAAATATTGCGCGGAACAAGCCCTCTGGCCCTACGAGCCACACTGCCCGGCAACCCACCCATATAATCCTCGTCTAATCACAGGACAATTTACAATGACTAATTAACGCACTAACCAGTACATGTTTGGACTGTGGGAAGAAACCAGAGCTTCATGCGAAGGACAAAAAAACTTCTTACAGAAGTCGGCAGCACTGAACTCCAAAGTCCGACACCCCACGCTGCAATAGCACCGTACAAACTGTTACACTACCGTTTAACAGAATGGCATTTCTCTCTTTCGTGACCTAAAGCAAAAGTACGGTTTCTATGTCTGCACCACACATATTTAATCGGACACTCTTCAACCCAAGAAATCACGATAAGTAAAGTATACGCCAAGTAAGATGGCTGTCTCATTGTACGCAAGTTAGTCATTATAACGGTGCTCGGGAACTAAATACAGTGAAGGAGGAAGAAGAATTAAATTAAACTAAAGCACGCCAAAGCACATTAAAAAATGTTCGTATTGTAAATGGAACAACGCCCCATGACAGAATACTTCAAAGAGTGTTTCACTCATGTGAAGGGCTTGTCATGAATACTATTGTAACTGTGGAAGATTTCCTGTGATGTTGCAGTCACATTATACTTCATTATCTGACTCTGGATTGTTTGCATTGCGAGTGATTTCATTGATTGCTTTTAGGTTGCGATTCTGTGTCTCCTGCACCAGATTCCTTCCTGGGGTTTCATGGAGAAATGTTCCTAACCAAGACCTCAAGGTTCACGGATGTTTGTTGTGCTTGGTGCACAGAGACTGGAGAACTGTATTAACTTATCAGTTAAAAATGATGAAACTAGATTTTTGTGTATTCCAGGATAGACCCACCTGAAGCATCTCCATCAGCACCAAAGTGAAGCCTTCTCCTACCTGCAGATAGATATGAGATCAATCTTCAATACCTGTCCTATTCGGGTTCTGTGCTACGGGCTGGGATTTGGTGGCCTACAAAGCTGATGTTCCACAAAGCCCATAACTGTAAAACAACATCCAAGTGATGGATTTGTTCTGTTCTCGTCTCCACTGACTAAATGCTCCATTGTTTAATGGTCAATCCTGGACTAGGATCCCCTTCTCATTACATTGATTCATACTGGATTTTGGCCCCTTAACATCAAGGTCACATTCATCTCCCCTCCATTATGAGCAGTTTTGGGCCAGTTATTTAAGGAAGGTAGTGCTGACATTGGAGAAGGTCAAGAGGAGATTCACAAGGAAGATTCTGGCAATGAAAGGGTTAACATATGAGTAGCGTTTGATGATTCTGGGCCTGTACTCTCTGGAGTTTAGAAGAATGAGGGGGGATCTCATTGAACGCTATCAGCTATTGAAAGGCCTGGATAGAGTGGATGTGGAGAGAATGTTTTCAATAGTGGGAGAGTCTAGGAACAGAAGGCTCAATCTCAGAAAAGTAGGACATCCCTTTAGAACAGAAATAAGGAGGAGTTTCTTTAGTTGGAGTAGTTCCTTAGTATGGCTTTGGAGACCAGGTCATTGGTTATATTTAAAGCAGAGGTTCAAAGTTCAAAGTAAATTTATTATTGATATACATATATGTCACTACGTACAGTCCCCAGATTCATTTTCTTATGAGCATACTCAATAAATCCAGTGGAGAAAATACAGTCAGTGGAGATGATACAGAACAGAACAAATCTATCCTTTGGTGTACAGAGTCTGTTGTAAATCTAGTCAAGAAGAAAAGCTTACGAAAGGTTCAAAAAACTAGGTAACTTGCTGAGCCTCTGGTGATGATCTTTGCATCATCAATGGGGACAGGAGATTTTCTGAAGTATTGGAGGGTTGCAGATGTTGTTCCCTTATTTAAGAAAGGGAGTAGGGATAGCCCAGGAAATTATAGACCAGTGAGTCTTACTTCAGTGGTTGGTAAGTTGATGGAAAAGATCCCGAGAAGCAGGATTTATGATCATTTGGAGAGGCATAATATGATTAGGAATAGTCAGCATGGCTTTGTCAAAGGCAGGTCGTGCCTTACAATCCTGATTGAATTTTTTGAGGATGTGACTAAACATATTGATGAAGGTAGAGCAGTAGATGTAGTGTATATGGATTTCAGCAAGGCATTTGATAAGGTACCCCATGAAAGGCTTATTGAGAAAGTAAGGAGGCATGGGATCCAAGGGGACCTTGCTTTGTGGATCCAGAATTGGCTTGTTCACAGAAGCCAAAGAGTGGTTGTAGGTGGGTCATATTCTGCATGAAGGTCGGTGACCAGTGGTGTGCCTCAGGAATCTGCTCTGGGACCCCTTCTCTTCATTATTTTATAAATTACCTGGATGTGGAAGTAGAGAGATGGGTTAGTAAATTTGCTGATGACACAAAGGTTGGAGGTGTTGTGGATAGTGTGGAGGGCTGTCAGAGGTTACAGTGGGACATTGATAGGATGCAAAACTGGGCTGAGAAGTGGCAGATGGAGTTCAACCCAGGTAAATGTGAGGTGGTTCATTTTGGTAGGTCAAATATGATGGCAGAATATAGTATGGTTAGACTCTTGGCAATGTGGAGGATCAGAGGGATCTTGGGGTCCGAGTCCATAGGACACACAAAGCTGCTGCGCAGGTTGACTCTGTGGTTAAGAAAGTATACGGTACATTAGCCTTCATCAACCATGCAATTGAGTTTAAGAGCTGAGAGGTAATGTTCCAGTTATATAGGACCCTGGTCAGACCCCACTTGGAGTACTATGCTCATTTCTGGTCACAGGAAGGATGTGGAAACTATAGAAAGGATGCAGTGGAGATTTACAAGGATGTTGCCTGGATTGGCGAACATGCCTTATGAAAACAGGTTGAGTGAACTCTGCCTTTTCTTCTTGGAGCGACAGAGGATGAGAGGTGACCTGATGGAGGTGTACAAGATGACGAGAGGCATTGATTGTGTGAATAGTCAGAGGCTTTTTTGCCAGGGCTGAAATGGCTAGCATGAGAGGGCACAGTCTTAAGGTGCTTGGAAGTAGGTACAGAGGGGATATCAGGGGTATTTTATGCAGAGAGTGGTGAGTGCGTGGAATGGGCTGCCAGCAACGGTGGTGGAGGCAGATACAATCAGGTCTTTTAAAAGGCTCCTGGATGGGTACATAGAGCTTAGAAAAACAGAGGGTTATGGGTAACCCTAGGTAATTTCTAAAGTAGGTACATGCTCAGCACAGCATTGTGGGCCAAAGGGCTTGTATTGTGCTGTAGGTTTTCCATGTCTCTGTGTTTCTAAATCCAAAGAGCAATAACCATAACAGAATCAATGAAAGACCACACCAACTTGGGCATTCAACCAGTGTGCAAAAGACAACAAACTGTGCAAATACAAAAGAAATAATAATAATAACTAAATAAGCAATAAATTTCGATAACATGAGGTGAAGAGTGAACATTCAATGATGGTTCAAAAGCCTGATGGTTGAGGGTTAATCATTGTTCCTGAACCTGGTGGTGTTAGTCCTAAGGCTCTTGTACCTTCTTCCTGATAACGCAGCAAGAAGTGAGCATGACCTGGGTGGTGAGTGCCCTGATGATGGATGCTGCTTTCCTGTGACAGTATGGATGTGCTCATAGGTGGGTAGGGCTTTGCCCATGATGGAGTGGGCCATGGGTTTTGATTAGCAAGGGCGTCAAAGATTACAGTGATATGGCAGTAGAATGGGGTTGAGAGCGATAATAAATCAACCATGACCAGGACCCACTACTCCAACCAACGTTTAGTTCCTCAGTTGTTTGCTTTCTTTCTTTGGACGTAAGTACCCAAGTTTAAGTTGTGGGACTCGCCTCAATGAAGGACTTGTTTCTTCACAAGAGCCGTTAGCTCTTGTGTAATTTATGTTCTGTTTTTCTTGTCAATGCCACTTATCTCAAAGTCCAAGTATGTATACATAGGCAACTTTGAGATTCCTCTTTACAGGCAGCCATAAAAACAAAGAAACCCAAAAGAGCTCACTGAAAGAAAGACCGTCGAATACCGATGTGCAGAGAGAAAAAAAACAAATCATGCAAACAATAAATGCAAGCAAATAGCGTTCCGAACTGAAGTTCACAAAAAGAGTCCGTCCACAGACCTGTAGTTCAGTGAAGAGACGAGTAAACCTCACGGCGCTGAATTGGCCAGTCCCATGTCTCCAGCGCCAACACCCTGACCTTTTCAATCTGCTCTGGCCCTAATCGTTGTCCAAACATTGGGTTCAGTCACTTCGATACGCTGTGGGGCCTGCACTGCCCCAGTTTGACTCATATGCGACCTTTCCCATTCATCCCAGCGCTTAAATCGATCGAACCTCAGGTCTTCCTCGCTCTCAGTGACGGGTCCGCTGCCTCACCTCGGCTCTACCGCATCCGGTTGCCTCGCAGTCCAAAGGGAAGTTACATGCTATTTTTTTTACAATCAATGACAGAGAGTGATTAACAAAGTATTTGTTTGTTTTCTTTGCTTTATTGGGCACCAGCCAGAAGTTGATGAGATTCACCAGTGCCATCTTAAACCTGAAGTTTTATCTGACGCCATGTGAGATTCTGAGAGTTCCTGTGCGCGAGACAAAAACCGTGACATTGACTTTGATGTGCTGCTGAAGGATGTCCCTCCCTCCCTGTGTACAATGAGCTGTGTTGGTTCCCAGAACCATTCCTCACCTCACTCAGTGGATCACCCAGAGCTTGTGATGATACAAAGGCTGCTTGGGAAGGAAGTGGACCTGCACAGCCTGGTTGACAAGTGCTGGCAGCCAGGCTTGATGCCCTCTGCTTCCCTCCGTAAACCAAATCTGATAGGTGTTCACCACAAAACAGGCCCTTCAGTCCATCCATACTAACCCCATTTATTCTCCCCCAAATACTACCCCTTATCTACTGGTCAGTGGGGCAAATAAAATCATAAGATATAGGGGCAGAATTAGGCCATTCAGCCCATTGAGTCTGTCCACCATTTCATCGTGGCTGATTCATTTTCACCCTTGACCCCCTTCTCCTGCCTTTTCCCCTTAACCTTTCATGCCCTGACTAATCAAGAACCTTTCAACCTCCGCCTTAAATATACCCACTGACTTGGCCTCCACACCTGCCTGTGGCACTGAATTCCACAGATTCACCACCCTCTGGCTCAAGAAAATCCTCCTTATTGCCATCCTAAATGGACATCACTTTATTCTGAGGCTGTGCCCTCTGATCCCAGACTCTCACACAGCAGAAAACATCCGTTCCATCTAGGCCTTTCAACATTTAATAGAAATCTGTGAGTCTGAGAGACCAGGCCCGAGGACTTGAGGTTGGAGACCAGTAGTTGACTTATCCTGGGGTTGGAGGCCTGTCTGTGTGTGTGAGTGAGTGGGGATTGGAAAAAAGCTTCTTTTGATGGTGTGTCATTGTTGTTTTTGCTGCTTGTGTTGTTCTGCTCAGTGTTTGTGAGCGTGCTATGTTGGCACTAGAACGTGTGGTGCCATTTATGGGCTGCCCCCCCCCCCCCCCCAGCACATCCTTGGGTTGCGTTGGTCGATATTGCAGATGATGCATTTCACTGTATGTTTTGATGTACATGTGGTAAGTAAATGAATCGGAAATCTGAAATCCAAAATTTACAGTGACCAGCTAATCTATTAACCCACACATCTTTGGGATGTCGGGAGAATACCCATGTGGTGACAGGGAGAACATACAAACTGCTTACAGACAGAACCTCTGGTAAAGATTGAATTTGGATGGCTGAAGTTGTAAGGTAGCAACGCTTTGAATAATGTCACCCTACATTGCCTCAGTTTAATTATATTACTCCGAAACACCTTGGGGTATTAACAGTGTGATTCAGAAGCAAGCTGTGCCACTTTTGAAGCTGACGGGTGAAGACTCTTGTTCCTGTCTGATTATACAAGGCCTCCCTGAATAATACATCCATCCTATTTCAGAACACTTCACAAATATCTCTCTTTATAACTCAAGCCTTCAAATCCAAGCTATAACCTTATGAATCTTTTCTGTGCCTTTTGTAACTTATTCATCCCCGAAGTACGAGAGCAAAACAGCTTGCAAAACTGCAAATGCGGTCTAATCAATGGGGACAACAGTAACATGATGACCCAAATGCTTGTATTCAACGCTGCAGTCAATGAAGATATGAATGCCGTATGCCTTCTGCAGCGTTCTGTCTACCTGTGTTGACACTTTCAGGGAATACGTACCTGCAACCCTCAACCTCTCTGTCACCAATACTCCCAAGACCCTGCCAATCACCGTGTCTGTCCTGGCCTAGTTTACCTTCCCAAAAAAAGAATCATTTCACACTTGTCTGAGTTAATTTCCATCTGCCATTCCTTGGACCACTTTGTGAGTGGATCTAGATCCTGTTGTAACCTTAAACAATTTTCTTCATTATCCACTAAACCAGCAATTCTGGTGACATCTGCAAAATTCCACAGATTCTCTGAACTGATGAATGTACGGGAGGGGTGAGCCGAGTCAGATATGGGGTGAGGAGAGATGGGGAAGAAAAGAACCATGCACGTTCAGGAATTTGGCCCTATTGGCTTGGAGAAGAGATGAAAATGGCTGATGCAGGTGATCAGATGGTCTCTGTAAGAAGCCAAGAGAGGACACAGGACAAGAGTGAAAGGTGATATGTTTAAGGGGGACATGAGGGGCAACTTCTTCACTCATAGGTTGGTGCAAGTGTGGAAAGGACCTGAAGTGGAAGTGGAGGATGTGGGTTTGATTGCAGCATCTGTGAATAGAAATATAGGTAGGAGGCATGTGGAGGGCTATGGTCTGGATGTGGGTCAATGCTGCCAGGTAGAATAACAGCCCGGCACTGTCAGATTAGAGTGTAGAATTTAAGTTTTCTTGTATTTTCCTTGTAGTTTAACTTTCCTAGGCTTGTTTGCATTTTATATAATCACCTATATGCAATGTAATTGATCAGTGAATTTTCCAGTAATTACAGTACTGTTGATTCTATAGTTTTCTGTAGCAGGTGTCACTCCACTTGAATCAGAATCGGATTTAATATCACCAGCATATGTTGTGAAACTTGTTAACTTTACGACAGCAGTACCAAAAAAATACATGATAAATAAATATGGAGGAAAAAACTGAGTTATATCAAGTATGTATATGTCTAATAAATAGTTAGGAATTGGATGGCAGAGGGGAAGAAGCTGTTCCTGAATCACTGAGGGTGTACTTTCAGGCTTCTGTACCTCCTTCCTGACGGTAACATTGTGAAGAGGGCATGTCCTGGGTGGTGGGGATCCTTAATGATAGACGTCACCTTCCTAAGGTACCGATCCTTGAAGACATCCTGGATACTACGGAGGCTAGTACGCATGATAGAGCTAATTTTATGAGCTTCTGCAACTTATTTCGATCTTATACAGTAGCCTCCCTCCCCCCCCCCCCACCCCCATACCAGACGTTGGTGCAGCCGGTCAGAATACTCTCCACGGTACATCTGTAGAAGCATTTGAGTGTTTTAGTTGACAAACCAAATCTCCTCAAACTTCTAATGACACCCAAGAACTTGAAATTGCCCACTCTCTCCACCTGGCCCTTCTATGAGGATTGGTTTGTGATCCCTCGTTTTACCCTTACTGAAGTCCACAATCACCTCTTTGGTCTTGCTTTGCTGACATTGAGTGCAAGGTTTTTGCTGCGACACCACTCAACTAACTAGTATATCTCGCTCCTGTACTCCCTTTCATCACCATCTGAAATTCTGCCAATAATAGTTTTATCATCAGCAAATTTATAGGTGCTGTTTGAGCTATGCCTACCTACACAGGCATGGGTGTAGAGAAAGTTAAACAGTGGGCTAAGCACACACCCTTGTGGTGCGCCATGTTGATTGTCAGTGAGGTGGAGTTGTTATTTCCAATCCGCACAGATTGTGGTCTTCTGGTTAGGAAATTGAGGATCCAATGAATCTGGCTATTTTATAGTTAATTGCTTTAGTTATGTTTTGTAGCTTCAAAACATCAAACTAATTCAACAGAAGTTCAGGAAATCTAAAATGTGAGTCTAACTTCGTGTTTACTTTAAGCAAGTTGTGCATGTATCCACCTGGCAGTGTGACGACTTATGCAATTCACATATTTTTACATATAACCACAATGAATTATATAAACAACAAAGAATGCTTATCAAACAATATATTTACAAGATTATTTAAATATTAAATACATAACATGTATCACTGGAATTCAGTTATCTCTTGTCTGAATATGAGACAATCCACAACTTCTATTTCTTTCTTCGTTCTTTTTGTAACTGTAAGCAACAAGTTTTATGCCTCATTCTTGACTTCCAAAACACCTATGGATGGCAAAACACCAAGATGTAACAGTACAGTTTAGATGGGACAAAAGGCCTGATTTTGTGCTGTATTGCTCTGCAACTCAATGACCTTCGTGATCCTGGACAGTGAGCAGCTTGGCGAGATGAGAATGTTACCTGGTACATGCGCCTGACCAGACCTGAAGGTGAATGGCTAATTCAGCTGTCCACCAGGTCAGTTCAAGTCTGTGCTCCTTGAATTTAAAAGGAGGGAGGACTGAGGGAGACAAGGAGTGATGGCTTTGATGAGACTTTAAACCTCAAAAATGAGGGGAAGTGCAACGACACTCCAGCCCCAATGATGTGACAGTATTGACTTCCCAGTCTACAAAACCTCAAAATGAAGAATTTAAGTCCAATCTGATATAGATATCTATGGGTATCTTCAGTATAGGAAGATATGCTGAATCTACCTATTTTTCAAGGACTAACTTACTTCCCTGACTAGTCTCTGTGGTGAGATTTTAACTGCCAGTACCTACTGCTTGAGTAATAGGTCCCTAACAAAGTGGAGATACTTTGAGTTAGCAAAGCAGCTTAGACACCGTTTATATTATGTTAAATGATACCTGTTTAACTTTAGGCAAATAATTCTTAACACATTTAACACTCACAGAGGATTTCTAATTTATAAAAGATTTCAGAATTAAAAAAGAGTTACAAACAAGGATTTCCAACACAGGTACAAATTCTTACGAGTTAGCAGAACATACTAACAAGTCACAGACGAACAGGTCATGCATCACAGAAACTGAAGGTTGAGGAATGAATTCTAGTTCTATGTTCTGTTGTTCTCACTGTCGTTCCTAACACTCCCCAGTGCTTATGACATTTAAAATATTTTCTACTGGATTACATCGTCTGCATGTGATGTTTTTCAGTCACCTTTGCTGGGACAAAGTAACTGACACAGAGATTCTTAAAAACTTCTGGTGACAAAGTTCTCAAATATCCACAATTGACACTGTGAGGGCTGACTCTGAATACTCAAACATCACAACTCATTATCGTGTTTGATGTGCTAAGTGACATAACCCCATTGTACTGCATTTGGCTAATGGAGACAAGAAACTCCTGGTCACTTCACTTTACAAGTTGTGTCCCCAAATGTAAAACTGATTGCTGCTTTCAATTTACTTTAAGAACTGGAGACTTCTTCTTGTTCACAAGAAACAACTGAGCAAATAATTTTTGATAGAAGTTTAATCTTAGAACCCTTTTGAATCTGACCCTTTTGAAAGTTCATGCTGCTGTGCTAGAAAGTTGAGTTTAGCAACAAGACTTGCGGCCCTGAAAAGAGTCATCATCATCAGCATTAGTTGCTGTATCCTATGACGTGGACAATTATGGTCTTTGACCATGATTGTTATTGGCAAATTTTTCTACAGAAGTGTCTTGCCATTGCCTTCTACTGGGCAGCATCCTTACAAGGTGGGTGACTCCAGCCATTATCAATACTCTTCAGAGATGGTGTTCCTGGCATCAGTGGTTGTGTACCAGGACGTGATATGCACCAGCTGCTCATATGACCTGTGCCCATGGCTTCACATGACCCTGATCGTTGGGCTAAGTAGGCACGACACCTTGCCCAAAGGTGACTTGCATGCTAGTGGAGGGAAGGAGCACCTTACACTTCCCTTGGGAGAGATGTATCTCCACCCCACCACCCCAGGATAGTGAGGATTCATCATAATGAAACTGCAGAACTCTGCTGCAGAGGTGTGTGATGACTGGAGAGCCAAAGTGCAAGTGTCGATAAAAAGGGAGGTTGTCTTGTGTGACAGGGGAAGAACATCAAACACAGTACAATACAGCACAAGGTCTTCAACAAGCAAGATGCAAATTAAACTCTTTTCCCTGGTCATGATCAGAATCCTTCCATTCCTTGCATATCCAAATACTTATGTGTCTAACATCCCCCTAACTGCCAAGGATGAATGAAGAAGATGCCAAGTTTGTCATCAAAACATTGGTTATAATAGATACCTGTACCCGGTTGGAAGCCCAAGGAGAGTATATTCATCATATACACCAGGAAAGCATTAGATCCTTTTTCAATATCCCACATATCTCCTTGACACTTTCTCCCTCTCACTTTAAAGCTATATTCTCTAGGATTAAGCACTTCTACCCTAGGTCAAAGATTCTGACATGTACCCTATCTGAAATCATTCCCTCTCTAATTGAAGTTTTGGGCTGACTGAGATTTTGGACTAACCAACTGTCCAGACCATCTGGCAGAATGACTCATATCGCCAGGTCTCACCAACCAGCACCAAAATCTTGCATGGCTGCCAGTCAGAGAGCCCCACCCAGTCAGATCCTTCCTACATACCCGGGCACCATGGTAACATAGCAGTTAGTGTGACGCTATGACAGCTTGGCCCGTTCCAGAGCTCGGTATTCAATTCCGGCGTCATTCTGTAGGGAGTCTCTGTATATTCTCCCTGTGGGGTTTCCTCCACGTCCTCTGGTTTTCTCCCACGATCTAAAGACATACCGAGTAGATTAATTGGTCATTGAAAATTGTCCCATGGGCTTGTCAGGGGTTGCTGGGATGATGTAACTCAAAAGGACCTAGACCATTCTGTATTGCTAAATAATTAAACATCACATGCTGCCCCCTATTGAAGACAAAGTGTTTACTCACCTCTTTGCAGACTATGGGTTTGTGAAGAGTGTGTGTGAAGAAAGATACAAGGGCTTGTGTCATAATTCATCCCAAGCAGCTGCCTGACAGAGGACTTTCTGATCCATGGGGCTGTTTCTAGGAAAACACACATAGAGATGGACATCAAGTGATGAGGGAAGGTGCCCACTGGTCTCCTCAGAACCTATTGGACAGCCAGCACATCGAACTGTCCATGGAGGAATGCTGATGACCAGCACATACCAGGCTGCAAGAGTCCATACTGAGGAACACATCGAAGCTTGGTGCCACCATCACAAGGGCTTATTGGAGGAGGACCACAGTACAGGGTTCTACTGCTACTGGACAGAGAGGGACCAGGTTGGGTAAGGGTGCACCAACTCAGGGCCACATCAATGTTAATGGTGTGTAACACTTACCCAACAGGCTGATATACGTCTAGGGGAAAAGGAGATCCAGCCACACACCAACCCCACCTCCCGTACACGTAGGTGCTGCGAGAATTGAGTTTATGCCTCGCGCCCGCCCACAGTATCAAACCCACAACAAATACCGTTATGAAATACACTTTAAAGAGTTTACTAAAATTAAAAGAGTATTAGGCAATACAATATATATGCAAGGAAAAAAAACAAAAGGCGCCAACTTATCAAAGTTCAGTCAGTTTAGTGCACATCGTTGGAGCTCAACCATCGAACCATCCGACCCCTCGTCGCTTGCCTCCGACCTCCACGTCTTCGCACCTAGGACCCCCCGGTGGTCTTCCGAGCAGTGCAGCACGCGTCCACCTTCCTCGGCGTCTTCCTCCCGACTCTCCACCAAAAGCCCGCGAAAACCCCTTCCCCACATGCCCAGCCTCACAAGACAAAATAACATTCCCCATTGGTTAACAAACGAATACAATTACCATATCAGCAAGTATAAAGCAAAACAACTGCGAGAGAAACACTTATCAGACAAAGAAGCATTCCTACTCTTAACAAACCAAAAAAAACCCATTTTGAGTAACATACACAGGACATTGTACAGGTGCTATTGGTTTTAAGCAAGGAGTGACTGAACCTGGGCAGTTTACATTGAGGGCGAGATAAAAGGAGAAGAATGGAGTTAGGCATTTACATTCAGCACCCACTTTATTAGGTACACCTGCACAGCTACTCGTTAATACAAATATCTAATCAGCCAATCATGTGGCAGCAACTCAATGCATAAAAGCATGCAGACATGGTCAAGAGGTTCAGTTGTTGTTCAGACCAAACATCAGAATGAGGAAGAAATGTGATCTAAGTGACTTTGACTGCAGGTGGTTTGAGTATCTCAGAAACTGCGGATCTCCTGGTATTTTCACATATGACCATCTCTAGCGTTTACAGAGAATCGTGGGGGAAAAAAACACTAAAACAAATCCAGTGAGCAGCAGTTTTTTGAGTAAAAATACCTTGTTAATGAGAGAAGTCAGAGGAGAACGGCCAGACTGGTTCAAGCTGACAGGAAGGCGACAGCAACTCAAGTAATCACATGCTACAGCAGTGGTGTGCAGAGGAGCATCTCGAAGCAGATGGGCTACAACAGCAGAATACCATGAACACACACTCAGTACCTAATAAAGTGGCCATTGAATGTATGCTCCAGCTATGGTCCAAGAGGAAAGAAACAAGGACTAGTCCACTCCAAGTACAGTTGTCAAAGAATTGTTACATTAATATTGATGTAATGAATTCCATTCTCCTTATCATTTCAATTCCCAGTTAATCAGACTACAGTGCCCATACCTTAATTAAACATGCAAGTCTGTTCTCAATTTGTAGTCTTCTTGCTTGTCTGCTTTTTTGACAATTCTCCAAGTAAGTCCAGGTGGAACAAACATATCAACAAGCCTGTGAATGTAGTTACCACGCTCAGAAATTAGCTCCTTCCAAATTAAGATGCAAGCCATGTCATCTCTGCCATGGATATAGCAAAACATATAAGCACCTACTGGGTAATTTATCAGACAAACTTCATGCACTAAACACAGGACAATTTAAAGTTACCTCAAACTTTTTTGAAAGCAAAATTCTGCGATACTCCAAGTGTGATAGACTCGCAAGTGATTAGCTCTCCTATCACTAGAGCTGTTTCACATAGAGTTCAGCTCCTACTAGCTATAAAAATGAATTACAAAGGCTCTTTATCAAATTGAGGTTAAAATTTGTGCTTGGTTATTTTGCAAAACATGGAAGCCTTGTACTTTGAAAATCGGAAACACAAGAAAATCTGCAGAAGCTGGAAATCCAGAGCAACACACACAAAATGCTGGAGGAACCCTGCAAGTCAGTTAGCACCTACGTAAAAGAGTAAGCAGTCGACGTTTTGGACCAAGACCCTTCTTCAGAACTGGTCCAGAAGAAGGGTCTCAGCCTGAAATGTCAACTGTTTACTCTTCCATAGTTGCTGCCTGACCTGCTGGGCTCCTCCAGCATTTTGTACATTGAACACTGTTTGAAAATTTCATCGTATTGAAGGTTTTCCTCCGTATACTTCAAATCAAATCAAAATTAACTCTTGCAGGAAATTATATAAAAAAAAGAAGAAAATCTGCAGATGCTGTAAATCAAAGTAACACACACAAAATGTTGGAGGAACTCAACAGGCCAGGCAGCATCTATGGAAAAGAGTACAGTCAACATTTTGGGTTGGAAAATTAGTTGGAGAAATTATATAAACAACTGCTTAAGGCACTGTGCTGAAGTCTTAGGCAACCTACCTAGATATACTCTATGTGCCCAAGACTTTTTTACATTACTGTACTAACCCTTTTGCCTTTGGGATGTGGGAGGAAATCCACACAGTCACGGAGAGAAAGTACAATCTCATTACAAGTAGCAGTAGGAATTGAGCCCCGATCAGTGATCGCTGGCACTGTAAAGTATTGAACTAACCACAACACTACCATGCTACCCACTGCAAGTATTAGATGCACATAATTTTAACCAAAGGATCTGCCATAATTGTCTATCTATTAAGTAACTCAATCGAAGGAAATCACTCTGGTTGCTGGGTAACATTCACTGGATGCAGAAACAGCAACCAGTCTATTTGATTTCCATCAATCCCATTAGTCTCCCACGCTGCTTCACTGAACCCTATTAATATACCTTTTTTTGTTCTTCTCATATGCTTAAACGTTACGGAATCCTGGGAGAGTTACCAGTTGTTTTGACCATCATGTCTTGGCTGTGGAGGCCAGGTCACTGGATATCACTAAAGCAGAAGTTGATAGGTTCTTCATTAGTCAGTGTGTTATAGGTTTTGGGAAGAAAGCAGGAGATTAGGATTGAGAGGAATAATAAATCAGACATAGAACATAGAAAACCTACAGTATAATACAGGCCCTTCAGCCCACAAAGCTGTGCTGAACGTCCCTACCTTAGAACTACCTAGGCTTTACCCATAGCTCTCTATTTTTCTAAGCTCCATATAGCCATCCAGGAGTCTCTTAAAAGACCCTATCGCTTCTGCCTCCACTGCCACCGTTGCCGGCAGCCCATTCCACGCACTCACCACTCTCTGCGTAAAAAACTTACCCCTGACATCTCCTCTGTACCTACTTCCAAGCACCTTAAAACTATGCCCTCTTGTGCTAGCCATTTCAGCCCTGGGGAAAAGCCTCTGACTATCCACATGATCAAAGCCTCTCATTATCTTGTACACCTCTATCAGGTCACCTCTCATTGTCCGTCGCTCCAAAGAGAAAAGGCCGAGTTCACTCAATCTATTCTCATAAGGCATGCTCCCCAATCCAGGCAACATCCTTGTAAATCTCCTCTGCACCCTTTCTATGGCTTCCACACAATTAAATGGTGGGAATCAATGGGCTGAATGGTTAAATTCTGCTCCTCTGCCTTATGATCCATGTTAGCTCTAACCCGAGCAATGCTCCACTTCCATCTATCAGCCTTTTCTCCATGGCCTTGCAACATTTTCTCCCCCTGTATTTTTATACTATTACCTTCTGGAAGTCAATATGGAATCTGAATCCACCACAGCTCGATACTGTGCATTCCGGATTCCAAACACCTGCTGTTTAACTATATTTAATCTCATATTCCTTTTAATTTTCTTCTCCTTTATTTTAAATCTCTGATCTCCAATCCCCAACCCACCCACCAATGGGATCAGCACTGCACTATCCACTCTTTCCAGAGTCGAATTAAAGACTACCCCTTAAACACAACATCACTGGCAGTTGTGCCAACTATCCTCTGTGTCTGTAAAATAATTTTCTCCTGAATTCCCTAATTACGCATTCTATTTAATTGGATAGACAGAATTTCTTCTGTGTTTTCCCTAAATTTAGCAATTCTATGAGACCTGCCACTGGCTGGGGTCAACGATGGACATTGAGCCTTAGTTGTCTATATGATAAACTAGCTAGTATGCAAGTCAGGGCAGTATGATATATGACCATCAGACCATTAGATATAGGAGCAGAAATAGGTCATTTGGCCCATCGAGTCTGCTCCACCATTTCATCATGGTTGATTCAACTTTCCTTTCAGTCCAATCTCGTGCCTTCTCCACATATCCCTTCATGCCCTAACCCAATCACAAATCAATCTCTGGCTTAAGTATACATAAAGACTTGGCTTCCACAGATTCATCATTCTCTGGCTAAAGAAATTCCTCCTTATCTCCATTCTAAAAGGACGCCCCTCTGTTCTGAGACTGTGTTCTTGGCCTTAGATTTTCCCATCATAGGAAACATCCACTCTATCAAGGCCTTTCACCATTTGATAGGTTTTAATGAGGTTTCCCCTCATTCTTCTGAATTCTAGTGATTACAGACCCAGAGCAGTCAAAGACTCTTCATATGACAAGCCATTTAATCCTGGAATCATTTTCATGAACCTCCTTTGAACCCTCTCCAGTTTCAGGGAATCCTTTCTAAGATAAGGAGCCCAAACCTGCTCACAATACTCCAAGTGAGGCCTCACCAGTGCTTTGTAAAGTTTCAACATTACAACCTTGCTTTTACATTCCAGTCCTCGTGAAATGAATGCTAACATTGCATTCACCTTCCTCACAACAGACTCGACCTGCAAATTAACCTTTAGGGAACTCTGCACAAAGACTTCCAGCTCTTTCTGTGTTTCAGATGTTCGTATTTCCTCTCCGTTTAGAAAATAGTCAACCTTTTCATTCCTTCTACCGAAGTGCATGACCATACACTTCCTGACACTGTATTCCATCTGTCATTTTTTTGCCTATTCTCTTAATCTGCTTGTCTTTCTGCAGCCTCTGTATTCCCTCAAAACTACTTGCCCCTCCACAGTTCTTCATATCATCTGCAAATGTTGCAACAAAGTCATCAATTGTATCATCCAAATCATTGACATAAAATGTAAAAAGAATTGGTCCCAACACAGACCCCTGTGGAACACCGCTACTCTCAGGCAGCCAACCTGAAAAGTCTCCCATCATTCCCACTCCTTGCTCCTGCCAATCAGGCACTTTTTTTAAAATCCATTTTAGAATCTTTCCTGTAATACCATGGGCTCACAGAATGTTAAGCTGCCTTCTGAAAATCTAAGTACATAACATCAACCGATTCTCCTTTGTCTATTCAACTTGTTGTTTCTTCAAGGAATTCCAACAGATTTGTCAGGCAAGGTTTTCCCTTGAGGAAACCATGCTGACTATGTCTTATTTTATCAAGTGCCTCCAAGCATCCTGAGACCACATTCTTAATAATCGACTCCAGCATCTTCCCAACCACTGAGGTCAGATTAACTGGCCTATACTTTCCTTTCTTCTACCTCTCTCCTTCTTAAAGAGTGGAGTGACACTTTCAATTTTCCTGTCTTCCAAAACCATTCCAAAATCTACTGATTCTAGGATGATCATTTCTAATGCCTCCACAGCAATCTCTTTCAGAACTCTGGGGTGTACATCATCTGGTCCAGGTGACTTATCTACCTTCAGATTTTCAGTTTCACAAGAATCTTCTCTTTAGTAATGGTGACTTCACATACGACACCTGGCACTTCCACCATACTGGTAGTGTCTTTCACAGTGAAAACTGATGCAAAATACTTATTCAGTTCATCCAACATTTCCTTGTCTCCCATTACTACCTCTCCAGCATCGTTTCCCAGCGGTCTGATATCCATTCTTGCCTCTCTTTTACACTTAATGTATCTGAAGAAACGTCTGGTATCCTCTTTAACATTATTGGCTAGCTTACTTTCCTATTCCCTCTTTACCTTCTTAGTGACCTTTTCAGTTGGTTTTTAAGCTTCCCAATCCTCTAACTTTCCACTAATTTTTGCTCTGTTATATGCCCTCTATTTCCCTTTTATGTTGGCTTTGATTTCTCTTGTTAGCCATGGTTGTGTCATCTTTTCTATAGAATGCTTCTTCCTCTTTGGGATGTATATATCCTGTGCCTTCTGAATTGCTTCCAGAAATTCCAGCTATCACTACTCTGCTGTCTTCCCTGCCAATTATCTTTTCCAATCAATTCTGGCCAGCTCCTCTCTCAAGCCTCTGTAATTCCCTGTACTCGACTGTAATACTGATACATCTGACTTTAGCTTCTTTTTCTCAGATTTCAGGGTGAATTTGATATTATGATCACTTGCCCCTATGGGTTCTTTTACTTTAAGCCTTCTAATCAATTCTGGCTCATTGTACAACACCTAATCCAGAATAGATGATCCTCTAGTGAGTTCAACCACGAGCTGCTCTAAAGAGCCATCTTGTAAGCACTCTAGAAATACCCCCTCTTGTAATCCAGCACCAACCTGATTTTCCCAATCTGCCTGCATATTGAAATCCCTCATGTCTATTGAAACATTGCCCTTTTGGCATGCATTTTCTATCTCCCATTGTAATTTGTATGCCACATCCTTACTACTGTTTGGGGGTCACTATACAACTCCTATCAGGGTCTTTTTACCCTTGCAGATCCTTAGCTCTATCCACAATGATTCAATACCTTCTGATCGTATGTCATTTCTTTCTAATGATTTGGTATCATTTTTTTTCACCAACTGAGCAATGCCACCCCCTCTGCCTTCCTGCCTATCCTTTCAATACAATGCGTATCCTTAGACATTTACTCCCAGCTTTCATTTTTCAGCCATGATTCACTGATGCCCACAACATCATACCTGCCGATCTGCAACAGTGCTGCAAGTTCATCTAAGGTTACCCTTCATTCTCCTATGCTCCAGGATATAAAGTCTTAACCTATTCAAACTCTCCCTACAATTCAAGTCTGCAACATATTTATAAATTTTATCTATACTCTTTCAAGATTGTTGATAACTTTCCTGTTGGCAGGTGACTGTACACAATACTCCAAATCTGGCCTCACCAACATCCTGTACAACTTCAACATAACACCCCAACCCCTGATTTCTGAAGGCCTACAAACTCTCTTTATCTACTTCTCCTATCTACCTGCGACGCCATTTTCAATGAATTATGGATCTGTATTCCCAGATCCCTTTGTTCTACCACACTCTTCAGTGCCCTACCGTTCACCGTGTAAGTCTTACCCTGGATTGTCCTCCCAAGGAGCCACACCTCACACTTGCCTGCATTAAAATTAATTAAGTTTAGAAGTAAATGAGCTTTTCCTTTAGTTTTATCTAATCACATGAGGATAAAGGGTACGTATGTGAATGATTCACACGTGAACAGTTATGGTCAACACTGAATGATTGTGTCTTAAACAATGCTTTTAACTTCCTAAAGTAAAACCAAGCCAAATCCTATAACAAAATTTTACAAAAGGTTTATGTGCCAGTGAATATTCCAATGAAGAGGAGACAGGCCATTGTGCAGAAGGCACAATGTTTCATAATGGCTAATGTTCTTTTCTACCGGACAAAAGATTTCCCCAAGCACATCTGAGTCTAAGTGAAAAACAATCACCCAGAAGAAAGATTGCTCTTATGGAACTTTTAATAGATTTCTACAGGAGGGTCGGGAGATCAATGGAGAGGAGCAGAGCAACACAGGGCCGGAATTCCCATCAGAAGCATTCTGATGAGAATCAGAGCATCTGAGAAAGTGAACTCTTTCGAAGCCACGAGGCATTGCTCAGGTTTCCGCGCCGGACACTGCTACTCTGTGGGTTGTGTCTCTCAACACCTCGGCACCGGACTGCTTCTGACACGAGGAGATTCAGAAAGATGAACAGCATTACATGAAGAGCCGGTAGAGGGGTAGAAAACTGCTCCCATCGCACCATGGACTGCCTTTCCTCTCAATCACATGACTCATTACCACTTTCAGTGCAAAAAGCCCCATTTAACCGTTAGCAGTTCCAAAACATAATCCTCTCAGTCTGAAATCAGAGCTCAAACTGTATTACCCAAATATGTTTTTTAAACCTTCTGCCATATTTCACTTCAATTTCAACTCCTTTATCACACTGGCATCCCTGGGTAATGAACGGGTTCTGTTTTTGCAGATACCCTTAAGTCGATTCAAAACTCATCAATGTGGTAACCAGCCCTCCACAGTATTGTAACCAATGGCACTGAAAACACGTAAGACTGATTAAAAACAGGTCGATTAAATGAGAGTGGAGAGGGGGAGAGAAACCAAGCTGTGTTGCTTAGTGAACAAATACACTCGGTGGCCACTTCATTAGGTACCTCCTGTACCAAATAAAGTCTGCACCGAGTGTGAGTTTGTGGTCTTCTGCTGCTGTAGCCCTTCCACTTCAAAGTTCAACATGTTGTGAATTCAGACATGAGACACTGCACACAACTGTTGTGACGTGAGCTTATCTGAGTTACTGTCGCCTTCCTGTCAACTTGAACCAGACTGGCCATTCTCCTCTGACTACTCTCATTAACAAGGCATATTTGCCTACTGAACTGGATGCTCGCTGAATTTTTTCTTCTTTTTGCTTTTTGCACCATTCTCTGTAAAATCTAGAGACTGCTGTGTGCGGAAATCCCAGAAAGTCAGCAGTTTCTGAGATACTCAAACCACCCCATCTGGCACCAATAATCATTCCACTGTCAAAGTGGAAGATCACATTACTTCCGCATTCTGATGTTTGGTCTGAACAGCAACTGAACCGCTTTTATGCATTGAGTTACTGCCACATGATTGGCTGATTAGGCATCTTCATTAACAAGCAGGTGTACAGGTGTACCTAATAAAGTGGCCACTTAGTGTATAAACTAGATGTACTGTTTATACTTCATGAAGCATGTACTTCAGCTTTTTCAGTTTAATAATATTATGGGAGCTCATTTGTACATACTGGTGTCCATAAATTAGGTGTTTGTAACTTAGGAACAGCTTGTGAAATTATACTTTTTTCCTTACTTCACTTTGAATTAATTTTTTCCCTTCCAGAGTTGAAATTAATTCACTAGGTTTGTTAAACATAAAAGAAGAAATGATCTGCAGAGGGAAGCACTTAAATGCCTCTTAAACAAAAGATAAATTGGTTCATAGAAAGCAGACCAGCTTGCAATGTGTTACGTTCAGACAATCAGATTACACAGAGTCTAAGATCAGTAACACAACATGTAGTAAGACTGCAGATTTGGAGCATCCACGTACAAGAATACCCCTTGAGTGTAAATCATTTGCTTTGAAATAATATATTAAAATAATTCCCGCTGCTGCCTGTAAAGAGATTGGGATGTTCTATCAAGATTTTGTGGGTTCCCTCTGCATACTCTGGTTTCCTGCCACATTCTAAAAACATACAAGTTAGTAAGATAATCGGTCACAAGGGCAGCGCAGGCTCGTTGGGCCAAAAGGACCTGTTAGAGTGCTTATCTCTAAATAGAATAAATAATTGTATTCTAATGGTGCTGGGAGTTGCTACAATAATGACTGGGACTTGCTGCCAATATTTGGGGCTAACTTGTTGCTAAGAGGAAGAGTGAAAATTGAAGATTCTGGTCAGCAGGTCGGGTAGCATCTAAAGAAAAGGAAGCACTTAACATTTCAGGTCGGCCAGTTAACATAGAACACAGAAATCTATGGCACATTACAGGCCCTTCAGCCCACAATGTTGTGCCATCCATGTAACCTACTCTCGAAACTGCCTAGAATTTCCCTAGCGCATAGCCGTCTATTTTTCTAAGCTCTATATCCTATCCAAGAGGCTCTTAATTGTATCCACCTCCACCACCACTGCTGGCAGTGCATTCCACGCACCCATCACTCCGTGTGAAAAACTTACCCCTCTCTATTTACTTCCCCTTCCAAGCACCTTAATACCATGTCCCCTCGTGTTAACCATTTCAGCCCTGAGAAAAAGCCCCTGGTTATCCACACGATCAATGCACCTCGTCATCTTATACACCTCCATAACGTCACCTCTCATCCTCCATCGCTCCAAGGAGAAAGGGCCAAGTACACTCAACCTATTCTCGTTAGGTATGCCCTCCAATCCAGGCACCATCCCCGTAAGTCTCCTCTTCTCAGAATTTAGAAGACAGAAGCCAAGGGAGTACGTATGACGACTGCTGCTACCCACAAGAACCAATATCCAGGAGCCAGCAGAAAGACAACCACGTTGGAAGCTGACAAAGAAACCTCAACATTTAACCTCCAGATTGAGGCTTGGAGCATTTTAAATTGTTTACACGAGTGTGACGAGGCCAATTTAATGCAACAGGTAGACGGGAGATTCTGGGCACCCAAATGAGATTCAGATTCATTTATTTATCATGTGTGCATCAAAACACGCAGTGAAATGTATCGGATGCATTAACAAGCCACACACACTAGGGGTGTGCTGGGGGCAGGTCGCAAGTGTCGCCACACATTCCGGTATTGACAGAGCTTGCTCAGAATGTTCAGCAGAGAACAGACACACACACACACACACACACACACACACACACACACACACACACACACACACACACACACACACACACACACACACACACACACACACACACACACACACACACACACACTCTGCTTCAGTTGTCCATCGAAATCCGATGACGACATCCACTCCTTTAACGGTGAGATCTTTGATGACTACACAGTCCTATCCTGGACCCACAAGCTCTATTGCAGGTGGGACATGTATACGTGGTAGTGGTGGTGGTAGTGATGGCAACCATGGCTGCATTTCTCCTGGCTCTCTTCTGCTGTCTTCTGGTTGTTCTTTCCATCTCCAGAACACGAACCCCGTCCCTACACAGCTGTCGCCAAGTAGTATGGTCAGCAGCAACATCCTCCAGATCCTCGGGTCTGATCTTGCACTTCCTTAAGCCATTCTTCATCTGATCCTTACAGCGCTTCTTTGGCCCTCCAGCTGAGTGCCGACCATGATGTAGCTGGTAGTATAACACTCTGCGGGGTAGCTAACATGGGGGCATCCTCATCACGTGCCCCCAGCCACTGCTGGGTGATCATGGCCTCAATACTTCTGCAGTTGGTCTTTACAAGAATTTCTCTCTCACACACACACACACACACACACACACACACACACACACACACACACACACACACACACACACACACACACACACACACACACACACACACACACACACACACACACACACACACTCCTCCAACCCCGGGGCAGACCGGGCCTTTAGCCTCCATTGGATGCACGGACTCACAGAAGTCAAAGGCCGACTTCCACAGTGGACTCACAGTCTCACAGCTTTGGCCATTAGGCTTTGATCTCAGGTGTCGACCGCGGGATTCACCGATGACAGGACTCGGAACACCAGACATCGAACTCGTGACTGGCCAATGATGGGACTTTGAACTCCTGACTGGCCAATGACGGGACCCTAAACTTCAGCCCGCGATTTCCTAACTGGCCAATGACGGGGCCCGAACTCATGACTAGCCAATGATGGGACTTTGAAATCCTGACTGGCCAATGACGGGACCCTGAACTCCAGGCTTCAATTGTTGGGCTCGCTGACTCAAGTACCTAGGGGGCCACCCAAATCACCTCTTTACACGTGGGAGTCAACCACAACCAAGGTGACGGAGTGGTTCTCAACTTTACTAAACTGTTGACCTCGCATTCCATATTGTAGGTATTCCTTCTCAGCGGGATCTGTATCTTGGCTTTTCTTCAGATGCTCAGTACCGAGGAATAAACTCTGCATTTGAATATAATTGTCAGGCACTTGGCGAATAAAATGTTTTTGCCTTCCATACAGTGTTTTTATTAACTGAAGCATGCAGAAGGAATGAAGATCTGTCACAATGCATTAGGCATTTCAACAGAGTGTCAGTGGTTAATTGAAAACATGCTCCTTAAAACAAATCACGGTTATAAAATCAAATTCACAAACTCAATGATTAAAATGCTACCTTGCTTTGAAATTATGGCTGCAATAATTTACTCTTGGCTAGCATAATTACCCTTTTTTTGTGTGTCTGTCTGCTAAAACATGGAAATTGCATTCCGCTCTCATCTTACCAGGGTAGTGCAGGTAGGGTGCTGTTAGTGTGCCTTGATATTTATAGGGGTACCTTGAAAAGCTGTGTTAGTATTAGACCGCGGCGAGTGCTTGTTGGCACTTTCATGTTGTTTACTGAAATGACCAGTTTACTTTGGACACACTGACAGCTCTACTGTAAAATTTACCAGCATTAAAGGTCAGAAAGATCCGAGTTTTCGTTCCCCTCTTCTCAGCCAGAAGAGAATAAATCTCGGAGCGGAATCGCTTTTCTGAAAATAATTTATGAATAATGTACCAACCATGTTTGAATTGAGAAAAGGCTTTCATATCCTTTCCATTAGCTCAGATTAAGTTTTCATACGGATGCTGGGAAGCATGCTAGCAATATCCTTGGCTCGTTTTATATGAAAATTTTATTAGTGCTCTTATTTTCCGCAGTGGTACAGTCTGCCTCTGGATCTAACGCTTGGATCTGGACATGAACTTCTCGCAACCTGGCTGAGGACGGCTCCAAAGGCTTCAATATTTTATGGGCTCTGGTTAAGTCAGCCGTGAGATTGGAGTGCAGAGATTTAATTCTAATGTGAACCCATGAACGGATGTAAAACCAGGACGTCATAAGAAATACATCTGCTGGAGTGTGGGTGTAGTTACCATTTTAAATGGGGGTTTTGGAAAGAAAACAGCACTCTCTCCTCTCTCTTTATGTCCCTAAAATGAAAAGACTCTGAGCTATTACAGTAATAGAAGACTTCTTTTTTTTTTGCTTGCTTGCCTTTCTTCAATTGGTGCTTAATTGTTGCGGTTTTATTCCCCGAGTTCAGCCCTCGACAAGAAAGGTTCTTAAATGTCAGGTTTCAGCAGAAATGGGCACCACATCACTTAATGTTTATAGGGCAAATCCATTTCTTTGTGTCCCTCTTTTTTTTTGTCTCAAAACTGATTTAAAACAGTCGGAAAATCTGTCCATTCAGCAGGAGTGTTCCGGCTCATTCTTCCCTGGAAACAGTTAGGTCAGATGTGATGTCTGATGGACTTTTTCGCTGCAATCTATATCCATTTCCCCTGAGTCGTGTAGTGTCGAGTAGAGAAGAACAGCTCTATAATGGCCCGGTAACAATGTGTTCTTTGTGTACAAGAATTCAGGCTGAAGTGCTGGAAGGTGCGTCGGGCAAAGGAAATTTTGTGCTTGTCTGTATTTTCATTATACTAGTTGTCTGCACTGGAAATATTTTCTTGACAGTAGTTTTCTGCAGTTCCTTTCAGTAGATCACCTCAAAGCCATAGCAATTTGGGAATATAGAAATCAAAAAATGCCCACAATGTATTTTTTACTTATTTATAAGCACAACAATGACTCGTGATAAGAAATGTTGCTAGGCAGAGAGTTACTGGAGCAATTAGAACAATATATAAATGCAGGCTGATTATTTAAACCAACAGAAGGCAACTAAAAACGCCATAAGGAGAGAAAAGATGATATATGAGGGGAAGCTAGCCAATAATATAAAAGAGGATACCAAAAGTTTTTTTTCAAATATATAAAGAGTAAAAGAGAGATGAGAGTGGATATCAGAATGCTGGAAAATGATGCTGGAGAGGTAGTAATGGGGACAAAGAAATGGTGGAGGAACTTAATAAGCATTTTATTTATCTAATTATTGATCTATCTATCTATCTATATTTATTTATTTATTTTTCTATTTATGGGCATACAGTGCTGAGTAAGACCATAAGACCATGAGATTTAGGAGCAGAATTAGGCCATTTGGCCCATCGAGTCTGCTCCACCATTTCATCATGGCTGATCCAATTTTCCTCTCAGCCCCAATCTCCTGCCTTCCCCCGTATCCCTTCAAGCCCTGACCATCAAGAACAGGCCCTTCCGGCCCTTTGAGCCACGCCACCCAGCAATCCCCCAGTTTAATCCAAGCCTAATCATGGGACAATTTACAATGACCAATTAACCTACCAACCGGTACGTCGTTGGTCTGTGGGAGGAAACAAGAGCTTCCGGAGGAAACCGATGTAGTCACACGGAGAATGTACAAAATCCTTACATGCAGCGGCGGAGGCTGCACCCTGGTCGCCTGTATTGTAAACCATTGTGATAACCACTTTGTTACTGTGCCACCCAGCTTTGCGTCAGTCATCACTGTGGAAGACCCTAGCAATATGCCAAAATTCAAGAGTGGCAGGGGCAGAAGTGAATGTAGCTTCTACTACTAAGAAGGTGCTTGCAAGATGAAAGATCTGAAGGTGGATAAATCACATGAACCAGATGGACTACACCCCAGGGTTCTGAAAAAGATAGCTGATGAGATTGTAGAAGGAGTAGTAATGATCTTTAAAGAATCGGAGTAGATTCTGGAATGGCTCCAGAAGACTGGAAAATTGCAAATGTCACTTCACAATTTAAGAAGGGAGGGAGGCAGAAGAAGAAAAAAAATTATAGGCCCGTTTGCCTGACTTCAGTGGTTGGGAAGATGTTGGAGTCCATTTTTAAGGATGAGGTTTTGAGGTACTTGGAAGTACATGATAAAATAGGCCAAAATAAGTATGGTTTTCTAAAGGGGAAATCTTGCCTGACAAATCTGTTGGAACTCTTTGCGGTAAAAACAGGCAGGATAGACAAAGGAGAGTCAGTGGAAATTCTTCACTTGGATTTTCAGAAGGCCTTTGGCAGAGCCCTGCACATGTGGCTGCTTAAAAAGATAAGAGCGCATGGTATTATAGGAAAGATACCAGCACAGATAGAAGATTGGCTGACTGTCAGGAGGGAAAGAGTGGGAATAAAGTGGGTCTTTCCTGGTTGGCTGCCCATAACTAGTGGTGTTCCACAGGGCCCAATGGTTGTGATCGTTCCTTTTCACATTATATATCAACGATTTGGATGATGGAACTGATGGCCTAGTTGCAGACGATATAAAGATAGGTGGAGGGGCAAGTAGTGTAGAGGAAGCAAGGATTCTGCAGAAGGTCTTAGGTTGGGAGAATGGGCAAGGAAGTGGCAGATGGAATACAGTATAGGAAAGTGTATGGTCATGCACTTTGGTAGAAGGAATAAAGGTGTAGACTAAATGGGGAGTAAATTCAAAAACCAGAAGTGCAAAGGGACTTGGGAATCCTTGGGCAAGATTCCCTAAAGGTTAACTTGCAGGATGAGTCAGTGGCAAATGCAATATTAGCATTCATTACGAGAGGACTAGACTATAAGAGCAAGGATATAATGCTGAGACTTTATAGGACATTAATCAATCCGTGCTTGGAGTATTGTGAGCAGCTTTGGGCCGCTTCTATATGAAAAGATGTACTGACAGTGGAGAGGTTCCAGTCGAGGTTAATGAGAATGATTTCAGGGGTGAAAGGGTTAACGTACGAGGAATATTTGATGGCTCTGGGCCTGTGATCGCTGGAGTTTAGAAGAATGAGAGGGGATCTCATTGAAACGTATCGAACATTGACAGAGTGGACGAAGGGAGGATGTTTTCTATAATGGGTGAATCGAGAACCAGAGGGGACAGACTCAGACTAAAGGATGCCAATTTAGAACACAGTTGTGGAGGAATTTCTTTCGCCAAAGTTTGATGAATCTGTGGATGGGCCAAATGGCCTGTTTACATGCTGTATATGGAAATATGCAACAGTCAGGGGACTGAGTTCAAGTGCTGTGAGGTAATGTTGCAGTTCCATGAAACTCTGGCTACACCACACTTGGAATATTGTGTTCAGTTCTGATCACCTCATTATACGAACGATGTGGACGTTTTAGAGAGGGTGCAGAGAAGATTTACCAGGACGCTGCCCGGATTAGAGAGCATGCCTTATGAAGAGAGCTTGAGAAAGCTAGGGCTTTTCTCTTTGGAGTGAAGGAGGATAAGAGATGACTTGATAAGAGACATACATAGAGTAAACAGCCAGAGATTTTTCTCAAGGCAGAAATAGTAAGACAAGGGACATAATTTTAAGATGATTGAAGGAACGTATAGGGGGATGTCAGAGGTAAGTTTTTTATAAAGAAAGTGGTGAAGGTGTGGAACACCCTGCGGGTGGGGGGGGGGCAGTACAGGGAGAGGCAGTACATTAGGGACATTTAAGAGAATGTTAGATAGGCATACGGATTATTTAAAAAATGAGGTTTATGCAGGAGGGAAGGGTTAGATTAGTTTAAAGTAGTTTAAAAGGTAAGAGTAGTTTTAAAGGTAAGCACGACATTGTGCGCTAAAGAGCCAGTACTGTTCTGTAATGTTCTATATACTATGTTCTAATATATACTGTGAAGGAACTTCCACACTTCAGTTACGAGCACAGACCCACACATTACATGCAAAGCCTTCAGTAAAATATTGCAATCCCCTTCTGATGCTGATTTAACCTGAAACTCTTGTCTGCACAGCCAAATGTACATTGGTGACCTGGCATTGTGCGAAAATTTTGAGGATGTCTATCAAAATGAAAATACTCAGTGTCGATGTTATAATGGTGACAGCACTGGATTAGCAACTTATCAAAAGCAAACAAACAGGTAACTCTGTGCAGTGGATGATTTACACAGGGTAGCCACTTTATTATAGAAATATTTAACCAGCCAATCATGTGGCAACAAATCAATGCATAAAAGCATGCAGACACGGTCAAGAGGTTCAGGTGTTGCTCAGACCAAATATCAGAACGGGGAAGAAATGTGATCCAAGTGATTTTGACTGTAGAATGTTGGTTGATGTCAGACAGGGTGGTTTGAGTATCGCAGAAGTTGCAGATTTCCTGGGATTTTCACTCTCAGGAGTTTATAGAGAACGGTGTGAGAAACAAAAAGATCCCATGAGCGGCAGTTCTGTTAATGAGAGAGGTCAGAGGTGAACGGCCAGACTGGCTCAAGCTGACAGGAACTCAGATGAGCCTGCATTACAACAGTGAGGAGCATCTCTGAACCCACACAACCTCGAACCTTGAACTAGATGAGCTATCGCAGCAAACAGGAGCTTAAAGGAGGCACATTAAATACCTCCCATTCCTAAGAAACTGACCATTGAGTGTATATCGAGCCTTTTTTACATGATTATGGCAGCCCAAGGGAACTGGCATTTGTTTTGCCCTTCACGTGTGGTTTATTTTCCACCCCGTAGCAACCAGCTCAGATTACACTTATGAGGATCACCCATGACGGGGCAGGAACTATAACACGAGTCTGCTCCATTTACCAGCAAGAACCACGAGACATCCTCCCACGTGATATTAATACAGCCTCATTTTCCCACAACATTAAAGCCAGATGCAGCTCACAGAACAACCGCAAGCTGTGCACATCAATCCACAACAACTCCTGAGCACTGGAATCCCGAGAGGAGAGGGCCGTCCCAAGGGATCTTCCTGTCAGTGAGCGAGCTGGCTGGAGTGTAAACTCCACCAGTGGGTAGCCTTTAAACAGGTGTATTTGCAGTTCCGGAGAACATCTGGTAAGGAGTACCCACACTGATTCTATCCATGAAGGAAAAACAGCAACAACATTAATTCTATCCAGTTGAAAGACATACTCATCCGTGGTAATAGTAACATTTTACATTTTGATAATATTGAAAGGCAATGCCTCGAGACAGCAGCATCCATCATGGAGGAGCCTGATCATCCAGGACATGTCCTCTCCTCATTGAGCAGGTAAAGCTGGGGTCCATGGACTCCTCCATTCATGGGATGGGTACATAAACTGCTCTGTTAATGGGAGGGGTCCATGAACTGCTCTGTTAATGGGAGGGGTCCATGGATGCTCTGTAAATGGGATGGGTACATAAACTGCTCTGTAAATGGGATGGGTACATAAACTGCTCTGTTAATGGGAGGGGTCCATGGATGCTCTGTAAATGGGAGGGGTACATAAACTGCTCTGTAAATGGGAGGGGTCCATGAACTGCTCTGTAAATGGGATGGGTACATAAACTGCTCTGTTAATGGGAGGGGTCTATGGACTGCTCTGTTAATGGGAGGGGTCCATGGATGCTCTGTAAATGGGATGGGTACATAAACTGCTCTGTAAATGGGAGGGGTCCATAAACTGCTCTGTAAATGGGATGGGTACATAAACTGCTCTGTTAATGGGAGGGGTCTATGGACTGCTCTGTTAATGGGAGGGGTCCATAAACTGCTCTGTTAATGGGAGGGGTCTATGGACTGCTCTGTAAATGGGAGGGGACGGTAAACTGCTCTGTAAATGGGAGGGGCCCATGGACTGCTCTGTAAATGGGAGGGGTCTATGGACTGCTCTGTAAATGGGAGGGGCCCATGGACTGCTCTGTAAATGGGAGGGGTCTATGGACTGCTCTGTAAATGGGAGGGGCCCATGGACTGCTCTGTAAATGGGAGGGGTCTATGGACTGCTCTGTAAATGTGAGGGGTCCATAAACTGCTCTGTAAATGAGAGGGGTCCGTGGACTGCTCTGTAAATGGGAGGGGCCCATGGACTGCTCTGTAAATGGGAGGGGTCCGTGGACTGCTCTGTAAATGGGAGGGGCCCATGGACTGCTCTGTAAATGGGAGGGGTCCGTAAACTGCTCTGTAAATGGGAGGGGCCCATGGACTGCTCTGTAAATGGGAGGGGGCCCATGGACTGCTCTGTAAATGGGAGGGGTCCATAAACTGCTCCGTAAATGGGAGGGGTCCATGAACTGCTCTGTAAATGGGAGGGGTCCGTGGACTGCTCTGTAAATGGGAGGGGCCCAGTGACTGCTCTGTAAATGGGAGGGGTCCGTAAACTGCTCTGTTAATGGGAGGGGTCCATGGACTGCTCTGTAAATGGGAGGGGTCCGTAAACTGCTCTGTTAATGGGAGGGGTCCATAAACTGCTCTGTAAATGGGAGGGGTCCGTAAACTGCTCTGTTAATGGGAGGGGCCCAGTGACTGCTCTGTAAATGGGAGGGGTCCATAAACTGCTCTGTAAATGGGAGGGGTCCGTGGACTGCTCTGTAAATGGGAGGGGCCCATGGACTGCTCTGTAAATGGGAGGGGTCCGTAAACTGCTCTGTAAATGGGAGGGGTCCATAAACTGCTCTGTAAATGAGAGGGGTCCGTGGACTGCTCTGTAAATGAGAGGGGCCCATGGACTGCTCTGTAAATGGGAGGGGCCCAGTGACTGCTCTGTAAATGGGAGGGGCCCATGGACTGCTCTGTAAATGGGAGGGGTCCATGGATGCTCTGTAAATGGGAGGGGTCTATGGACTGCTCTGTAAATGGGAGGGGCCCATTGACTGCTCTGTAAATGGGAGGGGTCCGTGGACTGCTCTGTAAATGGGAGGGGTCTGTAAACTGCTCTGTTAATGGGAGGGGTCCGTAAACTGCTCTGTTAATGGGAGGGGCCCATGGACTGCTCTGTAAATGGGAGGGGTCTATGGACTGCTCTGTAAATGGGAGGGGCCCATGGACTGCTCTGTAAATGGGAGGGGTCTATGGACTGCTCTGTAAATGGGAGGGGCCCATGGACTGCTCTGTAAATGGGAGGGGTCTATGGACTGCTCTGTAAATGGGAGGGGCCCATGGTCTGCTCTGTAAATGGGAGGGGTCTATGGACTGCTCTGTAAATGGGAGGGGTCCGTAAACTGCTCTGTAAATGGGAGGGGCCCATGGACTGCTCTGTAAATGGGAGGGGTCTATGGACTGCTCTGTAAATGGGAGGGGTCCGTAAACTGCTCTGTAAATCGGAGCGGTCGATGAACTGCTCTGTAAATGGGAGGGGTCCATGAACTGCTCTGTAAATGGGAGGGGTCCATAAACTGCTCTGTAAATGTGAGGGGTCTATGGACTGCTCTGTAAATGGGAGGGGTCCATAAACTGCTCTGTAAATGGGAGGGGCCCATGGACTGCTCTGTAAATGGGAGGGGTCCGTAAACTGCTCTGTAAATGTGAGGGGGCCCATGGACTGCTCTGTAAATGGGAGGGGTCTGTAAACTGCTCTGTAAATGGGAGGGGTCCATAAACTGCTCTGTAAATGTGAGGGGTCTATGGACTGCTCTGTAAATGGGAGGGGTCCGTAAACTGCTCTGTAAATGGGAGGGGTCCATAAACTGCTCTGTAAATGGGAGGGGTCCGTAAACTGCTCTGTAAATGGGAGGGGTCCATAAACTGCTCTGTAAATGGGAGGGGTCCGTAAACTGCTCTGTAAATGGGAGGGGTCCGTAAACTGCTCTGTAAATGGGAGGGGCCCATGGACTGTTCTGTAAATGGGAGGGGTCCATAAACTGCTCTGTAAATGGGAGGGGTCCATAAACTGCTCTGTAAATGGGAGGGGTCCGTAAACTGCTCTGTAAATGGGAGGGGTCCATAAACTGCTCTGTAAATGGGAGGGGTCCGTAAACTGCTCTGTAAATGGGAGGGGCCCATGGACTGTTCTGTAAATGGGAGGGGTCTATGAACTGCTCTGTAAATGGGAGGGGTCTATGGCATAAAAATGGTCGGGAACCCCTGAGGCGAAGGAACCTGGAGATGCACGTTCAATATTTTAGTAACAGCTTTTCTCCCTCTGCCATGAAATTTCTGAATGGCCCATAAACCCATAAATACTACCTCACTACTTTAGTCTCTTCTTACACTATTTATTTATTTTTATATGTTCTTATTTGTAATTTATTACAATTTTTATGCATTGTACTATACTGCTGCTGCAAAACAGCAATTTTCAGGACATAAGAATCAGAAGCAGGACTCACTAATATAATTAATTCATTCAAGTTTAACTGTCATTCAACCATACGTGAATATAGTCAAATGAGACAGTGTCACTCTGGGGTCACGGTGCAAAACACAGTAGGAACAGTCATACACAGCATAAAGCACACATAGCACATACAAGATAGCAAGCACATGTAAGATGGCAGTAAAACACAGCCACGCAGAAATATATAATCCAGACCCCAAGTCTATGAATTGCCGAGAAATCTGCAGTTGACCACAAAGCACCTTGTCTTCTGCCGAGCGAATACTGACGGGGCAGCGCTGATTCCAGCCTGGACATTGCACCAAGCACCCCCCCTCCCCCCACTCGCCCTAGTAGAACGCATCAGCTCCCACGCCTTCTCCTGGTGGCTGTAAACAGGTGAGACTGCAGCTTGAGACCCGGTCCTTGCTACAACTGAGGCCACGCAACTCCCCCGCCATTACCCTTGCTGTCCTCCAATAAATCAATAAATCAGACTTGCGGCGTTCCACATTAACGATGTCCAAAAGGGTCTTGCGATCACAAGGAAAGCGACTAAGACGGTCACTCGCTACTAGATTGCCCACCTCCTTCACGCACCGATCCTCCGAAGCCTCTCTGATGCAAGTAGTAGCACGATCTGCTCCATCCAGCTCCTTCGCTGTCCCTGCCAATGAGTAAGTCGCTGACAGGGTAGACCTCCAGGGCTTTAAGCTCTTGCGATCATAAAAACTACATTTGAAAAAGACAGTAGTGCCCTTTGTAGACCCCATAGCAGCCATTGTGATCGAAGGCACTGCCATCTTAATGAAATGCCATATGTCATATATGACATATACCATGAAATTAGTTGTTTTCTGGCAGCTGTGCAGTGTAATGCACTGAAAATTTTACTATAAGTAACAATAAGAAATATAAATAAATAAATATATGAAAAGGGAACAAAATAGTGAGTTATCGTTCATGGGTTCAAGGACTATTCAGAAATCTGATGACAGAGGGGAAGAAGCTATTCCTAAAATGTTGAGTGTGGGTTTCAGTTTCCTGTACCTCCTGCCTGATGGCAGTAATGAGAAGAGGGCATGTCCTGGGTAATGGGGATCTTCAACGATGGATGCTGCCTTCTTGAGGCATTGCCTTTTGAAGATGTCCTCAGTAAAGTGTCAGTGATAATGAATCTGATTCTGATTTTAATTGAGTTGTTGGTAATCACACACTGCCCTAACATGGAATAAGTTACTGTTCCCTTCGCCTCTGTAGGGATGAATCCTGGAAGTCCCCATTCAACTACACAGTGTGAGAGGTTCAAGGAACCAGCTCATCACCAGCTTCTCAATGGCACCTTGAGAGCAGCAACGTCCTTGTTGGTAATGTCCACATCCTGGAAATTAAAACATTAAACAAAAATGCTGTCATGCCAAACACACCTTCTGGACACTTTGGTCTTGTTCCAGAGAGCTGACCAATTCATCCTTGACCCCACAAAGTGTAACTGAGACTTAAACTTCTTTCCCCCATGAAAATATATCCAAATGCTTATAAAACAGAGCAGAAGTTTTCACATGCACTCTGTGGAATAGTTTTTAGGGGACGTCTGAGTGTGTTATGCAGTGAAAATCTAGCCTGTCATAGAAACAAAATAGTAATTGAAGATTCAAGATTCAATGTAGTTTATTGTCATTCTTAAGTACCAGTGCACAGGAGAACAAAATCATTGTTACTCTGTATTCGATGCATCTTCAAAAAACACAATAAGCATAAAAACACAATAAATGGAAATGCAAAAACAATCCTATGAAACATGAAAAGCACTCAACACTCTCAAGCTCCTGCCACTTGTTCACTTGGATGTTAGACTGGAGTTATTCAGTGATTTTGTAGAAAGGCTTCTCATTCTGAAATAGCTACTCTTTGCCCAGAGACAATATGTGCAAAACTCATTCATTTTACAAATAAACTATATCTTCTAGCCTTCTACCGCTAGTGGTATGTAGTACATTCAAACCCCAGATTTGTTTTAGAATACCAGCAAATAATTTTTTAATCACTTGGTAAAATAAATCTTCTGTAGTGTCGGCCTCCATTAGTCTCGATAGACCATGGATTTGCGCTTTGGAAAGTTTCCGGGGCACAAGCCTGGGCAAGGTTTTTTTTTATGGAAGACTGGCAGTTGCCCAAGCTGCAAGTCTCCCCTCTCCACACCACCGATGTTGTCCAAGGGAAGGGCATTAGGACCCATACAGCTTGGCACCGGTGTCGTCGCAGAGCAATGTGTGGTTTAATGCCTTGCACACACACGCAAGCCTCAGCCAAGGCTCGAACTAGCGACCTTCAGATAACTAGACGAATGTCTTAACCACTTGGCCACGCGCCAACACAAATCTTTTATATATACAGTATAGGGATTTGAAACATTTTGGGCAGATGGGGCGTGTCAGCCATGGTTGGCAGTTCACCTAGAAGAAGGAAAACCCAGATGTCAAACCTCCACTCCTTGTGGCTACACCCACTCAGGAGGAAGGCTTTGGAGGTAAACCCTGAGGAAAATATCGAAATATCGGAGCTGAAATCCCTAAGGCAGTCCTGCATTGAGTTCAATGCTGACTGGCAACTCCTGTGATGCTGCCGTTACTGAACTGTACCTTTGGGTACATCAGCTGTGTGGAGAGGGGGACCTCGCTACATGGTCAGTAGCTTGCTCTCCATATCATACTGTCCAGGCTTGCGTATCTAGGCAGCTAAGATGCAATATCCGTGGTCAACTCTGACCGACGGAGATCTGTGCATGAGATAGAAAAATGCAAGAAGTTTTCCACTGAGGTTGGGTGAAGGTGAAATATTTAAAGGGAACCCAAGGGGTAACTTCTTCACTCAGAGGATGGTGTGAGCATGGAATGGATTGCCAGTGGAAGTGGTGGATGCTGGCTTGATTGCAATATTTAAGAGAAGTCTGGACAAGTACACGAGCGAGAGGGGTATGGAGGTCTATGGTCCAGATGCAGGTTAATGGAATTAGGCAGAATAAAGGTTCTACATGGACTAGATGGGCTGAAGGGCCCATTTCTGTGCTGCAGTGCTCTGGTGATGCCATGCCTATTAAAGTGAATGCCTAGACTGTGATTGGGAGCATGCTGAGGTCAATTGGAACCGCCAGATCTGAATTCTTTGCTATTTGAATCATATAACCATATAACAATTACAGCACGGAAACAGGCCATCTCGGCTCTTCCAGTCTGTGCCAAACGCTTACTCTCACCTAGTCCCACCGACCTGCACTCAGCCCATAACCCTCCATTCCTTTCCTGTCCATATACCTATCCAATTTTACTCTAAATGACAAAATCGAATCATGTAACATGTAAGGTTAGGCTGTCAAAGATTATGGGGTAGACAACAGGAGAATGGGATTGAGTGGGAAAATAAGTCAGATGTGATCAAATGGTTGAGCAGACTCGATGGGCTGAATGGTCTAATTCTGCTCAGATGCCTTATGGTCCTATAACTGTTCTGAAGTGTGTCCTCTGGAAAGGAAGAAGTGCCTGCTGTGTCACAGTGATGTATTACAACAGTGTAGTAATGTACCTTAGAGAGTTTCTGCAGGTAAGTACAAATTAGTCTAAGGATTATTGACTAAATACTATAGCGTAAGTAACATAGATACAGCACCTTTAAATTGCTGGAATTTAACAATGTTGTGCACTTATTAACAGTCTCTGGGTATTTCCCATCTTGACTACTCTAAGAGGCTTTGTTAATGGAGTACCTTGTCACTTACCTTTAAAGGAAAAATTAACAATGAACAGGGGGTTTTGTGGTGCTCAATTCCCTGCATTAGCAAGGACGCAGATTTTTCACTGCTAATCTTTAAATGAACATTTTAAAAGGCATTTATCCCATGCAATCTTCCATGAGGTCTGTACTGCAATAACAACGGAGGAAATACTTTTCAAAGCCGCGCAGCTGGTACCCACCTAAACTGTGCCCCACGGTGGAGTGAAGAAGGACATACTGTACATGGTGGTTTAAAACTCAGAGTCGATGGGCCAAATGGCCTAATTCTGCTCCTGTGTCTTACGGTCTTCATGTCGACGAAAAGAAAAAAGCATGTATTCACGCCCGCAGTCTGAGTAAATAAAATGTAATCCTCTGGCAGAAAGAAAATTTAACATGGATTGACTTTTTCTCATCATCAATCTCTTATTTCTTGCACCAGATTTTCTTATATGTAGAAGTACACCAATACCTCACACTTGCCCTTGGAAACAGGGTGCTCCAGTGCTTTGATTAAAAGCTTTGGTCTAGGACATCCTTATTTTTCAGAAGATGAGTTATTTATTGCCTTATACACTGTGGACAAATAGATGTCATCACTTAATTGAAGACAACTGTTAGATGTAGAGGATTTGACTGTCGCTTGAGATTGCTAATAAATCACAGATACCTGCCAGCAGCAAGTCTGTCATTTTTCTCTCTTTTACTCTTTCTTTCTCAGCATTAGGTGAAAACTTTACATGCATCTTAATATTCCTTTTTGTACGTTTGCACCATGTTAAACAAAGGACAAAATTATTTTAAATTATTGCTGTGATATCAGAAATTATTACTTGTTTCGATATACAGTGTATATTATTTCCCACACCCACCTCCCTCCACAATTCCATGCCACAGATAATGGAATTAAACTCATGGCTAACTGTTAAACAGCAGGATATTTTAGAACAGACTCAGCACATAGAACAGTTCAGTACAATACAGGCCCTTTGGCCCACAACGTAATACTGACCTTTTAACCTACTCTAAGATCAATGCAAACCCTTTCCTCCATTCCATAAGACCATAAGAAATAGGAGCAGAATAAGGCCATTTGGCCCATCGAGTCTGCTCCACCATTTCATCATGGCTGATCCATTTTCCACTCAACCCCAATCTCCTGCCTTCTCCCCGTAACCCTTCATGCCTCGACCAATCAAGAATCTATCAACCTCTGCCTTAAATATACATAGACTTGCTCCCCAGCTGGCTTTCCACAGATTCATCATTCTCATAAAGAAATTCCTCCTCATCTCCATTCTGAGGCTGTGTCCTGTTTATTGATTGTTTATTGTCATTCTTTGGTACAAAGGACGACAAAATGATTGTTACTCCAACTGAAGTATCTACAAAAGGATGTGCTGACGCCAGAGAGGATTTGAAGGAGGTTCACAGAAATGATTTCTGGATTGAAAGGCTTGTCATATGAGGAATGTTTGATGGCTCTGGGCCTGCATTCACTGGAATTCAGGAAAATGAGGGGCGCTCTCATTGAAACCTGTCGAATGTTGAAAGGACATTGTTGGGGGAGTCTAGGACAAGAGGGCACAGCCTCCAAATAGAAACACAACCCTTTAGAGTGCAGATGAGGAGGAATTCATTTAGCCAGGGGATGGTGAACTGAGGAATTTGCTGCAAAGGACAACTGTGGAGGCTAAGTCAGTCGACATATTTAAATTAGAAGTTGATTAATTCTGGATTATTAAGGGCATCAAAGGTTACAGTGAGAAGGCAGGACGATGGGGTGGAGAGGGAAAGTATATCAGCCACGATCAAATGTTGGAGCAGACACGATGGGCCAAATGCCCTAACTCGGCACAAGGACAGAAAAGCAGAATTCTAGGACAATTCCATAGTCAAGCAGCATCAGTGCAAGTAAAATATATACGTCAAGATTTCAGATTCAGACCCTGCTTAGAGTTGGAGAGCCATACAATGTGGAAATCAGACCTTCGGCCCATCTGGTCCATGCTGATCAAGACTCCCATCTAAGCTAATCCTATTTGCCCATATTTGACACATACCTCTCTAAAGCAGAGTTTTCACCCTGGGGTTCACGGACTGCTTGCCTAATGGCATTGGATCATGGCATAAAAAAGGTTGGGAACCCCTGTTCTAAACTTCCTCTATCTACATACCTCTCCACGTACCTTTTAAATGTTCTTAATGTACCTGCCTTGTCGACTTCCTGTGGCAGCTCAGATGATCTCCATCTGCCTGAAAAACGTGTCCCTCAGCTTCCTATTAAATCTCTCCCATTGCACCTTATAACTGTGCCCTCTGATTTCCCAACCCTGAGAAAATGGCTGTGTGCATTGACCCTATCGATGCCTCTCATAATATATATATGTAGCCCCCTGGTAAGCCTCAGGCTCATTCAGCTCGCTTCCCTCTAGGGGGAGCAGCCTTCAGCCCCACCAAACTGGGTAATCAGCTTGTGTAGATGCTGTGTGATGTCCCCACCATGCCAAGAAACCATATGCGATTAAATGATTACACTTTATAAATCTTACTAGAACTAAGTGACTAACAGTGATAAAATATATATGAAAGAAAAGAAAGGAAAGAAAAGGCGCCAGAACTTATCAAAGTCCAACCACTTCACGCACAACCCGTTGGAGCTCAATTAACGAAGTCTTCTTGCCACCATTCGATCCCCTCCGACCTCCTCGACCCGCCGCCTGGAAACAACAACGGTGGTCGGCCAGACGCTCCACACGAATCTGTCCTCGTCTTCTCTCCTCGTGGTAAACCCTGGGCCTGGGACCCCCGCTCGGGATCCGTTCCATCGCCCAGCTTACAACATTGCGTCTTCTCCCTCTAACCACTTCGCGCCATCTCCCAAAAACCCGCAAAACCACAGCTCACAGACCCACAAGCAAAAAACATCTATCCCAATTGGTTAACAAAATACAATTCCCATTATCGGCAATCATAACCCAAACAAGCTTCAAGAGAAAGCACTCTCTCACCAGTTAGCATATAACAAAGAAGCATTTTTACTTTTAACAAACGAAGAAGCCATTTTGATTAACACACTGTTACGAATGTGCCACAACTCTGAGGGGCCGAAGGGTACAAAGTAGCCCCCTCCTTTTTGAGAATCGCAAGATCGCTATTACTTCGGGTCTGGGACCCAGGAAATGAGAGAGAGATGCACAGAATCCTCAAGGTTTGGAATGTGTCCTGGGCCTCCGAAAGACAAAGCCACGGATACCGGCCATTGTCTCTTGGAGACGGAATTGTGTATTGAGTACTGTACTATTCATTGACACCCTCAGGGAATGACCAGAGTGGGCTGGTTGAGGGATTGCATCATCCCAACCTGATTGACATCTGAGACCCCGTGAGTAAGGATAAAAGAGGGTCTGGGGAACAACCCCTTTAGACGCACCAGGAGAAACGCTAGAAATCCCGTGACAGCGTTTAATAGCGACAGCCGGTGGGGGGCCCGCATGCGTCCTTTTCCATTTGCCTCGGAATTGGTGGGCCTTACCATGGAAGAACGGCTTTAGCTAAAAGGAGAAACCACCACCAACGACATTTCGAAGGATCGACATCATAAAAAGGAAAAACTGGCAAGTTCTAAAAATCCGTCTCTCTCTCCAACCAAAAGCTGCAGCCTGAACGAACTTGAGTGACTTTTATATTTCCATCGGACAATACATTATCCCCTAGACAACGATAGAGCTATTTCTTATTGATTATTATTATACCCGCACTTTTAGATCTAGTATTGACGACGTATAGTATCTGTATGTTTGCATTGATATTATTTTTGTGTATTTTTACCAATAAATACTGTTAAAATAGTACCATCAGACTTCAACGGACCTCTCTATCTTTGCTGGTAAGTGACCCAGTTACGGGGTACGTAACAACACGCAGTAACATAAAGAAAGAAAAAACCCCCTTACATATAACTTGATATGATTCTTGATAACTTGATATGGTGGAGGATTACAAATACCTGGGGATACGAATTGACAATAAACTGGACTGGTCAAAGAACACTGAGGCTGTCTACAAGAAGGGTCAGAGCCGTCTCTACTTCCTGAGGAGACTGAGGTCCTTTAACATCTGCCGGACGATGCTGAGGATGTTCTATGAGTCTGTGGTGGCCAGTGCTATCATGTTTGCTGTTGTGTGTTGGGGCAGCAGGCTGAGGGTAGCAGACACCAACAGAATCAACAAACTCATTTGTAAGGCCAGTGATGTTGTGGGGGTGGAACTGGACTCTCTGACGGTGGTGTCTGAAAAGAGGATGCTGTCCAAGTTGCATGCCATCTTGGACAATGTCTCCCATCCACTCCTTAATGTACTGGTTAGGCACAGGAGTACGTTCAGCCAGAGACTCATTCCACCGAGATGCAACACTGAGCGTCATAGGAAGTCATTCCTGCCTGTGGCCGTCAAACTTTACAACTCCTCCCTCGGAGTGTCAGACACCCTGAGCCAATAGGCTGGTCCTGGACTAATTTCCACTTGGCATAATTTACTAATTATTATTTAATTATTTATGGTTTTATATTGCTATATTTCTACACTATTCTTGGTTGGTGTGACTGTAACGAAACCCAATTTCCCTTGGGATCAATAAAGTATGTCTGTCTGTCTGTTCTCCACTACCCTCCCCCTTTCTTGTATGTTCCTCTGGGAAAAGGTGCTGAACTTGCTCAACCCTCTCCATAACTCAATCCCTCTAGCCCCAGCGACCTCCTTGCAGATCCATTCTGTACTCTTCCTAGCTTAATGGCACCTTTCCTATAGTAGGGGGAAAACACTGAACACAATATTGCAGACATGAAAAAATCTGCAAATACTGGAAGTGCAAAGCAACGCACGCACAAACACAATGCTCAGCAGGTCACGATGCTGCCCAGCCTACAGTATTGCAAATGAAGCCCCACCCCCACCATCTTCTTAGACAACTACACCATATCATCCCAATTTCTGCATTACTGTCCTGACTGATGAAGGTCAGCTGGTGGAGCAGTGACATCAGCGCCGGACTCCGGAATGGAGGTTCTAGGGTTCGAATCCAGTTCCTGAGTACGCTTTCCATCCGTGCTGGGTTGAGTGTTGAGCTCGCAACTCGACCTCGTAAAATAAAGAAAAATACTGCGAAATGTCTGTGTGAGGAGTGGCATGACACACAGTCTTTCGTTCGCGCCATGTAAGGCATGAAAATGCCCGACGCTGGCCTCTCAGGCCTGAGTCGACATTATTATCATGATGAAGACCAGTATGCCAAAGGCCCTCTTTACCCCCGTCTACTTGAAGGAACCATGTGCTTGTACACCTGGGCCTCCCTGCTTCACCTTTCAGAGAAACCCACTATCATCCAAATTAGATTTGAAGCTGAAGTTGGTTCTACATCCAAAACTGGCAGGGGAATTTCAATTAGTTAAGAGGATGGTGAGACAAATTAAAGCCTTCTTCTGTCACTCATTTTCTTGTTATAAAACCAACCAGCTATCTGGTTAAGTTATGTTGTTACAACATTCAACCATTAGCAATTTTTCCACTTGCAAATGAAAAACCTTTATCTAAGAAAATCCTTTATCTCACAAAGGATGTGCTGACGTTGGAGAGCTTTCAGAAGAGGTTCGCGAGAACGATTCCGGATATGGAACGGTTATCGTATGAGGTTATTGTATGAGGAACGGTTATCGTATGAGGAAGGTTTGATGGCTCTGAACCTGTACCATTGGAGTTCAGAAGAATGAGGGGTGGGGGAATATCATTGAAACAAGCCTATTGAAAATGTTGAAATGCCTGGATAGAGTGGATGTGGGGAGAATGCTTTCTATGGTGGGACCATTTAGTGTGGGGATGAGGAGGAATTTCTTTAGCCAGAGAATGGTGAATCTGAGGAATTCATTGCTGCAGGTAGCTGTGGAGGTTATGTCTGGGTATATTTAAGGCAGAGGTTGATAGGTTCTTGATTAGTAAGGATATTATAGGTTATGGGGAGAAAGCAGGAGAATGGGGTTGTGAGGGAAAATGGATGGGCTCGAAAAACAGACTCAATGGGTCAAAGGGCCAAATGACCTAATTCTGCTCCTATCTCTTATGGTCTTCCAGTGTTGTGGAAATGATATTGCCATCACAGTGAGATCTTTCATCTCACAGCCAGCTTGTGCTGGCAAATTAGATAAATCAAAGCATTGCTCAGTGGAAAGAGGCTGCTTGCATTTACCCTCTCAAATCCCCTCATCATTTTGTAAAACTCTATCAAATCTCCCCTAAACCTCTTACGCTTCATGGAATAAAGTCCTGACCTATTACTCCTTATAACACAGGTTCTCAAGTCTCAGCAACATCCTTGTAAAATGTGTGTGTGTGTGTGTGTGTGTGTGTGTGTGTGTGTGTGTGTGTGTGTGTGTGTGTGTGTGTGTGTGTGTGTGTGTGTGTGTGTGTGTGTGTGTGTGTGTGTGTGTGTGTGTTGGAAGAGAGGGAGGAGAGGTTGCTTTGCTGCTGTTGTTCTGCTGAGCATTGTAGGCGTACTACCGGTGTCCGTTTCGGAACGTGTGGCAACACTTGCTGGCTGCCCCCAGCACGTCCTTAGGTCGTGATGGTTGTTAACGCAAACAACACATTTCACTGTACGGTTCCATGTACATGTGATAACTAAATCTGAATCTGATCTGAAGTGATTCTGAGATCCCGCCGCTGCCTGTAAGGAGTTTGTACATTCTCACCGTGACTGTGTGGGTTTCCTCCCACAGTCCAAAGGCGTAACGGTTGGTAGGTTAATTGCTTATTGTGAATTATCTCGTGTAAAGGCTAGGAGTAAATCGGAGGGTTGCTGGGCAGTGTGGCTCAAGGGGCTGGGAGGGTCCTACTCCACGCCATCTCAACAAACAAACAAACAAATAAATAAATAAGCATTACAGTAAATCTGGTACATATTGTCCAGTACACTGCAGGCTTCGAACTGAGTATCTTGTACATTTCAGAGGACGACGAAGAGTCACTCAGGTTGGTGGATCTGCTTCAAATACGTACAGGCCAAGCTAGGACCAGTTCCCCGAAGGAAATTAATGAACTGGCTGTGTCCTTAAATATTAATCCAGCGTTTCTCTGTCAGAAAACTGAGCCTATTCTCTGTTGTGTTTCAATCAATAGCTAGCTAGATAGATAGATAGATAGATAGATAGATAGATAGATAAATAAATAAATAAATAAATCCTAGCTCCAGAGAACACCTTGACCAAACCTCAGCAGCTGCCAATAGCCTGAGTTGATTTAAATAATTCTGGAACCATCAATACAAATAGATTTAAATAGTTTCCAAAAATTAACTTTTTACCTTATGCTATTAGAATTCAATTAAAATAAAGTAAAAGAATATGAATGAATGGTGTGTTTGTGTGTGTATATATGTGTATAGCTATGTGTGTGTATGTGTGTGTGTGTGTGTATGTGTATAGCTATGTGTGTGTATGTGTATATCTGTGTGTGTGTGTGTCTGTGTGTGTATATGTGTATAGCCATGTGTGTGTATGTGTATATCTGTGTGTGTGTGTGTGTGTATGTGTATAGCTATGTGTGTGTGTGTGCATGTATATATCTGTGTGTGTGTGTATATGTGTATAGCTATGTGTGTGTAAGTATGTATGTGTCTCTCTATGTGTGTGTGTGTGTGTGTGTGTGTGTGTGTGTGTGTGTGTGTGTGTGTTACTGTGTACTGTAGTAAAATACGCAGCTTGCAATCTGTTGGCAGTGGAGAGTCCCTTTGACTGGATCAAATATCCACCCAGTGCCCTTACACTTCCCATCAATTCCCTTCTGCGCTGCTTTGACATTTTAAACTTAAAACCACCTTCAGCCACATCAAAGCACGTCGAGTGAGTTTCACTGGGAAAGGTAATTTTCTGAAATACTTTTCCGATTCTGTTTCCATTGTTTTCTCATTTCCAGGCAGTTGCTAATATCATTCGCGGACACACTGTGTCAATACATCAGTGCTGGCCAAGTCATTTGTGCAAAGTGAGTTTACAGAAAGCACAGCTCTGGGCAAAATGTTACTGCTGATCAACGAAGACCAAAGAAGGCAATTTCACTCAGAACTTTCATCTCATTTGTGTCAATTTCGACCACTAGAACAATGGTTTAGAATCACAATTCTACGGAGCCTGAACTCCATCTCTAATGTAGTTTAATTTAACATGGGGGACGTGGCACACGGAGGTTATTTTGATCTATTGTGTTACTAAAACGTTTCTTCAAGGGACATCAGCAATCAGAAGAGGCAATTTGCTGCCCATCAAGTCACAATACAGTAAAGACCACATTAATAAAATCCATCTGCTATTACATGCTATTTTTTTCGCAGGTAGCTGAAAAAGAGATTGGGAAAAGACAGGACCTATGACACAGCTATTTCTAGGCAGTGGTAATTTTAAAAGACAAAGCATGCTAAATAATAGGAGGTTTAAGGGCAACTTGTGCCGGAACAGTTTGTCACTGCCCAGTTAGTTATCTGTCTCCAGAGCCAACTAAAGCCGAAATGCAACTAAATAAGTGCTTTCAAAAATGCAGTTTGAAAAAAACACACTTCTGATAGAGGTTTATAAGATTATGGGAGACATAGATAGAGCAGACAGACTGTATATTTCTCCCAGAGCTAAGATATCTAATACCAGAGGGCATGCATTTAAGGTGAGGGAGGGTAAGTTGGAAGGAGATGTGAGGGGCAAGTTTTTTACACTGAGAGTGGTGGGTGCTTGGAATGCGCTGCCAGGGGTGATGGTAATGGCTGTTACACACGGGGCTTTTAAGAGACGTTCTTTCTTGTTGCTGTTTGGGCGATATTTTGATTCTTTGTGGTTGATGTTCTTGTTGCCATTTGCACGATTTGTTTTTTATTTGCATGTGGGGGGGGAGAGGTTGATGTTGTTGTTCCTGTTTGTGCAATTTGATTATTGCCCGTGAGGGGTTGATGTACTTGTTGACTTTAAGTAATTTTACCTCTTTTGCACGTGGAGGGGGAGTTGATGTTTTTCTTACAATGGGTTCCAAGGTTTGCTTTGTTTCATGGCTGTCTGGAGAAGATGAATCTCAGAGTTGCATACTGCATAGACACTTTAATAATAAATATACATTGAACGTCAAATGTTTAGGTAGGTATATGAATGTGAGGAAAGTGGAAGGTTATGAAGATTGTGCAGGCAGAAGGGATTAGTTGAGTTGGCCACTTGATTACTCATTTAACTGGTTCAGCACAGAATTGTGGGCTGAAGGGCCTGTTCCTGTGCTGTACTGGTCTATGTTCTATGTCCTTAGTGTATTTTCTATTTTTTACAAATCACCCGTTGCTTTGTCTGCACTTTTATTTTCATGTTGAAATCAACTCAGATGAAGAGAAGTTAAGCAATGCCCCATTTGTCCTCTCAGGTGGAAAGCTCGAGATCTTGTAGCCATGTTCGATGGAGACCTCCTCAGTGTCCTGCGCAGAGTTTTTCCTTCACTGATTCCGTGGTGCTTGTGGGGCCTTGCTCTGTGTTACCCATCTTCCTACAGTGATTGCTGCCCAAAAGCACCTTGTGTTGGCAATGGAAAACTAAGAGGAGGAATTTAGAAGTAATCTTTATTCTTAAGTTTTGAGTTGGGCCTTCAGGAATGTTGATTTAGTTTAATTAAATATACAGAGAAGCATTGAAAGCTTCTGTGCAAGGCTTCGATGAAACCTGTTGATAGAGCAGTAGTGAGATCACTCAAGATGAGTGTGATGTTCTCCAAATGAGTTGTCTATTGGTGGCTGCAGAGGCCAGTCTGGGATCCACATAACCGGGCCGTTAAAGTGGATTCCCTTACTAGAGAATGCTTGTGAGAGACTTTGTTTAACATTGGGAGGCTGATACATGGGTAGCCACCACACGGTCCTTGACAGATTGGGGCCAGGTGAATGAGGAACCTTCACTGCTGCAACCTTCCTCCACCTTAACTATCGTTGTGCTGGGTCATCATCTTCTGCCAGCTCCAACATTAAGGTCTTGTTTTGTTTGCTCTTTTGTCTGCAACCTCCCCCTTGACTTTACCATCATGGGTCACCCTACCAGGAGCTAAGCCCCAGATGCCCAAACTCCAGACAAATTGCTCTGAGGATCTAAGAAACTCACAAGCCTGTCCACCAGGACAAGGTGACGACCCTCGGAGAAGTAGATAGGCACGGTGGCCACTTCATTAGGTACACCTGCTCGTTAATGCAAATATCTAATCAGCCTATCATGTGGCAGCAACTCAATAAATAAAGGTGTAGTCAAGAGGCTCAGTTGTTGTTCAGACCAGACATCAGAAAGGGGAAGAAATGTGATGTAAGTGGCTTTAACCATGAAGTGGCTGTTGGTGCCAGACAGGGTGGTTTGAGTATCTCAGAAACTGCTGATCTTCTGGGATTTTCAGGCACGACCATCTCTACAGCGTTGCAAAAAACAAAAAAACACTGAGTGACAGACCTGTGGGAGAAAATGCATTGTTCATGAGAGAGGTCAGAGGAGAACGGCCAGACCGGTTCAAGCTGACAGCAAGGTGACAGAAACTCAAATAACCACACGTTACAACAGTGGTGCGCAGAAGGATATTTCTGAATGCACAACATGTCAAACATTGAAGTGGATGGGCTACAGCTGCAGAAGACATACACTCAGTGACCACTTTATTAGGTACAGGAGGCACCTTATTAAGTGACCATGAGTGTATTCTGCATTGTTCTGTATGCTATGTGCTGTCTATTATGAAAACTGGGCTCAGGTTCCACACAAATTCAAGCCTTCCTCTTTCCAAGCACATATTTTCATCCCCGCGGTGTTACAGGGAGAACAGATTTATGCATTCAGACTGCGTGTGCTTACTGAATCCACTTCCCCTTAGCTTCTTGTGCACAAAGTTAGCCATCACCTCCGTGAGCAAACTTGAGTCGGTGTTTGGTTTAGTATTCTGAACCCATTCAAAGGGAGGAAGCAGAATTTAAAAAAAAGCAAAACCAATGAGGCAGACCAAGTCCGCACTCCCACACAACTGCGAGCAACAAGGCACCAGCTGAATCCTGAAGAGCAGGAAACAGAGGTGGGTAATAATCCTGGCACTGTGAGATGTACCTGCACACTTTGATGGCAGTTCCCATGAGTGCTAAAGGTTGTGTGAAAAATCAGCACCAGCACACACTGATTTCCAGCAGCCGTTAGATCAATTTAAGGTTATAGGTCAAGGTTTAATAAAAGTTTAATTTTCGAACTTTATTCTGACGAGGTTGAGCACATGCATTTAACCGGCAATCATGTGTATCAATATTTTATTGCCTAATGTAACTCATTAGATATTTAATGACGAAATGCTTACTCAAGCCTGGGCTCGGAGAGATAAGAGGTGGTGATGTGTGAGTGGAATACTGAGTGAATGAGATCCCCAGGACTGTTCCACTCCTGATCAAACACCCCAACCCTCCTTCCCCCACCAAGCTCTCCAATACCACAGTCCTCTTGGGAAATGAGGCAGACAATTCCTTCAGAATTACAGGCACCAAGCTGAAGTGTCAGCTTCAGCTCTATATTGGTTAACTTCCCGGGATGCAGTCCAGACACGAGTTTGATTCATGTCTGCGGGATCATAGCCCAGCAAGGTAGCCAGGCAATTTGAATCCAATTAATTAAATAGCAGATATTACAGAGAAGCTGAAGAAACTGTGCATGATTATCACTGAGTGTTGGACCTGTCGTTCATTTCCTGCCATCTAACTTTCCAGTGACAAGTTCTCTATAAAACCCCAAACCTCAGGTCAACGACAAAGTCAAAGTGAAAGTTTATTCTTGTAGGCACGAGTCAATGTAAGTACAGGTACCGAAGTTTTATGGACTGGACTCTTTCAGTCTTGTATATTTATTTTTTGTGTCTTTGCTCATTCTTTCTTGTTGCCGTTTGTATAATTTGTTTGTTTGCATGTGGGGGTGGGGGTGTTGACTTTCTTGTTGCTATTTCCACATGGGGGGGATGATGTTCTTCTCTGAACAGCTCCCATGGTTTCCTCTGTTTCATGACTGTCTGGAGAAGACGAATCTCAGAGTTGTGTACTGTATACTTACTTTGATAATAAATGTACTTTAAACTTTGAATGAAAAGTTCACCAGCAGCAGTATCACAAGCACATTGTATCAGATAAGCAGCATTCACCTGAGAAAAAAAATGAACGTTAATTATACTTAACGTTTATGAGAAAGAACACTATTAGCACAAAAGAACCCAAAATTGATATTATGCAAAGTGGTCAAAGTAGTCATTGTGTTGCTAAAGTGTACTGATTAGGATCGTTACCTTGTCGTGGTGGAGAGGTTTGTGAGATCTTGAGATCCCGAGATTGATGGGATCTGGAGTTTAGATTCTCATGGTGGTAAGGTCAAGGAGGAGATGCCAGGCAAAGTGCGATCCAACCAGGATTTCAACTTGGGGTGCTTGCAGAGGATGATGACACATCCCAACAGAGGAAGGCTGCAGCATGAAGGGACCTCAGTTGTCTTGCATTCCAACTCACTGGGCCTGGACCCCAGTCCATCAAGGATTATGTGGTGCCTCCCCCTTAACAAAGTCCCACGTTAAATAAAGCCGGGCATTCTCCATAAAGGGAATCCATCCCAACGTCCCAGATTGTCCTGTGGCCATCAGCAAGTGCTGAAGGGGGCAGGATTGTGAGGTCTGGAAGCCTCTCATAATACGTGGACCCTGGATCGGACTCTACAGCCACCGGAGGACCCACCAATAGACATCCCTTTCGGAGAACATCATACTCAACTCGAGTGATCGCAGCTCTACTGATTAGGGTTGTACTAGATGGTTCAAGAACCGAACAGTTAAAGGAAAGTAGTTGTTCTTGAGTCTGGCTGTCCATTTCCCTTCATAGGTGCTGCCTGGCTTGCTAAGCTCCTCCAGCTTACTTTTTCTGTTGCTCTGGATTCCAGCATCTGCAGTCTCATGTGTCTCCAGGTACCTGCAGGGCAAAATGTTTCTTTGCTTGAGGTTTGGTGGAGCTTCCAAATCCAAAGCTACTTTGTGTTTACTATCGATGAACTTGTGGATCTCCTGGTCGCTCTCATTAAACCAGTCCTGGTGTTTTCAGGCTGAAGAACCAAGAGTCTCTTCAGAGGTGCTAATTAGGCAGAGCTCAGGGCAATCAAAGTGCTGTAGGCAACCTGTAGCTTCTTTTAGCGGGGGCTTGTCCAGTTGCTTGTGTGCTGTTGCCTGAGGAGAGTTTGCATTACAGGGTCCTGAAGACCTCTGAAGTCATTTGTCAGTCTTTTTCTGTTTATGTATAGTATTTTGTAAATTTTGCTGTATTTTGTCCATTTCTCTGCCAACCTTCAAATATCCATACATTTTTTGCCATTTACCAGTATATGGTGTGTAGCTTTCCAAATTCCAACGCTCCAGTCATTTATTCAGGGGAGAGAATTTGCTCTCCTTATCCAGGATGGCCCATATGTGACTCAAGATGCACATCATTATGATTGGCTTTTAATTATACTGTAAAAAGCCCAGCAAGTAACTCATTTCAAGGGTATTTAAGAATGGACAGGAAAGGTCAAATCCCATAAGAGGCATAAAAGAGCAGGGAATATATTTATTTTACAGCAACCTAGCAACTCTGCTGTGCTTATGTGCTGTTGTAAATTGGATGGGAGGCTGTTTTATAATGATGGAAGCCTTATTATATTGTCCGAGATATTATTTTGAAAACTGCTCAAAATTTTCAACTGGATCCTTAAGGTTGTTATAGCCAGGGGTGGTAATGGGGACAAGCTCCCACTATCTATTAAATGCTCCCAATGGCGTGCGCCTCAAATAGCCTCGGACAACCAACACCAGCTCCTGGCCTTCACGTGTGGCTTAGCTATTAAGCCTAGTGGAACCATTTCTACTGACAGGAGAAGGGGCAAAGGCGGGTTTTTGACACCTTAAAACCAGTCGCTTCAGGCAGGTGAGGCTCGTCAGCTGTTGTTGGCAACTCATTGGAAGAAGGAAAACTCTGATCTCAGAACTTGTGGCCGTACCCATTCACGAGGAAGGCTTTGGGAGTAAGCCCCAAGGAAAAATCTGGAGCTGGAGTCCCTAAGGCAGTCCTACGTTGAGTTCATCGATGACTGGCAACTGCCGCGATGCCGCTGGTACCAAACTGTATCGGTCTCGCCGTTCCTTTGGGTCCATCAGCTGCATGAATTGGAAGAGGCTGCTGCATGGGCAACAGCTGGCTCTCCTTATCGTACTGCCCTGGCTGCATATCAAGTAGACAGCTGGCACACATCATCCATGCTCAACCCCGACCAGCAGAGGGTCTCGGTTGTACTGCTCACAAGACAGATTGAGCTTAAACCACAGTTCAGGCCACTAGCAGGAACTGAAGTAACATTCCAGAGCGAATAAATAACTAGCAAATTAATAACTTGTGACCACAGCAAGGTATAAATTACTAGATGTCTCTCCACTTAAGTATTGCACAGAAATTATTATTTATTGGAAGATACAGCATGATAGCAGGTCCTTCCAGCCCAACGAGCCCGTGCTGCCCAATTTAACCCACATGACCAATTAAACTACTAACCATACGTTTTTGGAAAGTGGGAGGAAAGCAGCACGCCCGGGCCCACATGGTCACAGGGAGAAAGTACAACCTCCTTATAGACAGCAACGGGAATTGAACGTAAATTGCTGGCACTGCATTGGCGTTACGCTAACAGCAACACTACCCTGGCGCACAAAATACTGTGCCAAGTTGCATGAAAATAGGAAATGTGGCAGATGCAACTGGAAACTTTAAGAGACACCAGCAAACCTCCTGTGGCATTGCTTGTTGTGACCTGGTGGGTGTGCTGCTTTAGAATGAGAGTTCATAGACTGTGTAAGACGTGACTATTTTACAAGTACCACTGTGAGTTAATAAGTGAAATTGCATTATGGGCCTTCTTTGTTGTAGATTGAATTTGACCATAATCATAAATATTAGATCTGTCTATTTACTTTTTATCTCAAATATTTTAAAGTACCTTCTAATGATGTCATAGACAGCCAGGGTCATAGGCAAAACATACTGGGTTGACAATTCCCTTTCCCCACAGATGCTGCTCGACTCTCTGAGTTCCTGCCACAGATTGGGTTATGAATCAAATTCACTTATCTGCAGTCTAGTGTGTCTTCTGGTACATTTTTTATTGGACAATGTAATAAAGAAAAACATGGATTTATCTTGAGCCTTCCTTAATCTCAGGAATTCCAAAAATACTTTGCAGCAAATTAAGACTTGGTTTTGTTATCAGGTCACATTGCATTTGTGGGAAAATCAGTAGTCAACTTGTTCAGAGTTGCTTTCTACAAATGGACCAGTCAATCTATTCTCGTAATGCTGACCAATAATATTGGCTTCACTGTGATTGGATACTCAGAAACCAAAACCCAGAAAGTAAATGGGGAAAATCAGGAGCATATCTTAAGGTGACAGGGGAAAGTTTAAAGGAGATTTAAGAGGCAGGATCTGTTTACACCAAGAGCGAGGCACCTGAGATATCCTGCCAAGTGAGTAATAAGGGCTGAGATCTTCCCTCATTGTTTCCATAATTTCCTTCGCCTTTAAGACTCCAAACCCTCCCTATTTAGAGTCATAGAGTCTTAGAAAAATACAGGTGTGGCACTTGTCCCACTTATGCAAGGTTTCAATTGGTTGCATCCTTCAAATTAAGAAATTTTTCCTTAGAGTCGGAGTCATGGAAAAGTACAGCACACATAAGGGCCCTTCGGCCCATCGAGTCTGTGCAAATCATTTAAACTGCCTACTTCCATCAACCTGCACTGGACTGCAGCCACCCATACCACTGTCATCCATGTACCAATCCAAACTTCTCTTAAACATTGAAATAGAGCTCGCATGTACTTGTGCTAGCAGCTCATTCCACATTCTCAAGACCCTCTGAATGAAGATGTTTCACCTCGCATTCCCTTTGGACTTTTCACCTTTCATCCTTAACTCCTGACCATAAGACCACAAGATACAGGAGCAGAATTAGGCCATTCAGCCCATCGCATCAGCTCTGGCATTTCATCATGGCTGATCCAATTTTCCTCTCAGCTTGTCGCGGTCCCGATTGTTAATTCCTCTTATTATCCTAATCCCTTGTTCCCCGTGTTCTCCTGGGATCCTTGATTGCAGCACCTAGTTCTCTTCTGAACCTGCTGCATAAAAACCCTGGCTTTGCTTCCACTCGTTGTCAGACCGTTGCTTCAGCCAGTGTGGTAATTCACGTTCCCAGCCGCTTAGAATGGCGTATTCTAAATTATACTTCAGTATCGAGGTTTACCTATGTAACTCCGTCTCTCCGTGTTAAGGAAATTTTTGTCCGCCGCTTGCCTTTCTACGCTCCGTGTCAAGATAAGTTTTGCCTGCCGCCTGTCTCCTGTTTGCCGTTCAGCTTCAGCAACACCCTGTGTCAAGAAAAGTTTTGCCTGCCTCCTGCTCCTCCGTTCACCCATGCTGTTTGCTGGTGTTAACCCTGTCTCTCGACCACTAAGAATTGTGTATTCCAAGTTCTGTTTCTGCGCTGTTTGCCGGTGTTAACCCTGTCTCTTGGCCGCTTAGAATTGTGTATTCCAAGTTCTGTTCCTGCGCTGTTTTCCGGTGTTAACCCTGTCTCTCGGCTGCTTAGAATTGTGTATTCCAAGTTCTGTTCCCGCGCTGTTTTCCGGTGTTAATCCTGTCTCTCGACCACTAAGAATTGTGTATTCCAAGTTCTGTTTCTGCGCTGTTTGCCAGTTTTAACCCTGTCTCTCCGTGTTGACGGGAGTATTGTGTGCCACCTGTCTTCCCGTTTGTCCTTCCGCCTGCTGTTCTCCTCAAGCCACGCTCACACCCTGGTCTGCATCCCTGCTCTGCCTCGTTCCACCGCCCACCTACACTCTCCGTTGACTTGGTGGTTAAACGCCGCGTTCCCACTGTAGCGACCCAGGTTCGATTCCCGGTCAAGCCTTCCTCGCTCCTCGGCTTTCCTCTGCCTAGTCCTCGCTCCCTGGCCTTCACTGTAACCGTTAATAAACACTTTAGATTACTCTACCTCCGTGTCTGTGTCCCGCGTTTGGGTTCGCCCCATTCCATTGCCACACAGTCCTAACCTCCGGCCTTCTCCCTGTACCCCTTCATGCCCTGAGCAATCAAGAATCTATCGATATCTGCCTTAAATACGTTGCCTCCACAGCTGCCTGTGGCAAAGAATTCCACAGATTCACCACTCTCTGGCTAAAGAAATTCCTCCTCATCTTTGTTCTAAAAGGACACCCCTCGATTCTGAGGCCGTGTCCTCTGGTCTTAGACTCTCCCACCATAGGGAACAACCTCTAGTTGTAGACCCACCCAACCTCAGTGGAAATGACCTGCTTGCATTTACCCTGTTTATACCCGAATAATGTTGTATACCTCTATCCATTCTCCCCTCAATCGTTTTATGTCCATAAAGCATCGGTACAGTCACATGTCACTGTGCCCCAGTACTGGAGGTCAGAGGTCAGAGGTCGCCTAATGGGGCCACCGGGGGACCTGTGTGCTGCGATGAGAATCCTGGTGAGTGGTGTGCCTCACAAGGCGGATAGGGCGGAGTAGCTTTAATCCCATGGACGCAAACACTTGAGTTGCAGTTTCAAGTGTTTAAATGACACTCAGAGCAACTTTTAATCCAAGTATTGCAAGGTAAATATTTCCTGTTGTCAATAAGTCTCACCTCTCTGAGACACCCATCACAGCACTCAGATTCAATCGTAGCATCTTTGGAATACTTTTGACATCCACCAGGGGGGCGAGAGTATGTTAGGAGTTGGAGGCCTACTGCCTTAAAGCTTAATTCCCTCAAACCTGCTCTGCCCTTCAATAAGTTCCCAGATGACCCCTTTGTTCTCCAATCTCTTCCCTTATACCTCGATTCCCTTGATTTCCAAAGGTCTATTGATCCTTGTTTCGAAGATACTCAACTACAGTGCAAGCACAGGCCTTCAGGCTTTCAGCATACCTATCTTCAACCTGAATACAGCAAGGTGGTAAAAAGAAAAGCTAGTACTCCAATAAAAGTTCAAGACCCCTTTCTGACCAATCTGATTACCTCAGCTTCTGTCGGTTTTTTTGTACACACTTTTTCAATGTTCATCGTCATTAGTTTGTAAAAGACGTTTGAATAAGGTGATTGTACCAAGTTCTGCCATGTTGCTTGGCCTATGCCATAGCCTTATTACTTAATTTTAATGAGAGAAGTCAGAAGAGAATGGCCGGACTGGTTTAAGCTGACAGGAAGGTGACAGTAACTCAAATAACCACGCTTTAGAGCAGTGCTGTGCAGAGGGCGCGACTGCGCGTTATAACAGCCATCCGGCAGTGCTTGCGCAGTGCCAAGCAGAAGAGGAAGGTATCTCTGAATGCACAAAATATCGAACCTTGAAGTAGATGGGTTACGGCAGCAGAAGACCACCAACATACACCCAGTGGCCTCTTTATTAGGTAAAGGAGGCACCTGATAAAGTTGCATCTTTCAGCTGCTCTAGTATTATGGCATTTCAATTTCCTAAATAAATCCTCAAAAACTTATTGTTTGACACCCATTTAAAATGTATTCATCATGACCATTCGGAATATTTTCTCTTTAAAACCTCCTTCTCTGATGGTATCACACACACACACATATCAAAACATTCACAATTTTAATTGAATATTTCACTCAGTGGCCACTTTATTAGGCACACCTGTACACTGCTTATTAATACAAATATCTACTCAGCAGCAACTCAGTCCGTGCAGACATGGACAAGAGTTCAGTTGTTTCCAGGATTGAGAGGCTTGTAAAATGAAGAGCGTTTGATGGCTATGGACCTGTATTCACAGGAATTCAGAAGAAAGAGGGGTGACCTCACTGAAACCTATCGAATGGTGAAAGGCCTTGATAGAGTAAATGTGGAGAGGATGTTTCCTGTGGTAAGACAGGTGAGACTTACTGACAATAGGAAGTACTTACCTTGCAATACTCAGATTAACAGTTGTCATGCGTTGCTCTGAGTGTCACTTAAACACTTGAAACTTCAACTCAAGCGGTTGAGTCATGGGATTGAAGCTACTCCTCCCTATCCGCCTTGTGAGGCACACAACTCACCAGGATTCTCATCGCAGCACACAGGTCCCCCGGTGGCCCCATTGGGCGACCTCTGACCTCCAGTACTGGGCACAGTGACATGTGACTGTACCGATGCTTTATGGACATAAAACGATTGAGGGGAGAATGGATAGAGGTATACAACCTCAGATACAGGGGCATCCTTTTAGGATGGAGGTGAGGAGGAATTTCTTTAGCCAGAGTCTGGCGAATCTGTGGAATTCTTTGCCACAGGCAGTTGTGGAGGCCAAATCTTTATCTATATTTAAGGCAGAGGTTGGCAGATTATTGAATAGTCGGGGCATGATGGGATATGGGGAGAAGGTGGGAGATTGGGGCTGAGAGGAAAATTGGATCAACCGTGATGAAATGGTGGAGCAGACTCGATGGGCCAAATGGCCTAAATCTACTCCTATATCTTATGGTCTTCAGACCAAAATTCAGAATGAGTAGGAAATGTGATCAAAATGACTTTGACCATGGAGGGACAAAATGCCAGACAGGGTGGTGTGAGTATCTCGGAAACTCATTTTCATGCACAACTGCCTTTAGAGCAGGGATTCCCAACCTGGGTACACGGACCCCCTTGGTTAATGTTAGGGGTCTTGGGGCAAAAACGCCTTGCTAATGAGAGAGGTTGGGGAGAACGGCCAGACTGGTTCAAGCTAACAGGAAGGCGACGGTAACTCAAATAACCACACGTTACAACAGTGGTGTGCAGAGAAGCATCTCTGAATGCACAACATGTCGAGCCCTGAAATGGATGGCCTACAACAGCAGAAGCTCAGAAACACACAGTGAGTGGCCACTTTATTAGGTACAGGATAATAAAGTGGCATGTGAGTGTAAATAATTTCTCAGCTGCTCTAGGATTTTGAGTGTTATTAAATAATTGTTCAATAATATGCTGCTACTGCCTTCAACTTTCTGATGAATGTTTCCTTATATAAGTATTTCATAAAACAGACTGCAAATGTATCTATCTCATGCCCATTGGATACTCCAAGCACCAGCACACCAGGTTCTGCACTCTGCTCTCATGTTATGGACACTATTGTATTAGTCAAGCAAGCCTCATCAAACTAATTTGTGTGGACAACCACCAAGCATAATCTCTTTTCAAATATCCATTAGTGAATTCACAGAGGTAGGTGAATTCTTTTGGCAATAATTAACTTCAAGATATGCTCATGTATATTAACACTTTAAGATTAGTTTCAGCACTCTACTTGCCTTCATGCCAAAACAAATCCTATTGTGCTAAATGCATGATAACCTCAAGTATCTCTTTCACTAATGCTTAATTATCCCGCTAATAGCCACGTCACGGGATCTTCATTTGCCTGATTAACTAAAATATTACTTCATGCATTAGTCTGCAGATCTGCAAAGAGTCGCTAAACTATTTCTGTAATGTTTGTTCATTGTTAGTAGTGTGAATTGAAGAGAAACTCTTTACTTCCTGGATAACTTTTATACCAAAAATAAATCAAAAATATTAAATGATTGGGTTTAAGCCTGCTTCATCACTGAGTAAATCAACCAGGCTGTTGCTATTGAGTACGTTATCGAGGATACGTGAACAACTTGTTTATTTTGATGACAATCCGGTTAACTTGTTCATTTTAGCTAAGTTAATCAGTTCAATTAATTTAACTATCTTGGTTCTTGTGGTGAAATTTGAACCCACACCTTTGGATGATCATGCAGGCCCATAGGTTTTGGAGACAAGGATATGTTTACTCATCTCTGCACTGAACTGAGGCTGTGGCCTGCAACTAACAGGCTCTTGAACCTTCTGTGGCGCTGACTGGCTTTGTGTCTGTGACTCGCTTCCGTGAACTTCAGTTCTGAATGCTACTTGCTTACTTTTATTGTTTGCGCAATTATTTTTTTCTCTCTGCATGTTGGGTGTTTGATTGTCTTCTTTCGTTTTAAAGGGTTCCATTGAGTTTCACGAGGAAATCTGCAAGATGCTGGAAATTCAAACAACACACGCAAAATGGACGAAGGGTCTCGGCCCGAAACGTCGACACTGCTTCTTCCTATAGATGCTTCCTGGCCCGCTGTGTTCCACTAGCATTTTGTGTGTGTTGTCCATTGAGTTTCATTGTTTTGTGACTGCCTGCTAGGAGATGTAGCTCAAGGTTGTGTAAAGTGTACATACTTCAATAATAAATGTACTTTGAACTTTGAAGCCTTGTTTCATGACTGAGTAAATAAACTAGCCTGGTGCTACCAAGTGCATTGTTGAGGGAATGATGTTCCATCACGATGACTAATTCCATTCCCAGGTGGATTTTGGACAGCTTGAGGTAGACTGAAAGATTAAGGAGTTTTTGAGTTGCTCAGTCCACCGTTCTTCCTTAAGTGATTAATTGGATGTCATATCTTCACAGGCTACTGGAAAGGGATGTGAGAAATATGATGAAAATTATACAGTGTTGTGTAAAAGTCTTAGGCACATACATATAGCTAGGGAGCTTTACACTCTTGCACAGTTCTGTAGTAATTTTATGTATTGTGCTGACTTGCTGCCGCAAAAAAAAAGACATTTCATGACGTATGTGAGTGGCGGTAAACCTAATTCTGGTACTGGTCTCTATTGTGGTCTGAGAGAGGGAAGGGGGCAGGGAGAGGGGAAACATGATGGGGAAAAGAGGAAGGAAGAGGGGAGGGAGCAGGTAGAACCAGTGAGACATTCTGTAATGATCAGTAAGACAGTTGTTTGGAATCAAATGACCTTGCCTCGTGCCTCAGAACTGGGTGTGTCTGCCCCTCGGCCAGCCCCTCTACTGGCAATCCTTCTCTGCCACCTGTCTCACGCTCTTCTCTCAACGCTCCACCCTCGCCATTCCTGACTTCGTTCGCCCTCACCAGATTCGCAAACTTGCTCTCTGTTGACAGAAACAGTGCTGTGCTAAAGTCTTCGGCGCCCTGGTTATATAAAACTTTTCACAGTACTGTATATCGGGTTCAAAATTCAGGAGAGGTGCCTCAAAGTTCCTATAAATAAGAACTTTGGACTAGGTCAGTACCCAAATCTTTCTCATAAGGGGAATAAAGACAAAAACATTGCATGTAAGGTGCCTTTAACATAGCAACAACATCTAAAAACATTTCAGTGAAGTGCTATTAAACGAAAAAAAGATTCCCAGCTACCTTGGAAATAACATGTTGTTGTTGTTGTTGAGCACTGTCAAGTCGTCATTGACTCATGGCAACCCTGTGGATAGTGTCATTGTCCATAGGCTTTTCATGGCAAGATGCAGAAGGTAAAAGATCGCTAGGCCTTCTTTTCTGCACAGATACTGCTGCTGCCCAGGTTGGGACTCGAACCTGGATTTGAATTCAGGCCCGTCCTTCTCGAAGTCCAGTGCTGATGCCACTACACCACTGGACAGCCTGAAAAAAATACTTGGTAACAAATGGACAGGCCATAAAACCAACTCAATGTCAGACAGCAGGTCAAAGAGATAGTTAGATTAAAGAATGAATGAGAAGGAAAGAACTTTAAGGAGACAATTCCGGAGCTCAGGGGTTGAGTAACTGAAGGAACATTGCCAGTGACGCAAAAGCCAAGCTTGCTTGTGCATCTCAGCATGACAATCAGCATCTGTGGAGGAAAAGCCTGGTCAGCAAGTTGGGTCAAGACTCAGCATCTGGAACAAATCCTTCTCTCTCCATAGACACTGCCTGACTGCTGAGCTCCTCCAACAGCTTTTTGCTTCAGATTCTGACATCTGAAGTCTCTCGCGTCTGCCTATGTTGGACCGACTACAGTCAAGTGTGATCAAGAAAACAGAATCACCGAAGCTCAGACATCTTAAGAGGTCATAGGTTTAGAGTGAAAGGTGAAATATTTAAGAGAAATCTGAGAGAAAAACTTCTTCACTCAGAGGGTGATGCGAGTGTGGGCCAGTCTGCCATAGACTAGATGGGCTGAAGGGCCTGTTTATGCACTGTAGTGTTCTATGACTCTAAGATGAGGGCATAAGAAACACAAACAGAAGGAGGTCATTTGGTCCCACGTGCCTTAACTGCCATCAATAAAATCACAGTTGACGTTAGTGCTACTGTTCTGCACAATCTGTATGCCCCTTGATTCCCCAAGGAATTAAAAAGTGTCTCCATGTCTTTTGTGATTACACATTATCCTTCTCAGCCCTCTTCAGTAGAGAATTTCCTTCCCATCTTCTTTGTGAATGGCTGACCTCTTACACTGAACCTGTGGCTCATGGGAGTGGACTCCCCCTTGAGGGGAAGCATCCACCCTGATAAATTAGTGAAGGCGTCTCAATGTGACCACTTCTCATTCTTCTAAGCTCAGGTTGGAACTGAGCCAGTCTGCTTTGACGGTCCTCAAAGGAGAACCACCGTGACTCCCTGACCAGGAATCAAACAAGTGAACCTTCACTAGTCTCACAGTCACAAGCATATCCTACCTTGGGTCAGTATGGTTCACAATATTCCAGATGTAGGACCCTACATAATTTGCGTAAGATGTCTCCACTATTGTACTCAAATTCTCTGACAATGTATGCCACAGCTGGCATAAGTTCAATTGGTTACAATAGTCTTCTGCCATGTTGGTGAGAAATGCTGAGTGATAAAACATTTGCTCTGCTGATATTTTTTGTTACTACTGTATATTTTAATGATCAGTAATTGATTAACAATGGGATTAGTTTAGGTGGAATCTTGGTCAGCAATGGCTGGTTGGGCCAAATGGCCTGATTCTGTGCTGAATGTATGACATCTCTGTCTCTCTGAACACCAACATACTGTTTCTCAAACACTCAAAGTCTCTGCTTGTCTAAGTTCAAAGTTCAAAGTAAATTTATAATCTAAGTATGTTTTTGTATGTTACCATATACAACCCTGAGATTCGTTTTCTTGTGGTCATACCCAGTAACTCTAATAAGCACAACAGAATCAGTGAAAGACCACACTGACAGGGTGGACAACCAGTGTGCAAAAGACAATAAACTGAGTAAATACAAAAGAGAAAAAATAACAATGAAATAAGTAAGCAATAAGTATCAAGAATATGAGATGTAGAGTCTTTGGAAGTGAACCTATAGGTTGTGGGAACAGTTCAGTGTTGAGCAAGTGAAGTTATCCCCACTGGTACAAGTTGAGTTGATGGTTGAGAGGTAGTAGCTGTTCCTGAACCTGATCCGATCCTGAGGCTCCTATATTTTCCTATCAAGGTAGACTACCTCATGCTTTTCCGAATTATATTCCATCAGCTCTGTCTTTGCCCATTCACTGAAGCTGTCTCTGTCGCCCTGGAGTCCTGTCTAGACTTACTGCCCACAATGCAACTTGGATAGCTTACATTTGCAGACCTGGTTTTCCCATCCACATCACTCATGTACGTTGCTCAGCACCAATCCTTAAAGCAACAGTAGGGGTAGCACAGTAGGATAGTGATCAGTGTAACACTATTACTGCACCAGTGCCCCAGGTTCAATTCCACCACTGTACATCCTCCTCATGACCACGTGGGTTTCCTGTGAATGCTCCAGTTCCTTCCCACATTCCAAAGACACTCCGGTTAGCAGATTAATTGCTCACAGGAGAGTAATTGGGTGGTAGAGCTTTGCTGCGCCAGTAGGGCCTCTTACTATGTTGTATCTCTAAACAATAAATAAATGGCTGAACGGATGAATAGATAGATACAATTTAAAAACCTCTAACCTCAATTTGTTAACCCAAAATGACCTGTTTATCCCCACTCTGTTTTCTGTACATTAACCAGTCTCTATCAGCCTCAGTAAAGTATCCCCAATATTGGTCTAATTGTGAATAACACATCCTGTACACCACCACATTGCAGACCTTCTGAAAGCCCAAAAGCACCACATCAACGGGTTCTTTCTTCTCCGTTCTGCTAGTAACAAAGTCTACAAACTCTGTAGATTTGTCAAACATGATTCCCATTTCATAAACACATGTTGACTCTGCCTAGTCCTATTATTATTTTCTAAGTGCCTTATGCCTCTTTATCACTTCCTTAATGATAGATTTGGACATTTTTCCTACAGCCCTGGAGGATTACAGAGCTGGAGATTATAAAGATGAGAGAAGGACAAAGCAATTGACAGCTTTGAAAGGAAGGACGAGGATTTTAAATCAAGGCTTTGCTCAACGGAAAGCCGGAGTGAGGCAGCAAGCCGGGGTGAGAGTGAAAAGGATTTGCTGTGAGTTTGGACAGGAGCGACAGGGGTTTGTATGACTAAGTCTGTGCAGGGTCAGGCTGACCAGGATTATAGTACATAGAACAATACAGCACAAAAGCTTGCCCTTCAGTCCACAATGCTTGTGCCAGATTAAACTAACTCTCTCATGCCTGCTCATAATCTTAATGCCTCCGTTCTCATGAGGGAGGTATGGAGGGCTATGGTCAGGGTGCAGGTAGATGGGATTAGGAGGAAGACTAGGCTAGCATGGACTGCACCATACTATGTTCTATTAATTCCCTTTTCACTTTTGTATATCTCATGCTTGTTGGTTGCAAACCCTCCATCAGGTAACAGTTCCCAATTTTGCTACCTCCTGCCTTCTGTTATTGGAGTTGGTCTTCCCATCATCAAATTCTTGTTACACCGCATGGCAGAAACAGCCAATAAGAAGAGGCAGAACTTTAATGGGTTTGGAGGAAAGTAAGTGAGATGTCAGAGGAGGGTTTTTCATGGGGTGATAGGTGTGTGGAATGCCCTGCCAAGGGTAGTGGTAAAGCTGATACATTAGTGGTATTAGAAACTCTTAGATAGCCACATGGGTGATGTAAAATTGGAGGGCTATATAGAAGGGAAGGGGTAGGTTAAAAGGTCAGCACATCATCATGGGCTGAAGAGTCTACCGTACTGTGATGTTGGATGTTCTATGTTCTACAGGTTCTATGGCAACTTTATCAGGTACACTTGTACACATGCTCGCTAATGCAAATATCTAATCAGCCAATCATGTGGCAGCAACTCAATGCAAAAAAGCATGCAGACATGGTCAGGAGGTTCAGTTGTTGTACAGACCAAACATCGGCATGGGGAAGGAATTTGATCTGAGTGATTTTGACTGTGGAATGATTGTTGGTGCCAGAGGGGGTGGTTTGAGTATCCCAGAAACTGCTGACCTCCTGGAATTTCCACGCAAAACAATCTCCAGAGCTTGCTGAGTGAAAAGCAAAGAACGACCCAGTGTGTGACAGTTTTGTGGGTGAGAACGCCTTGTTAATGAAAGAGTTCTAAGGAGAATGGCCAGACTGGTTCATGTTGACAGGAAGACAACAGTGACTCAAGTCACCAGGCGTCACAGCAGCGGTGTGCAGAAGAGCAGAAAAGCAACACGTTGAACCTTGCAGCTACAGCAGCAGAAGACCACGGACGTAAACTCAGTGGCCACTTTATTACATACAGGAGGTTCCTAATAAAGTGGCCACTGCGTGTATATATCAGTGATAATAAACCTGAATCTGATTTATTGAGTACAGCGTGTAATCCTTCTTTCTTCTGCAGTCAGCGGATGTAGATATTGGATGGTTTTGATGCCCAGACAATGGTCAACTGATAGCACCCATTTTGTACCGGTGCTGAGAGAAACCTCTGTTCGTTCCTCTTCACTGCTTCATTCTAAATCACTAATGCAAGCTAAGGGCCTTCAGAAGCAACTTGCTCAGTGTGTTGTTGTGTTATATCTCAGAGTGCTGGAAACTTACTTCAAGGTCAGCTTGCCAACTAGAATCCTTCCAAAGCAAGAGCCCGCGGAAGTGCCTGAATAGGAAGAAACTCAGACCAAAAGCTGCATTGAATAAAAAAGCGTAAATCCACTGTCCAGATGATGAAAGGGCAGAGAAGGAGGTGGTATGGAGTGGCCACAGATGCACTGCCCGGGGTGCCGGAGCCGGACCAAAAGAATAACAAAAATCATACCAAAGAGATGGGAGATATCACTAACAAACCTGCCACAGATTTGATAACGATGTCTGTGGCCAGCCTGATAATGATATGACTCTTGATCTCATCCACCCAGTTGTGCACTTTCATAGAAAAGTTGGAGACACTGAGAGGATTAAACAAATGAGTGAATGTTTTCTCTCAGTGAGTGGAACCAATACACAAGTGGCAAGCACTCAGGCTTTCTTGTATAGCTGCGCAAAAACATTTATTTTTCATTTATTACCCTGTGCATTTTCTTTTCTCTTAATCTTCAGTTCTTTATTCTTGTTTCGCTTGCTCTCCCTGCAGCCCTTGCATTTCTCTTCTGAGCCCAGGCCCTGAGGTAGGTGCCGGCTGGATCCAGTGTTCTCCAGGATTCCTGTGGCTTGCTCCCGCACTCAGAGAAGTCTCTAGATTCTCTGAACTTTCTTCACCACGGGTCAATCTTGGCAAGGAGTGTGGGCTGTGCAAGTCATTAATGTCTTTCTATCTTGACAAACTCTATTCACTTTCCACCAATCCCTCCTCTCCCATCGACCTACACAATCAGCCCCAAACTCCACAAGTCCACCTTCTACTTACCTCGGCAAAAGTCACCCAGATTTGATCAAAGTGGTGCACGGACAATGCCTCCACGTTCAGCTCTTTATCGCAGGCGTGATCTGTCTGTTAGCTAACAAGAATAAATGGCAGAATCAGTCATTGCCACTGGCCTGCCTGTGTTCGACTCGTCTCCCTCTTTTCTCAGTACTGCCGTGGAGCAGGAGGTGCTTTGGGTCCCTTGCCACCAGATTCAGGAGCAGATGTTACCCTGCAGCTCTGGGCTCCTGGAATGGCTTGGATTGTTTCACTTGCCTTGGTGCTGAACTGACTGTGGACACACTCTTGGAAACTTTGCAGCTCACGCTCTCAGTATTATTTGTATACTTCTTTTTATAGTTTGCGTGATTTGTCCTCGTTTGCACTTTTGTTGGGGTTTGTTATGTGTGTGTGTGTTTTTTAATGGATCCTATTGTGTTTCTTTAGCTTCCTGTGGGTGCCTCCAAGAAAATAAATCTAGTATGCATACTTTGATAATACATTTACTTTGAACTTTGAGGGAACTGGAAAATTTTTACATCATGGAGTTGTAGGTTTGTACAAGAGAGAAAGCAGACCCTTCGGCCCATTGCATCCTTACCAGTGTTTTGCCCAACTACATGAACCCCATTTGCCTGCACTAGGTCTATATCCTTCTACGTCTTGCTTATTCAAATGCCTGTCCAAATCCCTCTAAAATGTAATGATTGCACCTGATTCCACCACCTCCACAGGTAGCACTTTCAAGATATCATTCACCGGTTCACTTGAAGCTCCCTTTAAAATATCCTCCTCTCACCTAAAACTTTTGCCCTAGCGCAGCGGGTATGGGGTGTCCAGCAAGGAGTAACATCACTGGTGAAGGAGTTTATCATATCCATCCTGGGGTAGCTCATTCACATTTGGTCCCTATCAGATGATCTCAGAAGACTGTCTTGGGCCCTATACATTGATACAATCATGAAGAAGGCACACCAACAACTCTACTGCATTCGGAGTTCGAGGAGATTGAGCATGTCAGTGATCCCCAACCACTGGCCGTGGACCAGCACCGGGCCGCAAAGCATGTACTACCGGGCCGCAAGGAAACGATATGATTTGGCGATATGAAACAATATGAGTCAGCTGCACCTTTCCTCATTCTCTGTCATGGCCACTGTTGAACTTGAATGCATGCGAGGTCATTACCCACACGAGGTCATCAATGGCCTAAACGCAGTGGTACCCTAGCGCCAGGGATCACTGGTTGGCCTCGGGTAACCGGCCGCCTTGCGTGACCGACGAGAAGTACCGATGCTACCGGCCTGGAGCATGGACAGATGGGTGCCGCCTCTAAACATGTTTAGCACACCGAATGTTCGTGGGGAACCCGGTGCTAAAATATCCGCAGACGACCTAATTCGGGCTCAGGGTTTCGTAAGTAGCAGAGCAGCTACCTTGCTGCGATCTACTGAAAGTCATCCCTCGAGCCAAACTTTTGTCGGCCGATAATTCCTACCTATCTACAAGGGGGGCAGGCACGCGCCCTGTCGCACTCCTCGCTCAGTCGGTCGATCGCTCTGTCCAGACTGCGACCGCCACGGCCCCAGTACGGGGACCTCCAGCCCTTACCTTGTCCTTTCACTGGTGTGTTGCAATGATTTTATTTGTTCATACAAGGAAAATATGCGCTGTGTGTTTAATATCTAAACATTACTTAAAATGTTATGATGCTGTTGACTTATAAGTGAGTTATCACCATATTCATGCGAGGAAAATATGAGCTGTGTGCTTAAATTAAATTCGTTAGATAAAGCCTTTTAGAAACAAAATTGAGTGTATTAGCCACTTATAAGTGATTTATAGTTGACTTATCACCTACATTCTGGTCGTGATTAACAGCCCCCCCGCCCCCCCCCCCCCCCCCGTCAGCCAGTCCGCAAGAATATTGTCAATATTAAACCAGTCCGCGGTGCAAAAAAGGTTGGTGACCCCTGGGGTATGTCACTAAAGACCTTTGGAAATTGATAGTGCTGCCTGGTGGCGAACGTTCTGACTGGAATGGAGGCTCCAGTGAACAGTTGCACAAGAGTCTGCAAAGAATTGGAGACTCAGCCAGCTCCAACAAATGCACAATCACCCCTGCCATCAAGAACACCTTCAAGAGATGATGCCCCAAGAAGGGTCCTTCCCGCGTCTTACGGCACATCAGGCTGCAACCTTGCCATTTCTTTACGAGCCAGAGTTGCTAGCTCGGCACTCAACCTGGCACAGATGGAAAGCGTGCAAGATGCCGGCCGGATTCAAAACCGGGTCCACTCGCCTCGAAGTCCGGTGTAGATGCCACTACACCACCTGCCGGCTTCAAGAGGCAGTGTTGATCATTAAAGACCCTCACCATCCGGGACATGCCCTCTTCCCATTACTACTATTCGGGATGAGGTGCAGGAACCTGAAAAACCGCACTCAATATTTTAGGAACAGTTTTGTTCCCTCTGCCATCAGATTTCAGAACGAACCTCTGAGCACTATCTCATTAATTATCTTTTGCACTCCTTATTTATCTTTAAATTTATAGTAATTTTGATGTCTTGTGCTGAAAAACAAAAAAATATCACGGCATATGTTAGTGATAATAAACCTGATTCTGATTCTGCTTATTAATCATGTTAAAACTACCACCAGGCCTTTGCCAAATAAATGAGCCCAGATATATCTTGGCAAAGTGCATTGACTAATATCCGGAGGCACATGTTATTGACCTGGTGACAAGCATTCAAGTCCCAATATGGTGCCTCTAGCAAAATTAAGTTAAAGCAATTAAATCTAGAATTAAAAGTTAGTGTCAACAGCTACCAAGAAAATACCACACTGTGGATAAGAAAATGGTTCAATAACAATTTTTTCAAGACTGGAAATGTCCTGTTCTTAAAGTAATAGAACATCTATACTCAGTGACCATGTTATTAGGTATACCTCTACACCAGCATGTTAATGCAAATATCTAATCAGACAAGCATGTGGCAGCAATTCAGTGCAGGAAAGGATGCAGACATGGTCAAGAGGTCCAGTTGATGTTCAGACCAAACATCAGAATGGGGAAGAAATGTGATTAAGTGACTGACTGTGGAATGATTGTTGGTGCCAGATGGGGTGGTTTGAGTATCTCAGAAAATGTTGATCTCTCGCGACTTTCAGCACATTAGTCTCTAGAATTTAGAGAATGGTGCAAAGAAGCAAAAAACATCCAGTGAGCAGCAGTTTTGTGGGCGAGAACATCTCATGATAAGAGAGGTCAGAGGAGAAGGCGGCTCTAACTCATAAAAACCACCCGGTACAACAGTGGTTTGCATAAGAGCATTTCTGAATACCCAACAAGTTGAACCTGGAAGTGGATGGGCCACAGCAGCAGAAAACCATGAACATATACTCAGTGGCCATTTTATTAGATACAGGACATCCCTAATAAAGTGGCCACTGGGTGAATGGTACGGGATGGTAATTACTAATGGCCTTTCTTGCATCAATCTAATTCTGTAAGCAATCACACCATCATTTGCCCTGGCTTTAACCATTTAATCATTTACCCATCACAATGGCACAAACATTTCCCCCCAGCCCTATTGCCTAAGAGCATCTGCAAGTGTAAAAAGAACATGTTGTCACAGCCCTCCCCCACTGAACCTAAGAAATAATTGTTTCTCGAGGGCACAGCAAATTCAGACCCATGTGCCTGAAATGAGAGAGGAAACGTGCTTTTTTTTTGCAGGCAGCTTTAACAATAGAGCAAGATTGAGGGCATAGCAGATAGTGAAAGTCAATGCCAGTGATTATGGGCTAAGGGTGACCTCAAAGACAGGGTGGTGGCCGTTGGGAGAACACCAGATTTCAAAGGAGCACTCAGGAACACAACTTCTAAATGTTCATAGCCACATCTTGTTTTCTTAAAAGAGGCTACAGCACTTGTAGTGGATAGCTTATTGTAAAATTACTGTGCCTTCCCTGTGATTTCCCATCCATTACATAAATGGATGGAAAATTGTGGGGCAGAAAGCAACAATCTTCCGATAAACTACCTATTGTTTGTGTGGGTCCACCCGCGAAGCAAAGCCACAAAAAGCACTTCTGTTCAATGATTTGCGTGCCGGTGACACCCATCACACTGGACAGACCTGTCGCCCATTCTAGGTTCACAAAGCAAAATTAAAACTTTAATTTTAATGCGGGCTTCCTTTAGTGCCTTTAGCTTCTGCTCAAAAGTGCTTTGTCTTCTTGATTTCCGGATTCGATTTTTAAAAAATTTGTGATATTTCCTTCCTTTTATGGACAGGCAAAGTGAATCATGCAGGAAAAGGTCTTTTTGATTGTGGCTCTTGTCTATGTGTAAGTGCGAAGTATGAGGGAGACTACTGAAACAAAGATAGATAATAAATAAATGACTTCAACACATGCTGGCAGATCCGGATTATTACTGACACCTTCATCGCTCCAGTTACTCCCCTTCAGATGCACTTGTCTTGAAACCTGATAATATTAGACTTGGACCATCTCTGTTGTTTTATTTACAGTGCCTATAAAAGTTATTCATCTTCCCCCACCCCTCGGAAGGTTTCATGTTTAATTGTTTTACAATATTGAATCACAGTGGATTTAATTTGGCTTTTTTTGACACTGATCAGCAGAAAAAGATACTTTCATGTCAAAGTGAAAACAGATCTCCACAAAGTGATCTAAATTAATTACAAGTATAAAATACAAATAAATCGATTGCATAAGTATTCACCACCCTTTAACATGGCACACCAAATCATCATTAGTGCAGCCAATTGGTTTTAGAAGTCACATAATTAGTTACATGGAGATCTCCCATGTGCAGTCAAGGTGTTTCAATTGATTGTAGTAAAAATATACCTGTATCTGGAAGGTCCAACTGCTGGTGAGTCAGGATCCTAGCAAAAACTACACCATGAAGACAGAAGAACACTCCAAGCAATTCCACGGAAAGGTTATTGAAAAGCACAAGTCAGGAGATGGACACAAGAAAATTTCCAAGTCACTGAATTGGAGTACAGTTAAGTCAGTCATCAAGAAATGAAAAGATTATGGCACAGCTGTAAATCTGCCCAGAGCAGGCTGTCCTCAAAAACTGTGACCATGCAAAAAGGTGACTAGTGAGAGAGGCCACCAAGAGACCTATGACAACTCTGGAGGAGTTAGAAGCTTCAGTGGCTGAGATGGGAGAGACTGCGCATACAACAACTATTTCCCAGGTGTTTCACCAGTCACAGCTTTATGGGAGAGTGGCAAAGGGAAAGCCACTGTTGAAAAAACACTTACATGAAATCTTGGCTAGAGTTTGCCAGAAGGCATGTGGGAGACTCTGAAATCAGCTGGAAGAAGGTTCTATGGTCTGATGAAACCAAAATTGAGCTTTTTGGCCATCAGACTAAACACTATGTTTGGCATAAGCCAAATACTGCACATCATCAAAAACACACCATCCCTACTGTGAAGCATGGTGGTGGCTGCATCATGCTGTGGGGATGCTTCACTGCAGCAGGCCCTGGAAGGGTTGTGAAGGTAGAGGGTAAAACGTATGCAGCAAAATGCAGAAAAACCTGATGCAGTTTGCAACAGAACCACGACTTGGGAGAAGATTTGTTTTCCAGCAAGACAACGACCCCAAGCAAAAAGCCAAAGCTAAACAGGAATGGCTTAAAAACAACAAAGTTAATGTCCTGTAGTGAACAAGTCAGAGTCTGGACCTCAATCCATTTGAAAATTTGTGGCTGGACTTGAGAAGTACTGTTTACTCACAATCCCCATGCAATCTGACAGAGCTTGAGGAGTTTTGTAAAGAAAAATGGAGGAAAAATTGCAGTGTCCAGATGTGTAAAGCTGATAGAGAACAATCCACACAGACTCGAAGCTGTAATTCCTTCCAAAGGTCCATCTACTAAATACTGATTTGAAGAGGGGTGAATAATTATGCAATCAATTTTTTGTATTCAATAATTGTAATAAATTTAGACCAAGTTGTAGAAACTTGTATTCACTTTGACACATAAGAGTCTTTTCTGTTGATCAGTGTCAAAAAAATCCAAATTAAATCCAATGTGATTCCATGTTGCAAAACAATAAAAATGAAAACTTCCAAGAGAAGGAGGGGGGTGAATACTTTTTATAAGTACTGTATCTTTCTAGCTCTGGATGTGGATCAAAGATCAACATCGCCAGGGCGTTAAATTCTGAGCAGACTGTGATTTCAAATTGCAATCTAATGTCATATAACATGGTAGGCTTATTCAGAAAGTCAGAAGGCATGGGATCCAGGGAAGTTTGGCCAGGTGGATTCAGAATTGGCTTGCCTGCAGAAGGCAGAGGGTCGTGGTGGAGGAAGTACATTCAAATTGGAGGGATGTGACTAGTGGTGTGCTACAAGGATCTGTTCTGGGACCTTTACTTTTTGTGATTTTTATTAACGACCTGGATGTGGGGGTAGAAGGGTGGGTTGGCAAGTTTGCAGACGACACAAAGGTTGGTGGTGTTGTAGATAGTGTAGAGGATTGTCGAAGATTGCAGAGAGACATTGATAGGATACAAAAGTGGGCTGAGAAGTGGCAGATGGTGTTCAACCCAGAGAAGTGTGAGGTGGTACACTTTGGAAGGACAAACTCCAAGGCAGAGTACAAAGTAAAAGGCAGGATACTTGGTAGTGTGGAGGAGCAGAGGGATCTGGGGGTACATGTCCACAGATCCCTGAAAGTTGCCTCACAGGTAGATAAGGTAGTTAAGAAAGCTTATGGGATGTTAGCTTTCATAAGTCAAGGGACAGAGTTTAAGAGTCGCGATGTAACGATGCAGCTCTATAAAACTCTAGTTAGGCCACACTTAGAGTACTGTGTCCAGTTCTGGTTGCCTCACTATAGGAAGGATGTGGAAGCATTGGAAAGGGTACAGAGGAGATTTACCAGGACGCTGCCTGGTTTAGAGAGTATGGATTATGATCAGAGATTAAGGGAGCTAGGGCTTTACTCTTTGGAGAGAAGGAGGATGAGAGGAGACATGATAGAGGTGTACAAAATATTAAGAGGAATAGATAGAGTGGACAGCCAGCGCCTCTTCCCCAGGGCACCACTGCTCAGTACAAGAGGACATGGCTTTAAGGTAAGGGGAGGGAAGTTCAAGGGGGATATTAGAGGAAGGTTTTTCACTCAGAGTGGTTGGTGCGTGAAATGCACTGCCTGAGTCAGTGGTGGAGGCAGATACACTACTGAAGTTTAAGAGACTACTAGACAGATATATGGAGGAATTTAAGGTGGGGGGTTATATGGGAGGCAGGGTTTGAGGGTCGGCACAACATTGTGGGACGAAGGGCCTGTAATGTGCTGTCCTATTCTATGTTCTATGTTCTATAACAAAACGATATTGAGTGGCAAAGTCATGTAGCAATTAGCATTAAGTTATTACAGTGCCAGCAACCCAGATTCAATTCCTGCCACTGTCTGTAAGGAGCTTGAATGTTCTCCCTGTCATTGTGTGGGTTTCCTGTGGCACATTTAGTGCCACCAATTCAGGGTGGGAAGGGAATGAGTTTCTCAGTACCACCATTTTAGTTTAACACCCTTCCTGACTAGCACAGGACCGACTCTGCCAACGTTCCCTCCATTTTTTTTACAGCTGCGTGGACCAACCTTTGCTCTGAACAGGAAATCTTTACACATCCTGAAAATTGGGCAGCACCTTAAATGTTGCTGTCTTTTTTTGTAGCATGCATGCATGCTGTGAATATTTAGAATGAAAATTGAAATAGCACATACTTCTGATTTTATTTATTAACTGAAGAGTATCACAAAATACAGTAGAACAAATAAAATCCCTCATATTTTGTAAACCTTTTTTAGACTACGTCGGAGTTCAGCAAGCCAGTGGTTTATTAACGATGAGCTACTGACTTCCATTCTGTGTTTATTGTTACAATTTGTAACAGTGTTTTAACTTGAAACACTGACAATGTAAATACACAGAAGCTCTAAAATATTTCAAGGTAAAGGTTGTGGTACGTTTATTATTTAGAAAATTTATGGGTTATATTCATTACACATAATTAACTACAGGGTATTTCACAATTATATGAACACAGATTTCAAAATTATATTAGCATAATTTCTAAATTATATTAACATTATATTGTAGCGATGTACTACATACAGAGCTAGAGACGACACGCAGTCGGTAAGTCATTTCGTGACTAGTTTATTCAAACTTCGCGGCGCTGGCATTTAATCCCTAGTGCCCGCCCTCTCCGGGCAGAAATGACGTCAGAGGTGCATTACCAAAGTCTCCCTCCGCGCGCTGGCTATTTGTGAGCCGGTTTGCCTGCGCAGAAAGTGGGTCGCCACATAACGCCCCCCCCCCCCAGAACTGGCGATACACCCCCCCCCCCCCCCCAATGTCCACAGTCTGGATCAGCCTCTGTTTGGGAGGTCTGCCTCTGCGCCGCGGTGCCTGAACCTCGACCGGCTGTGCCAAGTCCACATGGGCTGGTTTGAGTCGGTCCACCTTGAAAACCTCCTCTTTCCCCCCAATGTCCAGAACGTACATGGACCCGTTGTTGTTGATCACCTTGAATGGCCCCTCGTACGGCCGCTGTAGCGGTGCCCGGTGTCCGCCCCTTCGTACAAACACAAACTTACAGTTCTGCAGATCTTTGGGTATATGGGTCGGGGTCTGTCCGTGCTGTGAAGTCGGTACGGGGGCCAGGTTGCCGAGTCTTTCGCGTAGTCTGTCCAGGATTGCTGCGGGTTCTTCCTCTTGCCCCCTTGGGGCTGGTATGAACTCTCCCGGGACGGCCAGGGGCGCGCCGTACACCAACTCAGCCGACGAGGCGTGCAGATCGTCTTTGGGTGCTGTACGAATTCCAAGCAGGACCCAGGGAAGCTCATCCGCCCAGTTAGGTCCTCTCAGGGAGGCCATGAGAGCCGACTTCAAGTGACGGTGGAAGCGTTCCACTAGTCCGTTCGACTGTGGGTGGTAGGCAGTTGTGTGGTGTAGCTGTGTTCCCAACAGGCTGGCCACAGCTGACCACAGGCTGGAGGTGAACTGGGCATCTCTGTCGGAGGTAATGTGGGCCGGTACCCCGAAACGTGCTACCCAGGTTGCGATCAGTGCTCGGGCGCAGGAATCGGCAGATGTGTCGGTGAGCGGGACCGCCTCTGGCCACCTCGTGAACCGGTCTACCATAGTTAGAAGGTACCGCGCTCCTCGGGACACTGGTAGGGGGCCCACGATATCCACATGAATGTGGTCGAACCTCCGGTGGGTGGATTCGAACTGCTGCGGCAGGGCTTTAGTGTGCTGCTGCACCTTGGCTGTTTGGCACTGCGCGCTCGTTCTGGCCCATTCACTGACCTGCTTGTGATGTCCGTGACACGCGAACTTGCTGGAGACCAGCCGGATGGTTGTCCTGATAGATGGGTGTGCCAAACCATGTATGGAGTCGAAAACTCGCCGCCTCCAGGCTGCCCAGACGATGGGGCGAGGTTGGCCAGTAGCCACGTCGCACAGAAGGGTCCTCTCACCTGGGCCTTCGAGAAAGTCCTGCAGCTGCAAACCCGAGACTGCGGTCCTGTAGCTGGGCATCTCGTCGTCTGCCTTCTGCGCCTCCGCCAGTGCTGCATAGTCCACCCCCAGGGACAGGGCCTGGACAGCTGGTCTGGAGAGTGCGTCCGCCATGACGTTGTCCTTTCCCAAGACATGCTGGATGTCCGTCATGTACTCGGAGATGTAGGACAGATGTCGCTGCTGGTGGGCCGACCAGGGATCGAACACCTTCGTGAACACGAAGGTCAACGGTTTGTGATCCGTGAACGCGGCGAACGGCCTGCCTTCTAAAAAGTACCTGAAATGCCGAATTGCCAGATACAGTGCCAACAGCTCCCGGTCGAAAGCACTGTACTTGGGTTTGGGTGGTCGTAGGTGCTTGCTGAAGAATGCCAGGGGTTGCCAGCGCCCCTCAATGAGCTGCTCCAGCACCCCACTGACTGCTGTGTCAGATGCGTCCACCGTGAGGGCGGTCGGAACGTCCGTTCTGGGGTGCACCAGCATCGCGGCATCTGCAAGGCTTCCTTGGCTTTAACGAAAGCGGCCGCGGCCTCCTCATCCTAAGTAATGTCCTTGCCTTTACCCGACATCAGGATGTACAAAGGGCGCATGATACGGGTTGCTGAGGGGAGGAAACGGTGGTAGAAGTTCACCATACCAACGAACTCCTGCAGGCCTTTGACCATGTTGGGCTGCGCAAAGTAGCGGATCGCGTCTACCCTGGCAGGCAGAGGTGTTGCCCCGTTTTTGGTAATCCTGTGTGGCCCAGGAAGTCGATGGTATCGAGACCGAACTTGCATTTGGCCGGGTTGATCGTGAGGCCGAAATCACTCAGGCGGGAGTAGAGCTGGCGGAGGTGGGACAGATGCTCCTGACGACTACTGCTGGCTATAAGGATGTCATCCAAATAGATGAACGCAAAGTCCAGGTCGCGTCCCACCGCATCCATTAGCCGCTGGAATGTCTGTGCAGCATTCTTCAGGCCGAAGAACAGGAACTCGAACAGGCCAAACGGGGTGATAAGTGCTGTTTTGGGGATGTCTTCAGGGTGCACCGGGATTTGATGGTATCCCTGGACGAGGTCTACTTTGGAAATGTTCTTGCCCCGTGCAGGTTTGCTGCAAAGTCCTGTATGTGCGGCATGGGGTAGTGGTCTGGAGTTGTAGCCTCGTTCAGTCTGCGGTAGTCGCTGCATGGTCTCCAACCCCCGGCTGCTTTGGGCACCACGTGCAGGGGGGAGGCCCATGGTCTGTCAGACCTCCGTACGATCCCCAATTCCTCCATCCTCTTGAACTCCTCCTTCGCCAGGCGGAGCTTTTCCGGGGGGAGCCTTCGTGCACGGGCGTGGAGGGGTGGTCCCTGGGTCGGGATGTGGTGCTGTACCCCGTGTCTGGGCATGGCTGCCGTGAACTGCGGTGCCAGAATCGATGGAAAGTCCGCCAGGATTCTGGTGAATTCGTTGTCTGACAGTGTGATGGAGTCCAGGTGTGGGGCCGGCAACTTGGCTTCACCCAGGACGAACGTCTGGAAAGTCTTGGCATGGACCAGTCTTTTCCCTTGCAAGTCGACCAGCAGGCTGTGAGCTCGCAAGAAGTCCGCCCCCAGGAGTGGTTGGGCCACGGCGGTCAGTGTGAAGTCCCATGTGAACCGGCTGGCGCCGAACTGCAGCTGCACTGTGCGGGTGCCGTAGGTCCGTATCGTGCTGCCGTTTGCGGCCCTCAGGGTGGGTCCTGTCTTCCTGTTGCGGGTGTCATACCCCATCAGGGGCAAGATGCTGATCTCCGCTCCGGTGTCGACCAAGAAGCGGCGTCCCGACTGTTTGTCCCAGACGTACAAGAGGCTGTCCTGGTGGCCAGCCGCCATGGTCATTAGCAGCAGCTGGCCCTGGCCCTGGCCCTTGCAGGGCAGGCGACAACAGTGGGCTTTTGTGCCCCACCGCTGGTGGTAGAAACACCACTGTTCACTGGCCTCCTCACTCCTGCCTCTGTGTTGTGTGCGCCCTCCTTGCCGGGCCTGGTCTGGTCTGCTGTTGGGCGCATGGCCTGGTAATCTGACAGACGGATGCCACGCTCTCCCTCTTGGCTTTCCACAGCACGTCTGCCCAGGCTGCCACCTTCTGGGGGTCGCTGAAATCTGCGTTGGCCAGCAGCAGATGTATGTCCTCGGGCAGTCGCTCTAGGAACGCTTGCTCGAACATGAGGCAGGGCTTGTGTCCGTCAGCCAGGGCCAGCATCTCGTTCATCAATGCTGACGGCAGTCTGTCTCCCAAACCGTCCAGGTGAAGCAGGCAGGCACCCCGCTCAAGGGCGGTCAAGGGCGCTCACCACATGATAGTAACGCGTGGAATCAGAAGATATCTGCCAAATCTGGAATTGGGCTTCTGCTTGGCTAAACCACACGCGTGGTCACAGCGTCCAGAAAGTCAGGAGTTTTAGTGAAACTGCGTGAACAGATGAAGAGTCGGTCATCTTTGGTCCAAATCCCGTTTGGACCGTCGGGGTCACCAATGTAGCAATGTACTACATACAGAGCTAGAGACGACAAGCAGTCGGTAAGTCGTTTCGAGACTAGTTTATTCAAACTTCGCGGCGCTGGCATTTAATCCCTAGCGCCCGCCCTCTCCGGGCGGAAATGACATCAGAGGTGCATTACCAAAGTCTTCCCCCGCGCGCTGGCTATTTGTGAGCCGGTTCGCCTGCGCAGAAAGTGGGTCGCCACGATATAAAAGAAAATTCCAGCTACACGGTAACAAAGACTATGTGCACCGAAGCATTTGAGTTCTGCGTGGCTGCACACCTAAGCAGCTTAGAGGGAACAGCGAGCTTTGCAGTTGAAAATGCAACTTTTCCAATCACTTTCTCATTCTAGGTTGAGAAAGGATAGACCAAATCTCTGGTCACGTGGCACTTGTTTCTTTAATGAATGAAATGGACATCCATTGGTAAATTAATTTGGCATCATAAATGGTGTATTAGCGCACCATTGGATGTGGATTTGCATACTTCCGTGCCTGTGGGTATATCAAAGCTCTTGGACTGCAGCCCTGAATCAACCAGCTTGCAGTGCACATTTGACGTGGCTGCAGTCATGGTAAATGTTAAATAATGTGGGTGTCATGATGTTTTCCAGTGTGGATGAAGGATCTTGATCTGAAACATCAGCTGTCCTTGTCTCTCTATATTTACAGCTTGACCCACTGAGTTTCTCCAGCAGTTTGTATGTTGCTCCAGATTTTAGCATTTGTAGCCTCTTGTGTCTCCTAAATTCAGAGAATCTACCATTTCACACACGATCTCTTGATGCTTCTCTGCTCTTAATAAAACTCTTGCCTCCACGACCCCAGAAGAAGTTCACCAGACCTGCTGCAGTAACATTTTAACCCGCCATTCTTTGTAGAAAGCAATGTTTAGCCTGACGTTTTCTGAATATTTGAAACCAATGTTGTTATGTGCTCTACCACTAGATGTCCTATTAAGTAAAGAAAGAATGTGAATGAAGAATAAAGAAGCTTCCATTTGAAAATAATTGTTTTTAGCCTATGCTAACGTGGAATTTGAAACGTTACTTGAAATTTGCTGGCAGTGTGTGCGGTCATCGAGGCAAAGTGGTGACCAATGGGGGGGGGGGTGCGCAGGGTGGAGCGAAGGGTGCTGGTTGAAAAAGGTCTAAACTCATCCGTCCCAGGAGTGAGTAGCTGGGACCAAAGTTTATTGAGGTGTGGCGGTGGTATGTACTTGAGATAAAGAGGCTCAAAAACGCAAGGGACCTAATCTCAGGCTTTGGAAAATAGGTGGGTAAGTAGAGAAGGTATTTGGAAACGTTAGCGATACTGCAAATATAATCCTGAGACAGGTTCAGGAATGATGAGGGGAGAGTGGTAGGGGGTGAAGGAGGGGGGTAGTATTATCAAATGGCTCCTGAGCCACAGGGTGGTGAACCTACGCAATTCATGGCACAGAAGGCTATGGAGCCAAGTCATCAGGTATATTTAAAGCCAAAGTTGATAGGTTCTTGATTAATATGGGTATCAAAGGCTATGGGGAGAAGGTATACGAATGGGGCTGAGGGGAATAATCATTCAGCAGACTCGATGGGCTGATTGGCCTTACTCTGCTCCTTTGAGTGACTTAAAATTTTAACTTTGCTTTTAATTCTAGGGGTTCCAAATGTACACTGGAAAGCCTAGACTATATGGGAAATGATATCGATGTAATAGAAGGAAGTTCGACATACATCTTTCCCGGGATACCAACGCCTGATGTATGTGCAGCCAGCATACACAGGCATATATCTGGGAGATCAGTGGGATGGTTTTTGTTAGCTTCTGAGGGGCTGCAGGTATCTTCTGCTGTGTGGGAACTCATTTGACGGTAACATTACTGCACCTTTCAGAGAAATCTGAATTGTTGAGTTCCGAATCACCTTTGCCCTTTGGTCGGCCTCAGTTTCCATTTAAGTACATTGCCGGACGGTGGGACATCTGAACTGCGAGCTGTTTGGGTTATGTACGTGTAGGAGCAAATGGGAAGGCCACACAGGCTTGGTGTTCAAAACAACGCCCGATTTATTGAAACTGGTGCACACCAGGAGACCAGTCAAAGCTGATCTGCCTGAGTGTAAATTTGTGCAGCACTTAAAATCTTCAGCTGACAAGATTACACTGAAGCTTGACAGTAAATTGATGGTTACAGAAAGATTATAGAAGCAGGATCAGGTTTGTTATCTCTGATGTATATATTGAAATTTAATGTTTTGTGGCACTAGTACAGTGCAAAACATTTTAAAAATTACTGTAAATTACAGTAAGAATATAGAAAAAAATAGACTAAAAACAGAGCAAAATAGTGAGGTCAGTGTTAATGGATTCATGAAATTTAGTAATTAAGTAACAAACCAGCTCTTGATTTCAGAGGCACCACGGTAACGTATCAGTTAGCATGATCCTATTACAGCTTGGGTCATCAGAATTCCAAGTTCAACTCTGGCATCCTCTGTAAAAGATTTCTACGTCCTTCCCATGAGCACATGGTATTTCCTCACGTGCTCCGGTTTCTTCCCACATTCCAAAGACTTGCTGGTTAGTAGCTGGTTGATTGGTCATTGTAAACTCTCCTGTGGTTAGCCCAGGGATAAACGGGTGGGTTCCTGGCTGGTGTGGCTCATTAGGCCAGAAGGACCTATACCACACTGTATAGCTAAATAAAAGGAATAAATAATTCCAACTTTCTATAAAAACAACATTAGATGTGCACTACAACATGAAGTTCCTGAAACTTGGGTTTCAACACTTCTGCATTCCATATCTCTAATCTTAGAGGTTCTGTGATTTCTTGTTACCACTAGACCAGCCACAGCCTTGGTCGCAGTGACCGCGTGTGTTGAACCGGCACAATATCCACCTGTCCACAAAACTAAATTTAGAAGATTGAGGGGGGATCTTATTGAAACGTATAAAATTCTAAAGGGATTGGACAGGCTAGATGCAGGAAGATTGTTTCCAATGTTGGGGAAGTCCAGAACGAGGGGTCACAGTTTAAGGATAATAGGGAAGCCTTTTAGGACCGAGATGAGAAAAAACTTCTTCACACGGAGAGTGGTGAATCTGTGGAATTCTCTGCCACAGGAAACAGTTGAGGCCAGTTCATTGGCTATATTTAAGAGGAAGTTAGATATGGCCCTTGTGGCTAAAGGGATCAGGGGGTATGGAGAGAAAGCAGGTACAGGGTTCTGAGTTGGATGATCAGCCATGATCATACTGAATGGCGGTGCAGGCTCGAAGGGCCAAATGGCCTACTCCTGCACCTATCTTCTATGTTTCTATGTACGAAGCTGTTGTCCTCAGCAGTCCATTGTACGGATCTGAAAACTGGACCGTATACAAAATGCTAGCAGGATTCCATATGCGTAGTCTGAGGTCAAACCTTGGCATCAGCTGGCAGGGCTGAGTCACAAACCCAGTGGTCCTTGACAGGGCAGGGACCATGAGTGTTGAGGGAATGATTGTTAAAGCTCAGCTTAGGCAGACAGGGCATGTCATACACATGAAGGATTCCCAACTTCCCTAGCAAATACTATATGGTGAGCTTTTGATGGGCAAGAGGAACCGAGGCAGGCCCCGTAAGAGATTTAAAGACTGCGTGAAAGCTAACATTGCACGTGTACCAAAATGGCTGGAACAGAGTGCATAAGACTGGAATAGCTGTTGATTAGGACTGCTCACATCACCGTGGAGGAGGGACGCCGAGCAGAACTAATCGCTGCCCGAAGAGGGAAAGCAATATTAGCGGCTCCAATTCCAGACCCAGCCGAGTTTTCGTGTCTTTATGGTGGACATCCATGCCGCTCACAACTTGGGCTCAGCGGCCACCTGTGAGTACACAACAGAGCTGCACAAACCTGTCGTCATCGGGTACAGTGGACAACCAGTCATTTATTAGTTATTAGCCCTCACTGTTCTTTCCCTTGCATTACTTAATTCTCAGGAACTGAATCCTGTTGTAACCTGGGGAGCTGTAATCAATATAGTCGTTTCTTCTCCTTCCCTCCTGCAACTGGAGGACAAGGGTGTTAAATACTTTCATTTTAGACCATAAGATATAGGAGCAGAATTAGGCTATTTGGCCCATCGAGTCTGCTCTGCTATTTCATCATGGCTGATCCACTTCCCTCTCAGCCCCAATCTCCTGCCTTCTCCCCATAACCTTTCATGCCCTGACTAGTCAAGAATCTATCAACTTCTGCCTTAAATAATACATTAAGACTTGGCTCCACAGCTGCCTGTGGCAAAGAATTCCACAGATTCGCCACTCTCTAGCTGAAGATCTCCATTCTAAAAGGACACTCCTTTGTTCTGAGGTTGTGTCCTCTGGTCTTAGACTCTCCCTCCATAGGAAACATCCTCTGCATGTCCACTCAGTCAAGGCCTTTCACCATTCGATAGGTTTCAATGAGGTCACCCTCACTCTTCTAAATTCTAGTGATTACAGCCCCAGAGCCATCAAATTCTCTTCATATGACAAGCCATTTAATGCTGGAATCATTTTCATGAACCTCCTTTGAACCTTCTCCAGTTTCAGCATATCCTTCCTAAGATAAGAGGTCCAAACTTGCTCACATTACTCCAAGTGAGGCCTCACTATTGTGTTATAAAGTTTCAACATTACATCCTTGCTTTTATGTTCTACTCTGCTATTAAGATCACCACCTGAGTGTATCCACACCAACATCCACTGTGCTTACCCCTGCCTTCTTTTAATTTGCTCTTACTAATCCATCCCAAACGCTGGTCGCTGGTCAAAGCTCTATTACGCTGTCGCAATCTGCTCCTGGGTTTTATCCTTGGTCAGTAGACCTAGTTGAAGTTCCCTCCTCTCCAAACTTCTGATTTCTGGATTGGCTGCTAGTCAAAGCTCTGCTTTGGGCTACGTTTCATTAGGAGGATGCACTGTCTCTGCTAGCCCATAAAATAAATATACATTGAGAATGGCAGGGAAAGAGAGTGTGATTTACAGGAATTAAACCATACGACCATAAGACATAGAAGCAGAATGAGGCCATTCTGCCCATCGAGTCTGCTCCGCCATTCCATCCTGGCTGGTCCCGGATCCCACTCAACCCCATACACCTGCCTTCTCGCCATATCCTTTGATGCCCTGACTGATCAGGAAACAATCAACTTCCACTTTAAATATACCCACGGACGTGGCCTCCACCACAGTCTGTGGCAGAGCATTCCACAGATTTGCTACTCTCTGACTAAAAATTTCCTTCTTGCCTCTGTTCTAAAGGGTTACCCCTCAAATTTGAGGCTGTGCCCTCTGGTTCTGGATACCCCTGTGGAGAGGACGTTTCCTATCAAGTCCTTTCAACATTCGGCAGGCTTCAATGAGATTCTCACACATTCTTCTAAATTTCAGTGAGTACAGACCCAAAGTTGCCAAATGCTCCTCATTTGTTAACCCTTTCATTCCCAAAATCATCCTCATGAATCTCCTCTGGACTCTCTCCAATGTCAACACATCATTTCTGAGATATGGGGCCCAAAACTGTTGACTATATTCCAAGTGCAGCCTCTCTAGTGTCTTACAAAGGCTCAGCATTATCTCCTTGCTTTTATATTCTATTCCCCTTGAAATAAATGCTAACATTGCATTTGCCTTCTTTACCACAGACTCGACCTGTAAATTAACCTTCTAGGAGTCTTGCATGAGGACTCCTAAGTCCCTCTGTACCTTTGATGTTTGCACCTTCACTCCATTTGGATAATAGTCTGCACTATTGTTCCTTTTACCAAAATGTATATTCATACATTTCCCAATACTGTATTCCATCTAAATCACACAAAATGCTGGAGGTACCCAGCAGGCCAAGCAACATCTATGGAAAAAAAGTACAGTTGATGTTTTGGGCCGAAATGTCAACTGGACTTTTTCCATAGATGCTGCCTGGCCTAATGAGTTCCTCCAGCATTATGTGTGTGTTGTTTGGATTTCCAGCATCTGCAGATTTTTTCTTGACTGTATTCCATCTACTACTTTATAGTCCATTCTTCCAATTTGTCAGAGTCCTGCTGCAATTGCTTTGCTTCTTCAGCAGTTCCTGCCCCTCCACCTATCTTCCTATCATCTGCAAACTTTGCCACAAATTCATCAATTCCATTATCCAAATCACCGACAAACAATGTGAAAAGCAGCGGCCCCAATACTGACACCTGAGGAACACCAATAGTCACGGGCAGCCAAACAGAAAAGACCCCTTTTATTCCAATTCATTGCCCCCTGCCTGTCAACCATTCCACTATCCATGCCAGTATTTTTCTTGTAACATCATAGAGTTTTATCTTGTTAAACAGCCTGAAGTGTGGCACCTTACTAAACACCTCTGAAAATCCAAGTAAAAGACATCCACTGCCTCTCCTTTGTCCACCCTGTTTGTTACTTCCTCAAAGAACTCTAACAGGTTTGTCAGGCAAGTTTTCCCTTAACAGAAACCAAGCTGACTTTGACTTATTTTATCATTAGTCTCCAAGTACCTCGAAACCTCATCCTGAATAATAGACTCCAACACTTTCCCAACTGCAGAGGTTAGGCTAACAGGCCTATATTTTCTTTACTTTCACCTTCCTCCCTTCTTAAAAAGTGGAGTGACATTTGCAATCTTCCAGTCCTTCGGGACCAGACCAGAATCAAGTGATTCTTGAAAGATTATGACCAATGCATCTGTTATCTCTTCAGCAACCTCTCTCAGGTCTCTGGGATGTAGTCCATCTGGTCCAGGTGACTTATCTACCTTAAGACATTTGAATTTGCCTAGCACTTTTTCCTTTGAGGGGAGCAATGGCACTCACTCCTGCTCCCTGACACTCACGGACCTCTGGCACACTGCTAGTGTCTTCCACAATGAAGACTGATGCAAAGTACCCATTGAGTTCATCTGCCATTTCTTTGTCCCCCATTACTACTTCAATTCTCTGATGTTAAGCCTGTGTTTCTGTTCTTCTGGACAATAGACGATGAACGTTATTCACAATGCAGAGATAACTTGCCTACTGAAAGTAGTCGATACAGCCCAGTCCATTGCAAGCCCAGCCCTCCCAATTATTGAGCACATCTTCAAGGAGCACTACCACAAGAAAGCAGCATCCATCATTAAGAACTCCCCCCCCCCACCATCCAGGCCAAGCTCTCTTCTCAATGCTGCCATTGGGATGGACGTTCAGGATCCTTGGGTCCCACACCACCAGGTTCGGGAACAGTTATTACCATACAACCATCAGGCTCCTGAACTAGCGCAGATAACTTCACTCACTTCAAGTGTGAACTGATTCCTTAATCTATAGACTCACTTGTATCCTCAGTGTAATTTTTTTTATCTTCACAGTTTGTTTCCTTTTGCACATTGGTTGCTTGTCAGTCTTGGTGTATAAATTTTCATAAATTGTATTTATTTTTTGACATTCCTGAAAATGCCTGCAAGAAAATGTACCTCAAGGTGGTAAATGGCGACGTGTGTGTGTGTATATAGATATATATTTAAAATTTTATTTTGATAATAAATGCACTTTGAAGGTCTAAATTCACTATCCAGAAGAACAGGAAATGCTGTTACTACTTAAATGGTCAATTGGATGCAGGTGCAGATTTCACCTTTACAGCTTCTGAAGTTCTTTTTTTGATATTTACCAGCACATTATGGAAACCAGCTCCATTTCCATGGACTACCTCCATACTTCTCACTGCCTCAGTAAAGCAGCTAGTGTAATCAAAGATCCTACATACCCATCCTGGATATTCTCTCTCCCTCTGCTCTCATTGGGCAGAAGATACAAAAGCCTGAAATTGCGTACCACCAGGCTCTATCCCACGATTATCAGACAGACAACTGAATGGCCTCTTAATGTGGACTCTTGATCTCACCACCTATTTCATTATGGCCTGCCATATTATTGTCTGCCTGCACTACGCTTTCTCTGTAACCATAACACTCACTTTACACCACACACTGTCGGAGCAGTGCTGCCAGGATAATCAAGGATAAGTCCCACCCAGCCAACACACTTTTTGTCCCTCTTCCCTCCAGGAGAAGGTTCAGGAGCATGAAGATTCGTATGGCCAGATTTGGGAACAGCTTCTTTCCAGCTGTGATAAGACTGCTGAACAGATCTTGACCAGGATCTGGGCCGTACCTTCCAAATATCTGGACCTGACTTGCACTACCATACTTTCCCTTTTCTATTTTCTAATTATGATTTATAATTTAAATTTTTATTATATTTACTTCGATTTGTACTTCAGGGAGCACGAAGCACAGAAACAAATATCACTGTGATGATTGTACGCCCTAGTATCAATTGTTTGGTGACACTAAAGTATTTGTACTTGTATTTGTACTCACTGACGGTGGTGTCTGAAAAGAGGATGCTGTCCAAGTTGCATGCCATCTTGGACAATGACTCCCATCCACTCCATAATGTACTGGTTAGGCACAGGAGTACGTTCAGCCAGAGACTCATTCCACCGAGATGCAACACTGAGCGTCATAGGAAGTCATTCCTGCCTGTGGCCATCAAACTTTACAACTCCTCCCTCGGAGTGTCAGACACCCTGAGACAATAGGCTGATCCTGGACTTATTTCCACTTGGGATAATTTACATATTATTATTTAATTATTTATGGGTTTTATATTGCTATATTTCTACAGTATTCTTGGTTGGTGCGACTGTAATGGAACCCAATTTCCCTCAGGATCAGTAAAGTATGTCTGTCTGTCTATATTCTGTTATGTTTTCCCTTGTACCACCTCAGCTGGGTGGTGGGGTGGAGATGCGTCTCTATCAAAGGGGGTGTGGGGCGCTTCGTCCCTCCGCTGACCTGCACGTCATCCTCGGGCAAAGTGTAGCAGCTACTTAGCCCCTGATCAGGGTCATGTGAAGCCACGGAAGCAGGTAATTGATGGCTGTATGAGCAGTTGGTTCATATCTCAAATCCGGGTCACGTGACCGCTGACACCAAGCAGACAATCTCTGGAGAATAATGATAATGGCTGGGGGGGGGGGGGGGGTCACCTGTTTGACAAAGACACTGCCCAGAAGAAGGCAATGGCAAACCACTTCTGTGGAAAAAATTGCCAAGAACAGTCAATATTTAAATCCAAAGCAAGGTGTCAGGGTAGGCATGGACCAACTAATTATCAGCCCAGTACGCTGGAGCCGGGGTTCAACAAGGGAAACAAAAAATAATCATTGAAATATTGACAGCTGTGTAGGCAACCCTGAGAGAGAAAGTCAGAAGAGGTGACTTCATGAGTTCTATGTGGACAATAGGAGAGAGGAGAGGTCTGCTTTTAGATCATAAGACAAATCCATAAACTGATGTTGGTTTATTATTGTATACACTGAACTACAGTGAAAAATGTGTCTTGCATACTATTCAGGCAGATCAATTCATTACATTACAGTGAGGTAGTTCAGGTAAAGGAATAGCATAAGGTGTTTTAGCCACAGTGTAAGTGCAGGCAGGCAGGCAAGAAGGTGCAGGACCACAATCAGGAAGAATGTAAGGTTAAGAATTTATCTTACTAGTGAACCTTTATAACAGTAGGGTAGAAGCTGTGCTCGGAACTCGTTGCTACGTGCTTTCAGGCTTTTGAATCTGCTGCCTGATGGAAAAGGGAGAAGAGAGAATGTTTTGGTTTGGTGGGATCTTCGATTACATTGGCTGCTTTACTGAGGCAGCAAGGAGAGTATCTGGTAGCTTGAATGAGATTCCTCCCTCCTCATCCCTCTGAACATCAAATACAGGCTAAGAGATACCAAATGCTGTTTTTACAGGGAATCACTGTACAAGTTAGGGTATGAGAGCAAAAGAAACAAGAAAAAAAAACTTAAAGAAACAATCTAAGTAGAAGCTGAGGTAATTTGAGTTATATTACACCAGTACCCTGCTTAGTGCTACCCCACAGACCTGCTATAGTGCTCTTGGCTCAAAGAAATTATATTTTTAACCAAAAAAATGCTAGAAAACAAAATATAAAATAAATTCTTCAAAAATGTACCTGCTTGCCAAACACATACAGTCAGCTTGCTCAATGCGACCATGTTCATATTCGTTTGCCCAATGAGAATACGTTTCATCATTGGCGCTCAGCCAATGAGAGTGCAGTACATAATAACCCCATTTGGAGGTGAATTAATTAGCACTCTTATTGCTGGGAAAGCATACTGAGTGCTAAGTGAGATATCAATGTATTTAATAACATAGCAAATATAATATATGATTGTAGCTACTGTAGCAGTTAAAAAGTGCAACTGTTGAATGTTAACAGTTAATAAGAACCATTTTGTTCTTGAACCAACCAGCAAAATCCTAATCACTACAGTTTAGCAACACTCTGCAATAAAATAAACTTTGTTTCCTCTAACTGTGTTCTTTCTTGTTAGGATTGTTCAGAGTCTATGTCTAATTCATGTTTTTTTATGAATGTCATTTATATGATGCTATATGGCTATGATGTTGCTGCAAGATTTTCATTTACTGTGCATACAAGTTCAAGTTTATTGTCATTTCAACTGTATATATGTATACCACATGTATAAATAGCGTTCCTCTGAACCAAGGTGCTCAACACATTACGTATAACTCACACACATAAAGTAATATCGCCACAAATATATTCCAGGAAACTAATAAAATGTATTCCAGCAGGTTGACATTATATAGTGTGCCTAAGACTTTTGCACAGTACTGTAGTAATTGTATGCATTCCACTGTACTGCTGCTGCTGCAAAAAGCAATAATTTCATGACATACGAGTGATGATAAACCTGATTGTAATGTGGGTCTCTGTTGTGGACTGAGAGTGGGAAGGGGGCAGGGAGTGGGGAATAATGGTTAGGAAAAGTGGAAGTGAGAGAGGAGTGAGTGGGAAGCACCAATTCTGTAGTGATCAATAAGCCAGTTGGAATCAAACGGCCTTGCCTGGTGTCTCAGTGCTGGGTTTGAATGCACCCACATCACCCAGTGCCCCTGGCACCACTCTTCTGCCTGCCTCACCATTCCCAACATCCTTTGCTCCCGCTAGATTTGCAAAATCTCTCTGCTACATGTTAACAAATACAGTACCAGATAAAAGTTTTGCAGCACAGTGAGACCTAGATGGTGGCAGGAAGTTCTGGAGTCTCATGGGCGGGGGGAGGAAGCTGTTTCTCACCCTAACAGTTTTTATTTTAATGGCATGGCATCTCTTTCCTGATTGTTGGGGGGCAAAAAGATTGTTGAAGGATGGGAGGGATCACCAATAATGCTAAGGGCTCTACATATGTAGCGCTCCTGATAAATATGTTGGATGGGGTGGAAAAGAGACCCCGATGATCCTCTCAGTCTTCACAATCCTTTGTAGTGTCTCGTGGTCAGATGCCTTGCCATTTCCGTGTCAGATGGTGATGCAGCTGGCCAGGATATTCTCAATGGTGCTCCTGTAAAAACTGGTTAAAATGAGGTGGGGTGTGGGGGGAGAGTAGAACCTCACTCGCCTCAATCTCCTCATGAAGTGGAGATGCTGCAGTGCTTTAACAATGAAAGAGGTGCGGTTGACGGACCAGGTGAGATCATTTATGATGATTACATGAAGAGATTTACATCTACTTGTGTATATAAAAAATAAACTCAGGTATAATTTAATGACGGGAAAGGGGAAGGTCATGCGTTATTTCTGAGGCAGTAATACTAAGTTAAGAATTGGTTAGCAGGATGCCAGATCTACTGTGTATGAAGTCCACTTGCCTTTATTATTTGCATGGAGTTATGGCTTTAGAGTTGGGTTTTCCAACCAGGGGTCCATGGACCTCACTATTAATGGTAAGGGTCCATGGCATAAAAATGTTTGGGAACCCCTGTTTTAGGGTAAATAGTGGAAGGGTTCTGGTGAGAGGAAATGTAGAGAGTTAAAGAAAAAGGAACAGAATCATGTTGCTGAGTGGCAAAGTGGGTAACATTAATCGGAGTTTGTTAGCAACGAATTCTGTTTGTAAAGAGTAAACCTGGAATCTGAATCAGAGTAACAGCAAATGGTAGGGGCAAAAGCAGAAAATTATTTCCTGAATATACACAGAGATTAATCAAAATGCAGGTTAACTAATGGTACAAAGAAAACTAAATAGACGTGATCTAATAGCAAATCATGCCTGTAGAGCGACCAAGAACAGGGATTAAATATTCATGAGTACTGAACTCTTAGAAGAGATAGGCAAAATGGCTGACCTGATTTTAATGGTAGACGAAAGAAAAGGGTCTTAATTCAAAAACTCAGGATCAGGTTTATTATCATTGGCGTACTGTATGTTGTTTTCTGATAGCAGTAGAGTGCAAGACATGAGGAAGCTGCAGGTTACAATAATAAATATTATTGAGCAAAAGACGAATAGTGAGGTCAGGGACTCATGGACCGTTCAGAAATCTGATGGAGGGGAAGAAGCTGTTAGTATCTGACTCTTGCCCTTCCCTCTCCTGACTGGTACCCACTTATCTGTCTCCCGAGCCCCCTGTGCAACTACTTGCCTATAGGTCCTCTCTATCACCTCCTCACTTTCCCTGACCAGACAAACGTCCTGAGGAGCTGCAGCTCGACCGTCTGGGAGTCTCCCGGACTTCCCACATCTGACACCCAGTACAGAACAGCAGCCTCACAGACATACTTCCTATTCCTATTCTTCACAAATAACTTAACTTGCCTCGACCCGTTATCACCGAAGCCCTGTTGAGCCAAAGCCCTCCTACCCTGACTCCCGTTCCTCAACGCTCGCTATATAAAGCTGTCTTCTTTTTAAATTCTTCCCGCCGATCTAACTCACTGATGTCCACACACCTGCGCAGTCGGGCCTCCATCAAACCGTTGAAAAAAATGCTCTCCTTTTAAATTCTTCCCGCCAGTCAAACTCGCTGACTGTTCTAGAGGTTCAGGAACGGGGGCATGATTGGACCCAAATGCAGGACGCAGACACTGAAGTACTAGGGGTAGGACAGGATGGGGATGCCACGGCTTGTAAAGGGTAAGGCAGGTGGGGCTGGATCCCAGAGTTCAGACGAGGCAGGGCAGGAGGATCCCAGAGTTCAGACGAGGCAGGGCAGGAGGATCCCAGAGTTCAGACGAGGCAGGGCAGGAGGATTCCTCATGGCAGGCCACATGGATCCCGGGCAGGGCCGCCTCCCAGGCAGAAACACAGAGGCCTGGGCCAGTTGCTGACACCTGGGCAGGTGTGGGGCACAACCCTTAGGAAGCAATAGGTGGAAAGGGCAGAAACCCCCACCGGCCAGCAGCAATCCGGCCAGACCTCCCCGACGGAGGCAAAAGGTAGGAAAAGGCAGATGGGTGGAAAGGGCAGAACCCCCACTGGGCAGCGGCAATCCAGCAGGACCTGCCCAATGGAGGCAAGGGATCAGAAGGAAACTGGGTCCAGGGTGAGCAGCAGGACTACCGTGATACACCAGTAAATTGGGAAAGGTGACTGACAGCATGGCAGCACAAGCAAGGCGAATAAGGAAGAACAGCAGGACCAGCGTACAGGAGAGAAGCAGAGGAATAAGACCAACCAGATAGAGTATACACAGAACAGGCCGGCAACCAGGGCAGGGCAAGATTCCGAGCAGGGCAGAACAGGACACAGACAGGATTCAGAGCCACCAGTCCAGGTACAGAGCAGTTAAACCAGCTTCAGAGCAGAACAACCCCACAACTAGGCTCAGTCCCCGAGCCCTTTATAAACACCTGCTCCCTAATAGGCGACAGGTGTACCTCCTTAAGCCAAGATGATCCAATGGCTCCGTGTGACAGGAGGGCTGGCTGCAAGGCCCGGAGTCCGGAGTCCGTGGACCGGAGCAAGAACTGGAAGGCGGACTCCGGACCGGACCCCAACATTCCTGATGGCAGCAGTGAGAAGACAGCATGACCTGGGTGGTGGAGATCCCTAATGATGGTTACTTCTTTTTTGTATATGTGCTGAATGGTGGGAAGACTTTATCTGTGAAAGACTCTTCAGCCTGTGCTAAAAGCTATGGAGAGAAATGTGCAAAAGAGCTTTTGAATTCTTTATGTTAAATTGCACATCTATTTTGATTTTTTAAATATTTGTAGTCTTTAAGGAGAACAATTACAATGGTCACAGAAAATTATTTTAATCTACATTTTCCAGCAAGGGTTTCTGTTTGTAAACAGCAGGGAATTAAGGACAATAATGAGAAACCATTACAGCATCCTAATGAAGACACATAGGGTATTCCAAGTATGTTCTGCATATTAAATATTCCACATTTCTTCCAGCATCTATAATCTTGCCCTATCCTCCATTCATTTATTGGCACTAAATTTAGGCAGATTTAATTGTGCACCATAATTGGTCGGATCCCCATCCTCTGCTACAGCACACTGGAGCAGAAACTGAAGTAGCTTTCAAAGGCAAACTTTTTAAAAACTATTTCCATTAAAATGTAACCCTTTCTAATATATAGTTTGTACCATCTCCTTTTCTGATTTTTGTGCCATTTACTATTTGAAACCAGTTGGCAATAAAATCTGAATGCAAGAGATTCTTGTGTCGGGATGCCACGGTAGCACAGCGCTTTACAATACAGGTGACACAGGTTCGATTCCCGCTGCTGCTGCCTGTAAGGAGCTGGTACGTTCTGCCCTTGACCATGTGGGCTTCCCCCAGGTGCACTGGTTTTCTCCCATAATCTGAGACATACAGGTTGGTAGGTTAACTGTTCATTGTAAATTTTCCTGTGATTAGGCTAGGATTAAATCAGGAGTTGCTGGGCAGTGTGGCTAGGAGGGTCTATCTGAACTGTATCTAAATAAAATAAAATAAAATTCTGCAGGTGCTGGAAATTGGGGTTGAGAGGAGTGATATATCAGCCACGATGGAATGGCAGAGCAAGCTCATAGGGCCAAATGCCCCAATTTTGTTCCTGTGCCTTATGGTGTAATTCATTACAACAGTGCATTCAGGTTGTGCATGAGAAAATAATAACACGGTGTGGAATAAAGTCAAGTCAAGTTACTTTTTGTATTGTCATTTCGACCATAACTGCTGGTACAGTACATAGTAAAAATGAGACAATGTTTTTCAGGGCCATGGTGTTACATGACACAGTACAAAAACTAGACTGAACTACATAAAAAACAACACAGAAAACAACTACACTAGACTACAGACCTACCCAGGACTGCATAAAGTGCACAAAACAGTGCAGGCATTACAATAAATAATAAACAGGACAATAGGGCAGTAAGGTGTCAGTCCAGGCTCTGGGTATTGAGGAGTCTGATAGCTTGGGGGAAGAAACTGTTACATAGTCTGGTCGTGAGAGCCCGAATGCTTCGGTGCCTTTTCCCAGACGGCAGGAGGGAGAAGAGTTTGTATGAGGGGTGCGTGGGGTCCTTCATTATGCTGTTTGCTGACCTCACTATCCGCTGCAGGGTCTTGTGATCCGAGATGATGCAATTTCCAAACCAGGCAGTGATGCAGCTGCTCAGGATGGTCTCAATACAACCCCTGTAGAATGTGATGAGGATAGGGGTGGGTGGAAGATGGACTTTTCTCAGCCTTCACAGAAAGTAGAGATGCTACAGAGAAAATACAATGCAGGTAGACAATAAAGTGCAAGTTTCTAATGAGGTAGCCAGAGAGATCAAGAGTCCAGCTTATAGTACAAGGAAACTGTTTAATAGTTTTACAACAGTGGGATAGAAACTGGTTTTTGAGCCTAGTGTTTGGTGCTTTCAGGATTTTGTATCATACCTGTAGTATCCATAAGAACATTTTTCATCCTTCCAAACCATTCACACTGCGATAAGTGTCCAGGATTTTGGGAGCATCCATCCAACTTTATTGTCCTTTACAATTGCAGTTGGGGGTCCTACGTTTGTCTAAAGGTTTCTGTATACAATTCCTTCCTCAGAAGGCTACAGAACTTTTGCATGAGTCATGCACAAGAAATGCTGGAGGAACTCAGCAGGTCAGGCAGTATCTATGGTGAGGGATAAACAATCAGGCCAAGACCCTTCATCAGGACTTTCCCAATAAAATCCGCCTTATTTCACAACAAGGTGAGTTGAATTAAAAGATCTGTAAATGTTTGAATACTGATTGAAAAAGAGGCTATTTTAAGCATTTGAAAGTCATCACAGGAAACAAAAATGGACAAATTTTACAGCAATACATTTAAAATGTTTTAGAGGTCACCCCTGAACCAGATCAATAAGGGTAGAGACTCCTTGTAATCCTTCACTGTGGTCAAAAGGTAGCCAAGGAAACAAGTCGATAGCTAAATCAGCAAACAGTACAGTTAGATATATTTCCCACCAGACAGAGTAGTTTAAACACTTAAATAAAAGACTCTGGACTCAGGCTGATGTCTTGGACTTGTGAATTTGCATGTAGATACAGACTAAAACTGCTCAAGGGCTATGGGCCTGATAGTCAGTTCTACTAAATACTTTCAGGTTGAATTACAATAATGAGTTATGACAATTTGACATCAGCTTCCATGGATTTATTAGAGCTAATCCTTAAAATAAATGAGCCTGGGTTTAGCTCCAATAAATCTTATGAAATTAAACACTTATAAATTAAGCACAATTTTATAAATATCTGCTTAAAGATGTAAATAAGTAATTAGCCAAACGGCAGAGACACACACACACACACACACACACACACACACACACACACACACACACACACACAATGCTGGAGGAACTCAGCAGGTCAGGCAGCATCTATGGAAAGAAATAGAGTTGACATTTCGGGCCTAGACCCTTCATCAGGACACATATCACCCGATGAAGCGTCTCGCCCCTAAATGTCAACTCTTCATTCATCCTAATGAGTTCTATTGGGTTTCTTTGTTTTGTGGCTGCCTGTAAAGTGACGAATCTCGAGGTTGTATATGGTGTACATACTTTGAAAATAAATGTACTTTGAAAACATGATAATAGAAAGTTCAGGATAAATATCACTTTGGGCAACTGGAAACTAACTAGAACAACAAATATGCATTATAATTACATTAATGTGCTGGGAATATTTAACATCATTCCTGTAGATGACTTTGCATCTACAGTTGAAGGCATTGCAAACTGACTATTTGAGATACACAGTTTTTTAATTGTGATCAAGTCAAATGTATCTTCTACACTAAACTTCACAGAACTCAACAAAGTTAGTGTTAAAAAAATCTCTATTTAAAATTCAGAAAAGGCAAAGAGGTAAGGAGAAAGTGAAAGTGAGTTCTGTGATAGGTAGATAGATGTTCTGAGAAACACAAGAGATTCTGCAGATGATGGAAATCAAGAGTAACACACACGAAGTGCTGGAGGAACTCAGCAGGCCAGGCAGCATCTATAGAGAGGAATAGGCAGTCAGCGTTTTAGGCTGAAACCCTTCTTCAGGGCTTAGCAATTCAGCAACGAGGAAACGACAACTGTTTATTCCTCCCCATTGATGCTGCCTGACCTGCTGAGTCACTCCAGCAGTTTCTGTATGTTACTCTCCATTCTCTTGGCTGGAGAACAGCCTTTTGTAGCTTTCTATAAAATCATTCCTTCCTGAAACTCAAAATAAATTGTTTCAAAAAAAAAGAGGATTCTCTTTCAAGCACTCTTTACAACTTAAATTCTTGGTATTACTTTTTTATTTTCACATTATTTGTGTTATTTTACGAATTGCTTATTTGTCAGTCTTTGCAATGTATAGTTATTGTAAATGCTATTTTCCTGTAAATGCCTGCAAGAAAATGAATCTCAAAGTAGCTTATTCTAATATTTTGTATATGTTTGAGTTGAGTCTTCAGTCTGCTGCTAGGCTTTACTAGCATTTTCTGTTTTTGCTTCACATTTCCAGCTTTTCCAGTTTTACTGATGTTCATATACAGTTACAAAGGGTTCCATTGCTCTGATTTCCCCTGCTTCCCATTCAATTCCATGTTATAAGCTGAGATATGTTCCTAGGGGATGTTTGCTTTTAAATTGACATCTTATTGGAGGCGACAAAGTGACTCTTGCAAACAAAACAAATTTGTAGATATTTATTTTACATTGTCATTAAGTGTGTATATTAAAAGATCCAGCAGTGGTAGGTGGAGAACACCTTCACTGAACTGTTCCCACAACCTATGGACTCACTTTCAAGTACTTTTCATATCATGTTCTCGATACTTATTCACAGACAAGAGAAAAACTGCAGATGCTGGAAATCTGAGCAACACACACAAAATGCTGCTCAGCAGGCCAGGCAGCATCTATGGAAATGAGTACAGCTGATGTTTTGGGTCGGGACTGAGAAAAAAGATGAGGAGTCAGAGCAAGAAAGTTGAGGGAGGAGAGGAAGAAGCACAAGGTGATAGGTGAAACTGGGGGGTGGGTGAAGTAAAGGGCTGGGAAGTTGATTGGTACAAGAGATATAGCTCTGTATCTCTTTCACCAATCAATGTTCCAGCTTTTTACTTATTATTATTTATTTTCTTTCATATTTACACAGCTTGTCTTTTGCACTGTTTGGCTGTCCTGTAGGTGTGGTCTTTCATTGACTCTATTGTGGTTATTGGATTTACTGTGTATGCCCGCAAAAAATGAATCTCAGGGTTGTATTTAGTGACATATATGTACTTTTATAATGAATTTACATTGAATTTTGAACTTTGAGTTGAAGACTACATAACACAGTCCTTAAAGTAGTACCTAAAAGCATATATGATTGTTAATATTACATGAGCAGGAGTTAAATGTCAGGTCTACACTTGGCATTTGATGTCCAGAGATGTGGATGGGTGGAAAAGGTCATCTACAGTCCAGGCTTCTACTCCATGTTCAAAAGCCAGCGAAGTGCACAGGTAATGAACTATGTTCCCTCTAAGCTGTGCGTGTGTGCATGCACACACACGTTTTTCAACTAGTGCTCAAAGGAAATCAATGTGCACACAAAGGGTTAGTTACCTAAAATAATGTACTAATTAATAATTATACTTATTGAAAATAATCTTTTAGCTAAATGTTTCTGTTAACTAGTTAGTCGGTTTTTCAAATACCACGATGCACACCACTAATTTACATCACCTCATCTTTCCTGTTCCGGTTTGTACAGTTGCACAACGGCGGCAGCCATCTTTGGCAGACAGTGTTCATATCATAAAGTTTACAGAGATCTGGTTCAAACCCTGTAGATAGCTTACTAAGTTTTTATTGAAAAAAATATTGATTCACTATGTTGAATTCAAAAGAAGCAAAGGGCATGAAGGGCAAAGGAACAGCAAATTTGTTTACAGTTGAATGGCTTAACAAAATAGTAGAAACTGCTACAGCGAAAGCTCATGAGGTCATGAACATCCAGCTATGAGAAATATTTATGTATGATTCAGAAAATGCACTTATCTGTTTGTATTGCCGTGATGCGAAAGTTGCTGGAGAATTTGCTAGTGGAAAGAAGTGGGATGATATTTTGGAAACTTGACTTTTTGACGCGTCATTTGGCAAGTAAATCTCATTTGGACAGTGCACAAATGCTCAGGCAACAGAACCTGTCATTACCCGTTACAGGAGTGCTACACGTGTTACGGTTGAGTGCAGATGAGCAAGAGCAAAAACGATCAAACCCAGAGGGGATCAAAGTTGTTAACGACAGTGTGTTGTTAGCTGTTAAAATGAATAACTCCTTACATTCAGTTCAACACATTAATGAACATATGGAAAAGTATGTTCAACTCCCAGACAGCATTCAGTGTGCACATACTTTTGTCACAGGAAAAAAATTTGCACAACATAAGATTTTTGCGCACACTGATGACTAAAAATTAGAAGGAACATTGGTAATGAAGGACATCTCTGCTCTTAAAGGCCATGTGAGCAGGAGGCAAGAAGGCAAGTCATTCAGCATGCCCAGAGTTCAAGGCTGGAGTTCTGCGTCCCATCATTAGCTAGTCCCAGCATTGATCCTGAAAATCAGAGCCTGAAGGTTGATTGGACATCTAGAAGTCAAAGCCCCATGACCAAAGCCTGGAGATTGAAAGCTGAAGGCCTGTCTTAGAGTTGGAAGACAGGAGTGTATGTTGGGGTGGTGGGATGGAGGAGGAGGGCTTGCTTTGCTGTTGCTGTTTATTGTGTTCTGTGTCATTCTGTGCATCATGGGTAAGCGATGTAGATACCAGAAAATGTGGCGACACCTGCGTGCTGCCCTCAGCTCGTCCTTGGATTGTTCTGGTTTTTAATGCAGATGATACATTTCACTGCATGTTTCAATACACATGATAAATAAATCTGAATCTCAATATAAATCTGAAATGATCCATATGCTACTTCCTCAAATATACTTAAGGGGTAAATATTGGGTGCTCATTTGGACTGGGCCCACACTAGGTCCTCCAAGTGTCTGTAATAACTCTGGAATGATAACATGGATCTGGTGACTCTGGGTCTGCTCAAACTGAAATATTGCTGGCACTCCGACCCTTAATACACCTAAAGTAGAGACGGAGCTGGCAACAAAACATCACCTCTTGTTACAAGCAAGAGAAAATCTACAGATGCCGGAAATCCGAGCCACACACACACAAAATTCTGGAGGAACTCAGCAGGACAGGCCGCATCTATGGGAAAAAAAAGCACAGCTGACATTTTGGGCTGAAACCCTTTGGCAGGACTGGTTACAATTGCCTATATTCACCTATAATTGCCTATCATGGCAATAATTGCCTTATAATTACCTATAGTTATAATTGTTAAGTTTTTGTAAAAGGTTTTAAATGCCAAAGTTGTTTGAAATCCATAAACCTCCTTTAAATAGTCAAAATTAATAATTATAAGAGCATAGAATTAATTAGAACATCAAATATTAAATCATTTACAATAAGATAAGTCAAATATCTGTTGTTAGTAGAATCTCAGGTGGTGACAAGATGGTGTAGGGGAGTGAAATAGATTAACTGTTTGAGTGGTTTCACAACAACAACTTTGCACTCAACACCAGTAAGAACAAAGAATTGATTGTGGACTTCGGGAAGGGCAAGTTGAGAAAATGCACATCAGTCCTCTTTGAAGGGTCTAAGGTAGAATGGGTGAGCAGATTCAAGTCCCTGGACACAACATCGCAGAGGATCTATCCTATGCCCAAGACTTTGATGCAATCGTGAAGAAGGCACCCCGCCAGCTATACTTCACTAGGAGTTTGAGGAGAATTGGTTTGTCACCAAAGACTTCAGGAAGTTTTTGCACATGTACTGTGGGGAGCTTTCTGACTGGTTGCATCACCGCTTGGTATGGAGGCTCCAATGCATAGAGTCAAAGAGACTGCAGTGGGTCGTAAACACAGCCATGTCCATCATGGCACCAGCTTCTCCACCAGGGAGAACGCCTTCAAAAGGCCTCAGGAAGGCGGCAGCCATTATGAAGGACCCTCACCATCCAGGACATACCCTCTTCTCATTACTACCATCTGAAAGAATTTACAGAGCCTGAAGATCTACGTTTTAGGAACTGTTTCTTCACCTCCACCATCAGATTTCTGAACAGCCCATGAGCTCACGAACGCTACCTCAGAATTCCTCTTTTGCTCTGTCTATCTACAGTATTGATTTATTTTTATTTATTTCTTTACTTATTGTAACTTAGTCATTTATATGTCTTTCACTGGACTAGTAGAGTTCCTAGGCAGAGTCTGCAGACTGAACATTAAGCAAGAAACCTGTAATTCATTTGTAAATGAATAAGACGACAACACTTTGTATAAGCTAAGCAGTCACCAGATATTGATAGCTGTTTTTACTTAATTCTGGTCTATTCTGCTATATAAATCACCTCAAGACTGATCAAGGCCACCGGTATAGTTACATTGAAAACAATGATTTATAGGCAGTACACTGCAGAGGCATTTAACAAGGCTTTTGCATATTGATAAAGTCTTTTCTCCCATGAATACCTTGTTTAACATACTACTGCTATTGTACTGTTTTCATATTGACTCAAATTTCCATTGCATGTCGATCCTCTAACAAATGTGCCAATGTAACAATAAATACTCATCAATAGAAAACTGGATTAACTTATTAAATATTATATTTAATTACAACCCACATACGCTCTGCAAAACAAAATATGATTTGGATCAATTTCAAAATTCAACATTTCAAAATAAATTTATGATCAAAGTAAGTATATGCTGTATATGACATATTATGTTGAGATTCATTTTCTTGCAGGCATTCACAGTTGAACTAAGAAATCCGATATAATTAATGAAAAACTACACACAAAGACTGACAAATAGCTAGTTTGCAAATGAAGACAAACTGCAAATAGAATAAATAAATAACACTGAGAACATGAGTTGCAGTCCTTGAAAGTGAGTCCATGGATCATGTTCAGCGATCAGTTCAGAGTTGAGGTGAGTGAAGTTGGCATGGCCAAGTGGCTAAGGCATTGGTCTAGTGATCTGAAGGTTGCTAGTTCGAGCATTAGCTGAGGCAGCGTGTTGTGTCCTTGACCAAGGCACTTAACCACACATTGCTCTGCGATGACACCGATGCCGAGCTGTATTGGCCTAGCCGTGGAGAGGGGAGACTTGCAGCATGGGCAACTGCCAGTCTCCCATACAACCTTGCCCAGGCCTCAGTCAACATCGAAAGCGATGGACAGCCAAAGAAGAAGAGTGAATTTATCCTTGCTGGTTCAAGAGCCTGATGGTTGCAGGTGATGCACCATCAATAACTCACTCTGAGACGTAAGAAGCGAGATATCGGCTTTTATTGACTGGAAAAATGAACAACACTACATCCTGGAGAAATGAGGCCGGACCCAGGCCTCAATCGCCTTTATACAGGGGTCTGTGGGAGGAGCCACAGGAGCAGTCCAGACAGGTATATGTAGTTCACCACAGCAGGTTACTAACCTTCAAAGGTTTCAAAGGTACATTTAAGGTCAGAGGAATATATACAATATACATCCTGAAATTCTTTTTCTTCACAACAATCCACAAAAACAGAGGAGTGCCCCAAAGAATGAATGACAGTTAAATGTTAGAACCCCAAAGCCCCCTCAGCTCCCCCCCAGGTGTAAACAGCAGCAAGGCAATGATCCCCCTCCCCCCCACCAGAAAAAAGCATCAGCGCCCTCCACTGAGCACTCAAGCGTGCAGCAAAGCCTCAATAAAGACACAGACTTTCAGTACGCTCATTCACCCGGTAATTCCACATACCACAGGCTCTCTCTCCCCCTAATAAGGGAAAAAGAGGTGTCCCCGTTTCACAGCGAGAGGGGAGACATAACAAACAACTCGCCGATTTACGATGTTAGAAATCTGTTGCTTTGCTTTTTCCAAGCACTGTGCCCAAAGTACTCAGTCTCTAGGCAAACAGCCAGCAGCCAGCTGGCTGCTTTTGATCTTCTCTCTCCCACAACACCCCGATTCCCTGCAGAGGCACCGACCACGAGTCCATCTGCCTCCAGATCCACGAAATCCCGGAACTCCGGAGGAGCACTAATCTTCTCGGCTACGTCCTTGGTATATCGAATAACAGCCAGCCGTGAGGCCCTGAGAACGGGTCCCATTCCCGTAAAGAACCAAAGTCAGAATGTACCTCCAGGTCAGCACCCTGAAAGGGGAAAATAGAGATAACAAAGATGGAAATAGAGCTGTTTCTGAAGATGCAAGCAAAGGAGTCGCCATAACTGTTCCCAAAACTGGCGTTGTGGGACCTGAGGCTCCTGTACCTTCTTCCTGATGGCAGCAGTAAGAAGAGAGCATGGCCTGGATGGTGGGGGTCCTTGAAGATGGATGCTGCTTTCCTGTAACAGTGTTCCTCATAGATCTGCTTAAAAGCAAGCAGTCGTTTGCCTGTGATGAGCTGAATCCATTTTTTCTTTTGTGTGGGCTTTTCCATTCTTGGGCATTGGTGTTTCCATACCAGGTCATGGTGCAACCATTCAGGACACTCTCCACTGTACATCTATAGAAGTTTGTCAAAGTTTTAGATGACAGGCCGAATCTATGCAAACTGATCAGAAAGTAGAGGTGCTGTTTTGCCTAATTTGCAATGGCATTTACCTGTTGGTCCCAGGACAGATCCTCTGATATAACGCCCAGGAGTTTAAAGTTATAGATCCTCTCCACCTTCGATTCCCTAATGAGGACTAACTCATGGACCTCCAGCTTCTTCCTCTTATAATCAACTTTCAGTTTTGCAGATGGTGGGTGAGATGTTGTTGTTGTGACACTACTTCACCAATGTTTTAATCTCCTTCCTATATGCCGATTCATCACTGCCTTTGACTTGGCTATCAACAATGGTGTCATCAGCAAAGTTGAGTATGGCATTGGAGCTGTACTTAACCTCACAGTCATAGGAATAAAGCAAGTCATGCAGGGGCCTAAGCACACAGCCTTGATTGTGGAGGAGATGTTGCTGCCAATCCAAATTGATTGGGGACTGCAAGTAAGGAAAGTAAGGACCCAGCTGGAAAAAGAGGTATTAGGCTTATGTCTTGGAGCTTATTGATGAGCTTCGAGGGGCTGATAGTGTTGAATGCTGAGCTGTAGTCAATGAAGATGTCTGCATCTTCACTGTCGAGATGTTTTGGAGCTGAGTGGAGAACAAATGAAATGGAATCTGCTGTTGATCTGTCGTGACCTGGTGTTACATATTGTATTTTGCTAATTTTGGAACTGGAAAGCCATCTATTAACCAAGAACATGTATGTCACCATAAACAACCCTGAGATTCATTTCCTTCTGGGCATACTCAATAAAACTATAGAATAATAACCATAATAGAATCAATGAAAGACTGCCCGACTAGGGCATTCAACCAAAGTGCAGAAGGCAACAAACTGTGCAAATATAAAAGAAGGAATAATAATAGACAGATAGATAGATAGATAGATAGATAAATAAGCAAGCAAGCGATAAATATTGTGAACGTGAGATGAAGAGTCTTTCAAGGTGAGTCCATTTTTTGTGGGGATATATCAATGATGGGGCAAGTGAATTTAACCCCTTTGGCCTGATGGTTGAAGGGTAGTAACTCTTCCTGAACCTGGTGGTGTGAGACATGAGGCTTCTTCCAAATGGCAGCAACAAGAAGAGAGCATGCTTCTGCGTCTCTGCAATCAACACTGGTGCACCTCAGAGCTGTGTGCTTAGCCCACTGCTCTACTCTCTCTACACCCGTGACTGTGTGGCTAGGCATAGCTCAAATGCCATATATAAATTTCCTTATGATACAAACATTGTTGGCAAAATCTCAGATGGAGGCGAGAGGACGTACAGGAGTGAGATATACCAGCTGGTTGAGTGGTGTCGCAGCTCAACATCAGTAACACTAAAGAGCAGATTGTGGACATCTGAAAGGGCAGGTTGAGGGAACATGAACCAATCCTTAAAGTAATCCCTGAGGATCTAACCTGGTCCCAACATATCAATGCAGCAATAAAGAAAGCAAGACAGCGGCTATATTTAATTAGGGGTTTAAGGAGATTTGACTTATCACCTAAGACACTCAAAAACTTCTACAAATGTACTGCAGAGAGCATTCTGACAGGCTGCATCACTGTCTGGTATGTGGGGGGTGGCTACTGCACAGGGCTGAAAGAAGCTGCAGAAAGTTGTAAAGTTAGTTAGCTCCACCTTGGGTACTAGCCCCCATAGCATCCAAGACATCTTTAAGGAGTAGTGCCTCAGAAAGGAGGTGTTCTTCATTAAGGACCCCATCACCCAGGACATGCCCTCTTCTCATTGTTTCCATCAAGGAGGAGGTACAGAAGCCTGAAGGCACACACTCAGTGATTCAGGAACAGCTTCTTCCCCTCTTCCATCCAATTTCTGAATGGACATTTAACCCATAAAAACTACCTCACTTTTATTATTTCTGATTTTGTACTATTTTTAATTGAACTATTTAATCTGCATTCTGTAATTGATTTACTTTGTTTTACTATATGTTTATGTACTGCATTGTACTGCTGTCGGTAAGTTAACAAATTTCACAGCATAAGCCAGTGATACAAAACCTGATTCTGATTCTGCTCTAGCTGATGGGGGTCCCTGATGATGGATGCTGCTTTCCGGCAACAGCATTTCAGGTAGATCTCCTCCGTGTCTGCGAGGCCTTTATCCGCGATGGACTGGGCCGAATCCACTACTTTTTGAGGGATTTTCACTACTTTAGTGAAGTGCCTCCCAGTGAAGCAGTGGTGCGGGGTCCAGTTCAGGGATCAGATCTAAGCTGGTCTGTAGATCCACTTATCATTTTAGGCTACCTTTGCTCTGTCACAGGAGGGGAATGCATTGGGTGACGTAACAAAGGGTAGGGGAGCTTGATGGAGATGCTACGGTATGAATTACCAGTGATGGTAAATCAGAGACACGCACTTTTTAAGTTGCTAGTAAAATACTTTGGATGTGAAAAGTGAGATGTAAATCTAATCAACAACGTAATTAATCTTCTAAGCATTAGATTCCACACAGACTGCACTCTTATAAAATCATAGCAGTTTGTTCACATCCCATGATTTGAATTTACCACTCTCATTATCTCTCCCTCGAGTGTTTGTTTTTAAAAATGTCTTATTTGCTTTTTATATTTGCTTGATTTCACAGTTCACCTCTTTGCGTTAGCAGCAGTACCCTGATCGTTCCCCAGATTTGTACTTTGGAGCATCAGCCTTGTGCTCCACCGGGAGAGGTTACAGAGTCTCCGGAGACGTTGTCACACACAACAGTGGGCACGAGCCCTCCAAGAGTGACATCGGCACTCATTCTCACACATGCTGAATATTAATGCTTATGCAAATTACAGGACAACAAACCCACCAGAGAATACAATTGGAAAACAATTATCATCTTCCAGAGTTCAAAGGCATTGTGCTGTAGGATCCCTCTAGATCTTTATATTGTACCCTTTGGGACAAATAACTTCAAAGGGGCTCAGGGACCACTGGACTGACCATTTGCCATAAGAAGGAAGATTCCCGGAGGATTTACTGTGCTGAGTCTGCGAGCAATTCTATATATTTTCCTCATAAATCCATCCAAAGGGAATAATCATGAATCAGCATCAAAAGATGTAACAAAGGGTGTGAAAATTGAAAGGATTAGCTGCTATAGCATTGGAAAGCTGAAGCGTGGATTAAAGATCCCCATTTTAATTTAAAATAAACATCATTTATTTGATACACATTCCACTTTGAGTTAAATCATCAATTGCGAGTCAATTGATAAGCCACTAACGTACTGCATTCATTTGATTTCCTGCTAAATCGCTCTATAGGCTGGATTGTGATTTTTTGTACTCAGACAAGACAGTCACCCAGCATGATACGTGTTGACTTGGATGAATCAGCCAGAAAGGAAGTGGATAGGTTCAAAGCTTAACAAGAAAGTGGAAGATCACAAGAGAAGGGAAAAAATGTGGCTTTGAAACAAGGATGTAAACGCTACTCCATGACAGAGTGGGAATGATAGATTAATTCCACTGTCATAGCGAGAGTTCTAAGTACAGGAGATTGAACTGAAGCAAAAAAAAAAATCACTTGTTACTGCTCTTCACTCGATGTATTTCTGCTGAAAATATTTTATGGAAGAAGTTGCCATACTTTCTTTCACAGCTTGTTTCTTTGACTCTTTCAACTGTTTACTGAGTAGAACATAGAACGTAGAAATCCACAGCACATTACAGGCCCTTCGGCCCACAATGTCATGCTGACCATGTAACCTACTCTAGAAACTGCCTAGAATTTCCCAACCACATAACCCTCTATTTTTCTAAGCTCCATGTACCTATCTAAGAGTCTCTTAAAAGACCCTATTGTATCCGCTTCCACCACCATCGCAAGCAGTGCATTCTATGCACCCACCACTCTTTGTGTGAAAAACTTACTTCTGACATCCTCCTTGTACCTACCTGCAAGCACCTTAAAACTTGCGTCAGCCATTTCAGACCGGGAAAAAGCCACTAGCTATCCACACGATCAATCATCAACAGTAAACGTACTCATCATGAATAAATTAACATTGTTAGCTGTATGACTGACTGCCCTGCCTGCAGCATATTTAATGAGATCATCTCTACACCTGTACACCTGCTCATTTATGCAAATATCTAATCAGCCAATCAGGTGGCAGCCTCACAATGCATAAAAGAATGCAGACATGGCCAAGAGGTTCAATTGTTCGGTACAAACATCAGAATGGAGAAGAAATGTGATCTAAGTAACTTTGACTGTGGAATGATTGTCAGTGCCAGGTTGGGTGATTTGACTATCTCAGAAACTGCTGATCTCCTGGGGTCTTCGAGATTCAAGTGCATTTATTATCAAAGAATGTATAAATTATACAACCTTGAGATTTGCTTGCTCACAGGTAGCCACAAAGCAAGAAACCTGAAAGAACCCAATTAAAGAAAATAAAGAATAAAAATAAAATTAAAAGACCAACACATAATGCTATAGCAGCTAATGTAACACACAAAAAAAAAATCATGCAAGAAATTGAAGCGAGCAATGACATTTTGAACCAAAATTGAGACATCAGATCCAAACACCGGAGCAGCCCAAACTAGGCCCAAAGCCTCGCTTATCAGTTTATCATACTAGCGGGCATGGAGCACAGCAGCCGGGGCAGTCTTCATTACCTCAGCGCTACAAAGAGAGGGGTGACCCTCACAGACAATGAGCAAAATCGGCTCTTGTCCCAGAACCTGTTACCCTGTCTTGACAGCCTATCTAGGCCAGCGTTTAAATTGACCAAACAATGAACAGCGAAAGGCTCTGGCGCCCTGGAGAGAGGAGTGAAGATCATGGAGAATGAGAGAAATTGTCTCTCGCCTCCAATCTGGGCCAGCTTTTAAATTGTCTAATCAGCTAATCGTACCTCACACTAGGACCTGGCTGCAGAAAAAGGCTTCAGGCCTAGACCACACCACCCAGCGATTCACTCCGGTCTCAGATTTCATTGCCCAGTCCAAAGCCGCTCTCGAGCTCTTCATATCAGCTCGGCACCCACAGCAGTCCAACTTTGCTCCCAGCCCAGTTGTACAGCACTGAATCCCCTCCGGCCAGGCCCTGACTTCTCCTTTCGGCAGCCCAGAGAGGTCTAACCTCGCTCCTGGGCCTGTGGCACGGGCATGACCACTCCTCTGCCACGGCCACGAATTCTCCTCTCAGTGCTCAGAATGATTCAGCCTTGCTCCCAGACCAGCTGTATGGGCAACAGAACTCCATGTGCAACAATTCTGTAACACAACACACCCTGTTGGCTCATCCCCAAAGCTCACCTCACCATCGTTCACCCTTTCACTGTTTGCAACACAAATTACTTCAGAAAAGTTATTGTTAGTGATGTTTTCGGTCTGATTTCTTAGCTTTTTAACTACCAGTAGCATCATTACGCATTTTCTAGAGTTTGCAGAGAAGGGTGCAAAAAAAAACATCCAGTGGGTGGCAGGTTCTGTGAGCAAAAATGCCTTGTTAATGAAAAAGGTCAGAGGAGAGTGGCCAGACCAGTTCAAGGTAACAGGAAGGAGACAGTAACACAAATAACCAAATGTTACAACAGTGGCGTTGATGCACCATCAATAACTCACTCTGAGATGTAAGAAGCGAGATATCGGCTTTTATTGACTGGAAGAATGAACAACACTACATCCTGGAGAATGAGGCCAGGCTCAGGCCTCAATCGCCTTTATACAGGGGTCTGTAGGAGGAGCCACAGGAGCAGTCCAGACAGGTATATGTAGTTCACCACAGGCGTACAGAAGAGCATCTCTGAACGCATAACATTTCAAACTTTGAAGCAGATGTTTCAAAAGGTTCAGAGGTTCATTTATTATCAAAGTATACAACCCTGAAATTCGTCTTCTCCAGATAGCCAAGAAAGCAAGAAAGAAAAGAACAGCAGCACAATCACCAACCCCAAAATCCCCCTTCCACGCACAAAAGATCAAACAAAAATGGAAAAGGCACATCAATCCCAAAATCCCCTTCCCCCACACACAAAATAAACACCCAGAATATAAAAATCTCTGAGACTGAAAGAAAAAGTCCAAGACCATATCCAAAATGCAGAAAACCTGGGTAACATTCTCTGGGCACAGCGGCAGGCCCTCCCTTCTCCAGCAGCAGAACGATCCCACCAGCGATCAAAAGGCAGCCAGCCAGCGGTCTCCTTCTGCATTTGCCTCGATGTTTAAATCTCCCTCGTTACTTTAATCAGCGAACAATGGAAGCTTTAATTGATGATACGGGATCAAACATCGGCTTGCATACCGTCCTGCAGCTTTCTCGCCATGACGTTTGTGCACAATGCCTCTGTCTCCCGGAATCCTCTTAGAGACTGCAGAGCACTGGAACACCCTAATGATCGTCGAACTGCAAATCACAGGCTCCATCAGTTCCAGAATCACAATCAAGACGGAAAGCAAATGTAAAAGATAAAAGAAGTGAAATATATGGTTTCATGGTCTATCCAGTCGGAATGTTGTACGCAGGTGCCATACGTAGATGGACTACAGCTTCAGAAGACCATGAACTTACACTCAGAGGCCTCTTCTTACACTCAGAGGACTTACTGATGAGAGTGACCACTCACTATATACTATTTGCTAGTTACAATTGTAATGTGGCAGCATAGGAGTCAAGTTAAGCATTTCTTGACAATATCAATTTCTTTTCTTGGATTATTCTGTGTGGATTGTTGCATAGCCCTCAACAACACTTGGGAAGCAAGAATTGCTAGTTTTTGAGGATGGAAAATGGAATAGCTTTGCCGATATCTATAATCCCCAAGATTTCAACTCTCCACATATCAACCTCATCAGGATTTCTGGTGTTTGCTTTAGTTCTTCCATCTCTGCTCTTTCATCTCATTTACACTGTTAGCCACAGTATGTATTTTTAGTCTCAACCCGAAATGTTAACACTTTATTCCTCTCCATAGAATCTGCCTGACTTGTTGAGTTCATCCAGCATTCTGTGTGTGTGGCACTCTGGATTTCCAGCATCTGCAGAACCTCTTGTGCTTACCATATGTATTTTCATTGACTTGATCAGGGATTTCAACCCCACAGAAAGACAGGCCTACCGCACAGAAAGGTGTTATTTTGCCTTTTATGCCTGTTCTACTCCCTTGAAGAGTGCTGTTCAGTCCCACCTCACAGGTTTATATCCGTAATCCTGCAAATTTCACATCCTCTATAACTGGAGAGTTCTCCTACAATCACAATAACTATTTTCTTTTCACGTCATTTTTTAAATCTCTGACAGGTCACCTATCTATTTATTTTAAAGTATAAGCGCTTAAGAACATGTCCCACCAGGCTCAAGGATAGCTTCTATCCCGCAGCTGTAAGACTCTTGAACAGACCTCTTGTGTGACAAAGATGAATTCTGTTTGACCATCAGTCATAGGAGCTCTTGATCACTCAATCTACCTCATCACAGATGTTGCACTTTATTTGTCTCCCTGCACTATACATTCACCATAACTGCAGCGTAATATTTTGCATTTTGTCATGTTTCCCTTGATGTTCAATGATCAGTCTGGATGGCATGCTGAAAAAGCTTTTCACTCTGCTTCAAAGTCAAAGTAATTTTTTTAAGACCATAAGACACAGGAGCAAATTTATGCTATTTGTTCCATTGAGCCTGCGCTGCCATTCGATCATGGCTGATTTATTATCCCTTCCAATCCCATTTGCTTGTCTTCTCCCTGTAACCTTTGACTGGCTGACTAATTAAGAACCTATCAATCTTCATTTTAAATGTACTCAGTGACTTGCCTTCCACAGCCATCTGTGGCAATGAATTACACAAATTCACCACCCTTTATATAAAGGAATTCCTCCTCATCTTTGTTTTAAATGAACGTCCCTCTATTCTGAGATTGTGTCCCCTGGTCCTATACTCATCCACCATATCCTCCCCACATTCATTCTAATCCAGGCCTATCAATATTTGATAGGTTTCAATGAGAGCACAACCTGTTTTTCTAAACTACAGGCCCAGAGCCAGCAAACACCCCACATACACTATTCCCAGGATAATTCTCGGGACCCTCTCCAATGGTAGCACATCTCTTCTTAGGTAAGGGGTCTAAAACAGTTCACAATACTCCAAGTGTAGTCTGACCAATGCCTTATAAAGCCTCAGCATACTTTTTTGGTCTTGTATTCTGGACACCTCAAAATGAATGCTAATGTTGCATTTGCCTTGCATACAAATGACTTAACCTGCAAATTAACCTTTGGGGAATCCTGCACAGGCACTCCCAAGTCCCTCTGCACCCCTGATTTATTAACTCCCCAATTAAAAAATAGTCCACACCTTTATTCCTTCTACTGATGTGCATGATCATATACTTCCCTACACTATATTCCATCTTCCACTTCTTTGCCTATTCTCCCCATCTGTTTAAGTGTTCTGCACTCTCCCTGCTTGCTCAACACTACTTGTCTCTCCAACTATATTGTATGATCTGCAAATGTGGCCTCAAAGCCACCGATTCCATTGTCCAAATCATTCCCATACAACATGAAAAGAAATAGTCCTAATACAGAACCCCATGGCACGCCACTCATCACTGGCAGCCAACAGGAACAGACCCACTTTATTCCCACTCTTTGCCTCCTGCCAGACAGCCGATGTTCTATCCATGCTAGTATCTTTCCTGTAATACCATGGGCTCTTATCTTGCTTTGCAGCCTCATGTGCATCACCTTGTCAAAGGCCTTCTGAAAATCCAAGTAAACAACATCCACTGACTCTCCTTTGCCTGGTATTTCCTCAACAATTTCCAGATTTTTTTTTAAGCAAACCATGCTGCTGTTGGCCTATATTATCATGTGCCTATAAGTACACAGAAATCTCATCCTTAATAATGGACTCCAACATCTTATCAACCAATGAAGTCATACTAACTAGCCTATAATTTTCTCTCCTGTCTCCCTTCCTTCTTATGTAATGGAGTGACATTTGTAATTTTCCAGTCCTCTGGAGCCATTCCAGGATCTACTGATTCAGCTACATCTTTCAGAACCTTGAGGTGTAGTCCATCTGATCCGTGTGATTTATCTACCTTCACACCTTTCATCTTCCCAAGCACTCCCTCCTTAGTGATAGCAACAACACTTAGTTCTGTCCCCTGACCTTCTTGAGTTTCTGGCACACTGCTATGTCTTCTGCAGTGAAGACTGATGCAAAAAAAAAGAAAGGAGAAAACAAAAAGGGCCCATTATAATAAAACAGTCAAGTGTGCACAAGTCGGAGCTCATTCATCTCTTCCAAAAGTCATATTCACCCATCTTCAGGAGACCTCCGCACCTTGCTCCATTGAATCCCGGCCCCCCAAGGGTCAAATCCTATGACCAGTTCTCTCCAGCACCTCCGCTCCTCATGTCCCACCAGGGGACCCAGCTCAAACCCGGTGTCAGGCACACGACACAAAAACCCGGTCCCCTGACTGGACGGCTCACATTCCAAAGCACCCATTATCTCTAACCGTAACCCAAACACTGCTTCTACAGAAAGACCGTTATGTTAGCCGTGACACCTTTCCCAGGGTGTAACGATACCAATTACAAATTAAATTTGTATATGTACTGTTACACATCTGGGCTATAAGTATGTTAATATCTAGGAAATCCAAAGTGAAATGCCAGCAATTAAAAATTTGTGCATTGCCTCTCATTTTGTTAAATGGAATAGCATTGATGGTGTAACTGGTCTTCACATAGAGCTCGAAAATAAAATAACATAGAGCTCAAAACCTACCTGCAAGTTTGAATGATGTGGGCTCCCTTACCTACTTATTATAAAAGGAAATATGCTTAATTACTTTAACAGCTTTAATTTAGGTGCCCTGGGGGTTGATTGCATTCCATGATCAACGTTATCATTTCTATAAAGATTCCTGTGGTTGTCTCTACATTCTCCCCAATAGACTACTCATCTATTTATAATATATAGGCCTTTACAAAGATAATTTGAGATGCATTGACATTCTAAGACATTTGTTATCAAACTCTGAATGTCTCCATTTACTTGGCACTATAAATCATCGAGACATCTCCAAAAGTCAGTGCCTCAAGAAGAGAGCATCCATCATTAAGGACCCTGACCATCCGGGAGCTTCCCTGTTCTCATTGCTGCCATCAGGCAGGAGGTACAGGAGCCTGAAGACACACACTCAACATTTTAGGAACAGCTTCTTCCCTTCAATCTTGGGATTTATGAATGGCCCATGAATCCATGAACACTACCTCACTATTTACTCTCTTTTTGCACTATTGATTTATTTTTTAAATATTCCTTATTGTAACTTAGCTATTTTTTAATATATTGCACTGTACTGTTGTCACAAAACAGCCACATTTCACTATCTATATTTCAGTGATAATAAAGTGATTCTTGCTTCTTCTCCCTTCATTGCTGGTCCTGTTGAAGACTCTCAGCCGGAAATGCCAACTGTTCCTTTTCATAGATCCTGCCTGACCTGCTGAGTTCCTGTGGCACCTTATAAGTGTAACTCTGGCTTTCTAGCATCTGCAAGATATTTTGTGTTTAGAACCAGCCACATGCTGGCTAAGGAGAACAAATTGCTCCAACACATCGAGGTAGCAAAAAAGAAAATCAAGACCCTGAAACCCACAATGGATGTGGAGAACGGACGTGTGAGGTAGAAGAGTTGGAGCCTGGGTTCGGTAGTGGGATATGGGAGAGGTTAGAGGAGGGGTTCCCGACTGTGGGGTCCACGGATCATTTGATTAATGGCATTGGTCCATGGCATAAAAAAGGGAACCCTTGGGTTAGAGTTAGATCATCAGAGAACAGAGCATATGATGATGGAGCAGGATTGGTTATTTTGGGGACCTGGTGAAGGTTTTAGATGCTATTGGTTCAAGTAGCAACAGGAGACAGAATCACCTGATGAAGACTGGGTGAGAGAGCACTCAGGGAAGTGACTTAAAGAAAACGGAAGTCAAAAAACTACAGGGCAGTTAACATCTATCATAGGGAGCACATTAGAAGCTATTAATAAAGATGTTATGGCAGGACATTTAGAAAAATTCATCGTAATCTGGCAAAATCAACATGGTTTGTGAAAGGGAAATTAAGTCTGAATAATTTATTGGAGTTCTTTTACAAAGAAAGATCTGCAGTAGATAAAGTGGATAAAGGAGAAAGGATAGACTCTAGTCGATAGCCAAGATGCATTTGATGTAGGAGTCACAACAAAATTGCTGTGAAAATAGAAGTCACACTGTAGGACAGAATATATCAGCGTGGATAAAAGATTGGCTGTATCCCTCTCACTCCCCTGCTTATCCAGCTTCCCTGACTAAATCCCTATTTCAAACCCACATGATGGAGTGTCTTCTGAGTTGATTTCATATCTGGGAATATCAACTACAACTTGTGATAAATAACAAAGCCCACGTATCTTCAACTTTCTCTCAGCTGTGATGTGGGTGTTAATAGCAGACATCCGGAGTCAGAAACTTCTGCCTTCAGCGTCTTGCAGTTTCCAACGTGCATTATATTTGGACAAATCCACTGGGGTTTAATATATGTTTAATAGGGTATATTTGACTTAGACCTCATATTCTTTCTATCTGGGTAGCCTCCAACCGGACAGCATGAACATCGCTTTCTCTAACTCAGGTCATTACCTCCACTCCCCTTTTTCTCTTTTTTCCATTCCTCATTCTCACTACCCTTTCCTTCCCCTCACCTGCCTATCACCTCCCTCTGGTGTCCCTTCTCCTTCCTTTTCTCCCATGGCCCACCATCATCCTGTCAAATTCCTTCTTCTTCAGCCTTTTACCTCTTCCAGCTAAAACCTCCCAGCTTCTCACTTCATTTCTTCCTCCACCCATACACCTCCCCCTGTCATCTATCACTTAACAGTTTATACTACTTCCCCTCTTTCCAATTTCTTATTCTGCCTTCTATCCCCTTCCTTTCCAGTCTTGATGAAGAGTCTCAGCCCAAAACATCAAATGATTATTTCCCTCCATAGATGCTGCCCAACCTGCTGAGTGTTTAGCATCTCCCGTGTCTGTCTTGCTCCACCAGCACAGTACCTTCACACCCTTGTCTTCATTAACAAATAAATATCAATCATTTCTTCCTGGGGCACCATGCTGGTTGATGGTAGCTTCCCTGACAGCTTCAAGAAAGTCACCCATGCCCACATATTTTCCCAACAGGAGTTTTTAACTAATCTTGTTGCATTTCACATCTTTAAGATGATAATCGAAAATTTTGCAGGTCAACACTTCCCTCTGGACTTGAAGCACAGCTTGTCACAGATTTAGAACACCTGAAAGGAGATTTGTCCTTTATTTTTGAAAGCGAAGTCTTTAGTTGTGTTTTTAATAAAGCTTCAGATAATCTTGAGCTACTTCAGGAATGAAAATAATTCCTAACAACCTTGTTAAAACGTATTCTTCACATATTTTGACATTTTTTCTCTCAGCCACAAAACTCAAAAAGATCCATGCACAACATTTAAAAGATCATAAATCTATACAGTATGGGAGCAGAATCAGGCCATTCAGCCCATCGAACCTGCACTGTTATTCCATCATGGCTGATTTATTATCTCTCTCAACCTCATTCTCCTGCCTTCTCCCCATAACCTTTCATGCTCTGACTAATCAAGAACTTATCAACCTCCACCTTAAGTATACACAATAACTTGGTCTCCGCAATATTCTGTAGCAATAAATTCTACAGAGTCACCGCCCTCTGGCTGAAGAAATACCTCCTTGGCTCTGATCAAGAGGGACATCCTTGTACTCTGATATTCATAGACTCCCATACTATAGAAAACATCCTTTCCACATTCACTCTATCCAGATCTTTCAATATTCGATGAGTTTCAATGAGATCCCACCTCATTCTTCTGAACTCCAGTGAGGACAGGCCCAGAACCATCAAACACTCCACATATGTTCACCCTTTCATTCCCAGGGTCATTCTTGTGAATCTTCTCTGGACCTTCTCCAAGGCCAGCACTTCGTCTCTTAGATAACAAGCCCAATACATTTGAGAAGTTTCAAGAACAAGAAAGGTTTGAAGGAATATGGTCCAAATGGAGGCAACTGGGACTGCCTCAGGAAGTCACCTTGGTTAGTATGGATGTGTTGGACCGAACGGCCTGCTTCCATGGTGTATTACTCTATGGCTGCTCTAGGGGTCATAAGAAAATAAGCTGAAAATAAATACAGTGATTTAAAATTGAATCTTGATTGTCAGCAAAGTAAGTTCTGATTCTATTAGCAAGGTAGGGTGATGGTCAGAGCAAAGACAGCCTAATGGGAGAATACCAAGTACCTGGCTTCAGATTCAAGTTTAGATTTACCTATTGCTTCGACATCAAGACATACACAGTGAAATGCCTTGTTTGCGTTAACAGCCAGCGCAATCTGAGGATGCACTGGGGCCACAGGTATGGCCACACATTCTGGCACCAGCACAGCATGTCAATAATGCTCCAGCAAAACAACAAAGTAGACAACAAAAGAGAAGACAGCAGCAAAACAAGCCCTGTTCCTCCCTCCCACCCACACGCACAGACTGTCCTCTAACCACAGGACAGGTCTCCGGACTACAGCAACCTGTACTTCTGACCAGCCTTCAGCATTGACTAGTCACTGACAGGACCCTGAATTCCAAGCCTCAGACTCCGGGCTCGCCAACTCACTGGCCCTCTCGCGCCTCCTTCTCACATGGACATCTAATCCCAGGACCCACCAATCTGGGACATCCATCTAGAATATTACATCTGATTTAATTGAAGTTGCAAGAGTCCATTTGAACCGAGACCTATGCTAAAAAAAAAACGTAGTTCTGGATTAACAAAAATGTATTGGTTTTAAAGGCAACGAGAGAGTTTATTTCAACCTTCGCTGTAATAATAGAAGTCCAAAGATTACTATGGCTAAATTAGCTAATGCCTTATTCATGCATTCATTACCCTGCCTGCTATTTTAAGGGAGGCAGTAACCCATTTATTTAATCAGGTTAATGACTCTTAAAATAGTTGATAGAATAGTGTTGTATTAGTATGTCAAGCACCTATCAGCTAATGTTGTTAGAAGTAATTTATGAATGGATGCATGCAAACAAAATTTAGAAGTTTTATGACATTAGTTCAAACAGTTTGATGACATTAGTACAGTCAAGATGAGTTTGAAGATAAAGCTGCTGGGGAATTATGAGCTCCACTTAACTGAGTGGATTGATTGAGACAAGATATAACAGTGGTGTATTAATGAGGGTAGCACATCTTCCAGGATTTAATTCAGTGCCAATTGAGCCTCAGAAGCCCAATCAGTCAATGATTTGAATTCTCTTTGGGTCTGTTGTCAATTAAGTACTTTTTATAATACTTTCTTAATAACTTTTTATCTCTGTAATGATACAGATAGGTCTACTGCGGGTGCAATTTCACTGGCTCTCCAAGCAACACATACAATATGCCGGAGAAACTCAGCTGGCCAGGCAGCATCTGTGGAGCAGAGTCAACAGTTGACGTTTTTAGGCCAAGACCCTTCATCAGGACTGGAAAATAAGACGAAAAGCCAGAGCAACAAGATGGGGGAAGGGTTAAAAAAAATCGGAGGGCTGCAGAGATCACAGAGAGGGAAACAGCGAGAGGGGGTTTCACTGAATGCTCATCGAAGGGAATATTTAAACTTCTTCAGGGTAGGCATCTCTGGAAGAGATCTCGCAGTGTAGTAGTAGAATCACAAACATGAGAAAATCTGTAGATGCTGGAAATCCAAGCAACACACATGAAATTCTGGCTCTCACAGGCTCTCCACTTGGCCTTGGATCACCTGGACAATACCTACAACAGGCTGCTGTTTATTGATTACAGCTGAATGTTCAACACAATCATCCCCTCACTCCTAATCACCGAGCTTCAAAACCTGGCCCTCTTACCTCCCTCCGCAACTGAATCCTTAACCTCCTCGTTGGGAGACTACAGTCAGTCCTGATCAGAAATAATATTTCTTGCTTGCTGACAATCAACACAGGCACATCTCAAGGATGTGTGTTAACCCACTGCTCTACTGTCTCTACACTCATGACTGTGTGGCTGGGCACAGCACAAATGGCATCTATAAATTCGCCGATGACACAACTGTTGTTGGCAGAACCTCAGATGGTGACAAGGAGGCGTACAGGAGTGAGACAGATTGGCTGTTGAATGGTGTCGCAACAACCTTGCACTCAATGTCAGTAAAATCAAGGAACTGATTGTGGACTCAGGAAGGGGAAGTTGGGAAAATACAAACCAGTCCCCATGCAGGGGTCAGTCATGGAAAAGGTGATAATCTTCAGGCCTCTGGGTGTCAACATCTCTGAAGATCTAGACAGCTTGTCTCTGGAGATGGAGACCAAATTTGAGAAAGGAGAGGGAGGTAGTGGAAATGGACCGAGTGAATTGAAGCGCAGGGTGGAAGTTGGAGGAAAAGTCGATGAAATTGATGAGCTCAGGATGGGTACTTGAAGCAGCTGTCAGTGTAGTGTAGGAAGAGTTGGGGAGCATTACCATAGAAGGCTTGGAACATGGACTGTTCCACGTGGCCAACAAAAAGGCAAGCTGCCCCATGAGTTTGGAGAAAGAGAAAGGAGCTGAAGGAAAAATTGCTGAGGGCGAGGAGCAGTTCTTCCAAACAGTGGAGAGTGGTAGTGGAAGGGAACTTATTGGTTCTTTTATTGAGAAAGTGGCAGAGAGTTTTACAGACTTCTTGATGGTGTTAGAAGTGTATAAGGACTAGACATCCATGTTGAAAATGAGGCACTCAAGGCTAGGGGATTGAAAGTTGTTGAGGAGATCAGAAGTATGTGAAGTGCAGTGGATATAAGGGGGAAGGGATGGAGCCAAGGGGGATAGAATGTTGAGGTCTGTAGACACAGGTTCAGTGGGGCAGGAGCAGGTGAAGACAATGGGCCTACCCAGACAGTCAGGTTTCTGGATGTTGGGTAGGAGGTAGAAATGAGAAATCTGAGGTAAGGGAGCTATAAGTTTGGTGGCACTGGATGTGAGTTCTCCAGATCTGATGAGGTTGGTGATGGTATTGGAGATAATTTTCTGATAGTACGGAATGGGGTCCTTTTCAGGGGATAGGCATCATTAGGAGCCTGAGAGTCACCACCTGCCATCAGTCAGGTAGAGGTCAGTCTGCCACACTACAGCAGCTCTGCCTTTACCTGCAGGTTTGATGGTGAGGTTGGGATCGGTGCAGAGAGAGTGGAGGGCAGTGCTTTCAGAGGGGTAAAGTTCTTGACAGTCGGTTATAATACTAAGTTGTTGGGTATATTTAAAGCAAAGGTTGATAGGTTCTTGATTAGTCAGGGCATCAAAGGTTACAGGGAAAAAGGCAGGAGAATCCCAACGAGTTTGTAAGAATTCACACTAGGATAAGTGACCAGTATCCATCCACTTTAATTATCCTTCACAAGTTGGGGGTCCTATGTTCACCAAAGGTCTACTTCTACAGGAGCCTAAACAAAATTTTGCTTGCCTTCTTCGACCCTCACCCGTCTCTGGATGGGTCGTGGCTTCGTACAGCACTGCCCTGCCCTTAACTACAAGCAGCTGCAGAGAGCTGTGGACGCAGCTCAGCACATCACGAGAGACCAGCCTCCCCTCCCTCTGTACGTATTGCTGCCTGATTAAAGCAGCCAGCCTAGTCGAAGAACTCCCACCCTCCTCAGACATTGTCTCATCTCCCCCCTCCCATCAGGCAGAGGTTACAAAAGCCAGGCTTAAGGTAGAGGCTGATAGATTCTTGATTAGTCAGGGCATGAAAGGATACGGCAGAAGGCAGGAGATTGGGGCTGAGAGGGAAATGGATCAGCCATGATGAAATGGCAGGGCAGACTAGATGGGCCAAATGGCCTAATTCTGCTCCTATACCTTGTGGTCTATGGTCCCCAGTTCAGCTTCTACCCCACTGTTAAAGGACTAACTTGTTGCCTCGTTGCTAAGTTGGACTCTTGACCTCACAGTGTACTTCCTTATGGCCATGTCTGTCTGGCCGAACTGCACTTTCTTCATAACTGTAATACTATTCTGCATTCTGTGAATTATTTTCCCTTGTACTACCTCAATGTAATAAAATGATCGGTTTGGATGACATACAAAACAAAGTTTTTCATCGTATCTCAGTACATGTGACAATAATAAACCAACGTATGATAAACAAATTTACCAATTTGTGTATTTATGCCTGCTTTAAATTCTATTCCTTCTGGATATCTAGTCTTCAAGAAGAAGAAGCAATTTCTCCTTATTTATTTCATTAGAACCCAATGTGCTTAAAAATCATTGGTTTGTGCTGTCTTTTTCAGGGCTATGCAACAGCAAATCAATCTTTTTGGACAGGAATAACTAAAAATGTTTTATTCAGGGATTAAACAAGGCACTTCTACTTCTGCTGGTGAATCAGTGGGTGGTGAATCAGTGGGTGGTGACTCTCAGCAATTCTCTGCCCCAGAAAGTTATGGAAGCTAGTTCACTAGAAGTACTTAAAGTGATGGTAGATTTTATTTTTCTGAAAGATTGGGGGAACTGAAGCCAATTGAGAACTGATTGAAGGTGCTGAGACCCTTGGGGTACCGCAAGGTTCGGTGCTGGGACCGCAGCTGTTTACAATATACATTAATGATTTAGATGAAGGGATTAAAAGTAACATTAGCAAATTTGCTGATGACACAAAGCTGGGTGGCAGTGTGAAATGTCAGGAGGATGTTATGAGAATGCAGGGTGACTTGGACAGGTTGGGTGAGTGGGCAAATGTATGGCAGATGCAGTTTAATGTGGATAAATGTGAGGTTATCCACTTTGGTGGCAAGAACAGGAAGGCAGATTACTATCTAAATGGAGTCAAGTTAGGAAAAGGGGAAGTACAACGAGATCTAGGTGTTCTTGTACATTAGTCAATGAAAGCAAGCATGCAGGTACAGCAGGCAGTGAAGAAAGCTAATGGCGTGCTGGCTTTTATAACAAGAGGAATTGAGTATAGGAGTAAAGAGGTCCTTCTGCAGCTGTACAGGGCCCTGGTGAGACCCCAACTGGAGTATTGTGTGCAGTTTTGGTCTCCAAATTTAAGGAAGGACATTCTTGCTATTGAGGGAGTGCAGTGTAGGTTCACAAGGTTAATTCCCGGAATGGCGGGACTGTCATATGTTAAAAGATTGGAGCGACTGGGCTTGTATACACTGGAATTTAGAAGGATGAGAGGGGATCTGATTGAAACATATAAGATTATTAAGAGGTTAGACACACCGGAGGCAGGAAGCATGTTCCCGCTGATGGGTGAGTCCAGAACTAGAGGCCACAGTTTAAGAATAAGGGGTAGGCCATTTAGAACAGAGATGTGGAAAAACTTTTTCACCCAGAGAGAGGTGGATATGTGGAATGCTCTGCCCCAGAAGGCAGTGGAGGCCAAGTCTCTGGATGCATTCCAGAGAGAGTTAGATAGAGCTCATAGATAGTGGGGTCAAGGGATATGGGGAGAGGGCAGGAACGGGGTACTGATTGTGTATGATCAGCCATGATCACAGTGAATGGCGGTGCTGGCTAGAAGGGCTGAATGGCCTGCTCCTGCACTTACTGTCTATTGTCTATTGACCTGAGGTAAAACAGCCATGATCATATTGAAAGTCAGGGTAGGCTTGAGGGGGCAGGTCTTTAAGTTCTTGTGCTTTCCAAAGATCAATATGTCACCATCTACTACTTTGACATTAATTTTCTTTCAGGTATTCACTATAGAACAGAGAAATACAATAGAATTACTGAAACGTTGTGGCTGACAAACAACCAACGTGCAAAAGACAAACTACAAATAATAAATAAATAATAGCCAAATAAATAAATTCTGAGAACTGTATAGTCCTTGATTTTGTGCATGTGGCCCATTTGTGATGCAGAACGTACACAGAGTGACAACAGTCCTCTGCATAATTACAAGAGATTCTGCAATTGCTGGAAATCTTGAGAAACGCTCTCAAAATGTTGGAAGGATTCAGGCATCATCTATGGAGAAGAGTAATAGTCAATATTTTGGGCCCTTTGGACAATTCTCTGCACGACCCTTGTTATGCTGCCAGGGAATAAAAGTTCACTGAGGGAGGAAAATTCTAAGGTACATTAATTCGTGACTCCAGAAGTTCCACAGTGAATCCACTTACATCTTCCACTGGAAGTCTGGTGCCCAAACAATTGCTACAAACCTGCTGGGGTCGTCTATTATATCCAGTGCTCCCAACAGCCCTCTTTTACATTGGTGAGACCCATCTTAAATTGGGGGGACCGCTTCGTCGAGCACCTCCGCTCCAACCGCCAAAAACAAACTTCCCGGTGGCCAAACATTTTAATTCCAATTCCAATTCCCATTCCCATTCCGAGATGCTGATCCATGGCCTCCTCATAATAAGGCCACCCTCAGGGTGAAGGAGCAACACCTTATATTCCATCTGGGTTACCTCTAACCAGATGGGATGAATATTGATTTCTCCATTTGGTGAGTCCCCTCCCTTCTTCTATTCTCCACTTTGGTCCTTACCTCTCCTCACCTGCCTATTGGCACCACCTGGGTCTGCTCCTCTTTCCCTTTCTCCTATGGTCCACTCTCTTCTTCTATCAGATTCCTTCTTCTCCAGCCCTTTACCTTTCCTACCCACCTGGCTTCACCTCTCACCTTCCAACTATCCTCCTTCCCCTCTCCTCATCATTTTATGCTGGAGTTTCCCCCTTCCTTTCCAGTCCTGACCAAGGGTCTCGGCCGAAACATTGACTGTTTATTCACATCCACAGTTGCTGCCTGACCTGCTGAGTTCCTCCAGCATTTGGTGTGTTGTTGCTTTGGATTTCGAGTATCTGCAAAATTTCTCATGTAGTTGAAATAATGATTTGTGATTAGCAAATTATCGCCACATTGTAAACCAAAAGGAAATCTGCTATATTAGCATTAATAATAACCACAAGTCCCAGGGTTTACCTTTTGTAAATGCCTTCAACATCTGATACAGAGATACGAGTGGCACAGTAGGGTAGTGGTTCACACAACACCAGCAACTCACATTCATTTCCACCGCTGTAAGGAGTCTGTACATTCTCCCCATGGCTGCAGGGTTTCCTCCCAGTGCTCTGGTTTCCTCCCACAGTCCAAAAAGACATGCAACTTAGTAAGCTGTGGGCATGCTATGTTGGCACCGGAAGCATGGTCGCATTTGCGGGCTGCCCCCAGCTCTCAGTCGTTGACACAAACAACACACTTCACTGTCAGTCTCCACGTTTCAATGTACACATGACAAATGAAGCTGATGAAGTAGTTACTCCACTGCAGCTGCTACCAGGCCGATGGAAGGCTTCTCCCTGTCTCCCACGATCAGCACATCTGCATGACGGGCTTCTGACAGGGCTAGTCATTGACTGTAGCATTTCGTCACCTGGCCCTGCGGTACACAAGCAAGGCCAGTGGCTGAAAACATGTGATGAGTGGCTGAAGCTGGCATCTTGAGAGAAGACCCCACCTCATGCTCCTGAAAGCTTGTGTAGAAACATAGAAACATAGAAAATAGGTGCAGGAGTAGGCCATTCGGCCCTTCAAGCCTGCACCGCCATTCAGTATGATCATGGCTGATCATCCAACTCAGAACCCTGTACCTGCTTTCTCTCCATACCCCCTGATCCCTTTAGCCACAAGGGCCATATCTAACTTCCTCTTAAATATAGCCAATGAACTGGCCTCAACTGTTTCCTGTGGCAGAGAATTCCACAGATTCACCACCCTCTGTGTGAAGAAGTTTTTCCTCATCTCGGTCCTAAAAGGCTTCCCCTTTATCCTTAAACTGTGACCCCTCGTTCTGGACTTCCCCAACATCGGAAACAATCTTCCTGCATCTAGCCTGTCCAATCCCTTTAGAATTTTATACATTTCAATAAGATCCCCCCTCAATCTTCTAAATTCCAGTGAGTATAAGCCTAGTCGATCCAGTCTTTCTTCATATGAAAGTCCTGCCATCCCAGGAATCAATCTGGTGAACTTCTCTGTACTCTCTCTATGGCAAGAATGTCTTTCCTCAGATTAGGGGACCAAAACTGTGTAGCCTTATGAGTCTGCAGTGATAGGGAAGGTAGTACCCATCATGGAACTGGCTGAGTTTACAATCCTCAGAAGCTTTTCTCAATCCTGTGTACTGGTGCCTCCATGCCAAAGTCCAAAGTAAATTTATTATCAAATTACGTATACCATTATTCATTTTCTTGCAGGCATTCACAGTAGCACAAAGAAAAAGAATCAAATCAATGAAAAACTACACACAAAGACTAAGCAACAAGTGTGAAAATACAAAAATCTAATAGTAATAACAATTATAAAAACCCGCACCTCAGGTTTTACTAGCTTAAGCGGACAAAACGTATAAATAATACTAATAGAAAAAAGATAAATAATAATAATAACATTTTATATAATTAGATATAAAATTGTAACATCATGCATGCAAGAACTAATCACCACTCATTTAGATAACCACAATATACTTAGAGAAGAGGAGAAAGGGTGCCGTAAGGGTATGAAAGGATGTAAAGAACAATTGGTAATAGATTCCGTCGTACTAAATCAAGCCTGGTGGAAAAACAGAAATCTTTCATGTTGTTATTTTGAACAGCGAAAGCATTTGAATCTGTCCCAAACACATGGTTAATAGAAGTTTCTAATAAATATAAACTAAACACTATACGTTTGAAATTCCCACAACATCTGATGAAGCATTGGCATACTAGCATCACTCTGTCTATTAATAACCAAAAAAGAACATTAAACATAAAGGAAGGTACAATAGAGCTAGCAGAATATAAAACAGAGCAGCAGGATACAATACAACCGATGGATGAATATGAAACATTTAAGTATCTGGGATATCAACAAGCTAAGAAAATAGATCATGGTGCGATAAAGGGAAAACTTCCGACAGAACTTACTTCAAGGCTTAAGAAAATCTGCCAGACAGAACTCAACAGTAAAAATATAACAAAGCCAATAAACACTTTCACTATACCCATGTAAATGCATTCTTTTGGCAAAACGTCCTGGTCTGAAACCGCTCTGGAAAATTTATAAATCTAAATAAGAACTGCAATGACAAAATTCTGAAGATACTATGTACACTGGGATGTGCTTAGATTAACATTACCTAAGGTAGACGGAGGAAGAGGACCAGCAGGCATCAAACATCTATGCAACAGTTACATAAAACTTCTAAGGAAACATTTTCATCAACGAATAAAGAATTCAGCACTCCACCCAAGCACATGCAAGTCTGATAAGAAGTGTACTCCACCAAACTTAAATAAACGCACAACCCAGAAAAATGAAGAAATACAGCAGGAAAAAGTTAACCAATGGAAGAGAATGACTCTCCATGGAAGACATCCCCATGATCTGAGAATCAGAATCAAGTTTAATATCACTGGCATATGTCATGAAATCTGTTGTCTTTGCAGCAGCAGTACAATGCAATACATAACAATAGAGAAAAAACTATGAATTACAGTAAATACAGTATATATATTGAAAAATAGTTAAATTAAATAAGTAGTGCAAAAATAGAAATTAAAAATTAGTGAGGTAGTGTCCATGGGTTCAATGTCCATTCAGAAATCAGAGGGGAAGTAGCTGTTCCTGAAACATTGAGTTGTGCCTTCGGGCCTCTGTGCCTCCTTCCTGATGTTAACAATGAGAAGAGGGTATGTCCTGGGTGATGGGGGATCCTCAGTAATGGACACCACCTTTTTGAGGTATCGCCTCTTGAAAATGTGTTGAATCCATTGGAGTCTAGTACTCATGGTGGAGATGACTATATTTACAACTCTCTGCAGCTTACTTCAATCCTATGCAGTCACCTCCTCCCCCATACCAGACTATGGTGCTCTCCACAGTACATCTATAGAAACTGTAAGTGGCTTTGGTGACCTACCAAATCTTCTGAAACTCCTAACAAAATATAGCCGCTGTTGTTCCTTCTTTGCAGCTGTATTGATATATTGGGTCCAAGTTAGCTCCTCAGAAATATTGGCACTCAGGAACTTGAAGTTACTCACTCTTTCCACTTCTGGTCCCTCGTCTTACCCTTTCTGAAGACCAGAAACAGTTCTTTGGTCTTACTGGTATTGAGTGCAAGGTGTCTAGCTGCTGACAAGGAAGCATCGAACTCCTGGCTTAGAGTAGTAGACTCCTCCCCAGAAATAGAAGGGTTCCTTGTGGCAATATAGAGCCATGTGATTAACACTAAAAATCATCAGAAATACATAATAAAAGAGCAACAAATTTAAGACAATAAATGCAGAAAATGCCAAGAGAAACCAGAAACAATCCAAGAAAGCACAGGATCCTGCAGCAGTTTAACTCAATCTGATTACTTAGACAGGCACAATCAAGTAGCAAACATCATTCACCAAAATCTTACTCATAAAAACTCATAAAATACGAACTCATAAAATTCATCAGACTTTACTATAATTACGTGCCTGCCTAGTTCTAGGATTAGAATCCTACAAATTATATTATGATTGATCCATTATTACAGATAGGAAAATCTATAATATTACAGGATAAACAAGCAAGTTAACAACTTACTTAATAGATATAAACATTCCAATCACACATAACATTTATGTGAAAACATCAAATTAATTTGTGAAAAACATCAGAGATATGCTGAATTAAAAAAGGAAATTGAAAGACTAAGGAACATGAACAGGGTATACATTGTCTCAATATCTGCAACTTATATCATCCCAAAGTCACTGCACAATAACATTAAACAATTAGGCATATGTAAATCTTCAGAAAGCCACAATATTACACACCACTAGAATAGTCCAAAACTTCTTAGCAAATGAGAAATGAGTGTGCTTGGCTATGCCCATACCTCAGGTTTTACTAGCCTGAGCTGAGAAAAATAAAAATAATAATAAGGTATTAAAAGTCATACCCTTTCACTTTAGAAATGTCTTTGGAATGGAGTAATACAGCCACTGCTTGGAGCCAGCACTGGGTGTGACAGTAAGCAAGCTGCTAGAGGTGCACTGCTGAATAGGTGGGCAGGCCAAGGCTCTGAGTTTTTGGAAACCCAAATAAGATAAACCCGCACCACAGAAGTCAAAGTTGTCCACTCGCTCTACAGGCTGCGACTACTACAGGTGTTTCTCAAGGGAGTGGTCCACCTACATTCAGACTTTTAAAAAAAGAAAGACACACATGAAATGGTCATTACAATTAACACATTCATAATATGTGTATATTATCAAGTAACAGAACTTGACATTGACATGACAGAATACAGGGACAAACTTCAAAGGTTTATAGCGCAATATCCCTCCATGCAAGTAAATGCACAATGTAAAGCAGATTGACATGGACTGATAATAAAAAGTAACTTAATTCCAACAGACATATTAAACCAAGTAAACCATGAAGTTGCACAAGAGTTAGAACAAAACCAACCTAAAGACCACAGCAATTCTATTCAGTAAATAGTGAAGATGCTGCCCCCTGAAGAGCTGATAAAAAGAGAATTACTTCAACAACTGTTCCACAACCTGATGGTAATAGCAGCAACACAGATGTGGAGCTCCACAGAATGCTGATGACAAAGCTGAGCTTAAAGACAAAATTATCCTAACATTTAACACTAACAGAATACATGGGCACTGAACCAACAAAAAGGCTCTACATACCAAAACCATAAGACCGTAAGACAAAGGAGCAGAATTAGGCCATTGAGCCCATCAAGTCTGCTCCATCACTCCATCAAGGTGGATTCCGGATCCCACTCAACCCCATACACCTGCCTTCTCGCCATATCCTTTCACGCTCTGACCGATCAGGAAACGATCAACTTCTGCCTTAAGTATATGCATGGACTTGGCCTTCACTGCAGTCTGTGGCAGAGCATTCTACAGATTTGCTACTCTCCAGCTAAAAAAAATTCCTCCTTACCTCTGATCTAAAGGGCTGTCCTTAAGTTTTGATTCTGTGCCCTCTGGTTCTGGATACCCCCACCAGAGGAAACATCCTCTCCACATCCACCCTATAACAAAACACATCATTATAAAATTGCAAAAATTGCTAATACACTCAACAATATTATATTATTACAATATTTAGGAAAACTTGAAACATTTGAAGAACTACACACAATAACATATTATGCAGCATTAACAGCAGTGCAGAGAAATAGCTCCAAAATAAAGGCACTCATTAATAGAAACCCAAAACTGAGTAATGAGAACACCAAAATGGAAGAAGAGATTAAGAAACAAAATTGAAATCTTAACAGTTGAAAAAGCCTGCCTAATAGAGTATAAAACAGATAACCCAAGCAGAAAAGTTACAATGGATATGCTAAAAGTAGTTACAAAAAATATCCACAACTGCAAAAGTACCAGCTGTGATAATATTCATAATTCTTGGTATAAAAATTTACTTGCCCTCATCCATATCTATTTATACATATTGTCAATTTTCTTAAAAATCCTGAAAAGCTGCCCAAATTTTTGACAGAAGGTAAATCATACAGTATCTCATAGCTAAAGGAGAAATCACGTCACATCAAAATATCATCCCATTACTTGTTTACAAACTATATATAAAATTGTAACATCATGCATCTCACAACTAATCACTACTCACTTAGATAACCACAATATACTTACAGAAGAGGAGAAAGGATGTCGTAAGGGTATGAAAGGATGTAAAAAAAACAACTGATAATAGATTCTGTAATTCTAAATCAAGCCTGGAGGGAAACCAGAGATTTTTTCATGTTGTTATATTAACTGTCATAAAGCATTTGATTCTCTTCCATACTCATGGTTAATAGAAGTTCTTAATATACATAAACTACACCCAATTCTTGTGAAATTCCTGCAACATCTGATAAAGCACTGTTGTACTATCATCACTCTATCTATAAACAACCAAAATAGAACAACCACCGATATCAAAATAAACTAAGGCATCTAACATGGCCTACTATGGTTTTGTCTAGTTTTAAACTGCTCTATAATTTACTAAATCAGATGAAAACAGGCTATCAAATCAGAGACAACCAAATGAACGACACCCTGACACACCTTCTATGTATGGATGATTTGAAATCAGTAAAGCGAAAGCTATCAATTGAAATAGCAGAATTATTTTCGAAAGATATAAATATGGACTTCGGAGTAGGTAAGCGCAGAACATTCAACATAAAATGAGGTACAATAGAGCTAACAGAATACTAAAAGAGAGCCACAGGATACAACACAACCGATGGATGAATATGAGACATTTAAGTATCTGGGATATCAACAAGCTAAGAAAATGGATCATGGTGCGATAAAGAGAAAAGTTCCCACAGAATTTACTTCGAGGCTTAAAAAAATCTGCCAGACAGAACTCAACAGTAAAAATATAACAAAGCCAATAAACACTTTTGCTATACCCATATTAATGCATTCTTTTGGTATAATATCTTGGTCGGAAACTGATCTGGAAAATTTACAAAGAAAAATAGGAACCGAAGTGACAAATTTTACATAACACTATGCAAACTCAAACTCACTTAGAAGGAGGAAGAGGAGTAACAGACATAAAACATTTACACAACAGTCAGATAGAACTTCTAAGGATATGTTTTCATGAGCGAAAACAGCACTCCATACAAGCATACCACCAAACTTAAGTAAAAGCACAACTCAGAAAAATGAAGACATTATCACTACAGAAGAAAAAGTAAACCATTGGGAGAGCATGCCCCTCGTGGAAGACATCCTCATGACCTCAACAGAGCAGATGTCAACAAGGGAGCGTTGAACACCTGGCTTCGATTTGAAGGCCTCCCCTGAAACAGAGGGGTTCTTTGTGGCAACATAGAGCCAGGAGGTTAACACAAAAAGTGATCAAAAATACATAATGAAATAGTGAAAAATTCAAGCAATAAATGCAGAAAATGCAAAGAGAAGCCAGAAGCAATTCAACACATTACAGGATCCTGCGGCAGTTTAACTCAATCTGATTACTTACACAGGTGGCAAACATTATTCACCAAAATCTTACTTTAAAATATAAACTCATAAAAGACACTGTACCTTACTATAAAAACAACCCTGATCCAGTTTTGAAGTCAGAGCTTTCCAAATTATATTACCACAGATCCATTATTACAGAAAGGACATTGCACAACAACTGTTGTTAAATTCCAAACTTAAATTCCAAACACACATAAATCAATAAATGAAAAATACCAGAAATATCTGAATTAAAAGAGGAAACTGAAAGACTATGGAAGATAAACAGACTATATATTGCCCCAGTAGTAATATCTATAATTGGTATCATCCCAAAGTCTCTATACAATAGCATTAAACAATTAGGCCTACACAGCAATATTTATGCAAATCTTCAGAAAGCCACAATACTAAACACAACTAGAATTGAAAAAGAATCTAATGCTTTCCTGGTAATATGACCAACTCTTCTCAGGCTTCCAACTGGGTACAGGTATCAATTCTAACCAATGTTTCGATGACAAACTCTGCTTTCTTTTTCAAGGTTGAATCCTTGAAGCTGGCAGAGTTTGTCATTGAAGTGTATCTCTCCACACTTCTATATTGACTTCCTCAGCAATGCTTGTATCAGAACTAGTACCTGATGGTAGCCACCTCTCCTCCTTTTCTGCCTCCTCCTCCGGTGTGACTGCACAAGTAGTCGGCAACTGTGAGTCTCTTTTGACAGCTTGTAATGAAAACGCCACAAGACCAATGCAAACTCATCAGATTCAAGTTCATTACTTCAGAGCATGTATATCGATGCATTTCACTGTATGTTTCATGGACCACGTGTTAAATAATTGAATCTGAGTCTGAACAACAAGAGTGTGTGTGTGGGACTATTCTGGGGAGGAGTCAGCACCTCTATATGAAGGACCTTCCTTGGATGAGGGAGACGATGATTGGTGAAGGATCAGAAGGTATCTGAAAGCTTCTCAGATGGTACCATCTGCCTAGGCTTGGGTTAACCCACAAACTATCTTCCCTAACCTGGCTAGCCACTGAGTATGAGGGGGCTCCCTCCTGTTTC